>NC_064615.1:579098980-579416980 GCF_023898315.1 Schistocerca nitens | reverse complement strand
ATATGATGCTGTTACCCACAACCAAGAAGCAGCCAACACCGTGACCCATTTTCAGAATTCCTTAAGTCCGAGCACATACTACTGCGGCTAACAATAAATTGAAGGCACTTAAAACAGATTGTAAAGCTGAAACTGAATTTTCTCTACCATTCACCATTGAAGAAGTAATGGCCACCATAAAATAAACAAAAATAGGGAATGCCCCAGGCTTTGATGGCATTTGGGCAGAATTTCTTTTGTACTGTGGCAAGTATGTGAACAGGTAGTTGGCTGTGTTCTTCACAAATGTTCTGCAATTGGGCAGCATACCATATGAAATTATACGAGAAGTTGTAGCCTTACTGAAATAAGACAAACCAAATGACAAGCCAGAAAGTTATTGACTTTAACTTTACTTAGTATTCTATATACGTTCCTGGAAAGAATACACCAGTTGTGGCAGGAATCAGATCTAAACGCAGCTGAGCAGAACAAGTCCTCTCCCTAATAACCTTCATATAAGCTAGCTTTGAAAATTGAGAAGTCGATTTGACAGCTGCATCTAATACTGTCTGGAGCCAAGGTATCATATTGAAACTTCTATAAGTCATCCCAAGCCTAAAAATTTGGCAGTCTCATCAATTAAATGCTCAGTAACCAATGTTTCCAAGTGGGTAACAAGATAAGGTCACAGATGAAGGTAAACAATTGGGTGACACAAGACTGTCCTGGCCTCTCTCTTGTTCAGTTAGTAGATACCAAGGATGCTTGAAACCACATCAGAAAAAGGTTGGCTATAGTAACCACTGGGCACTAGCAATGAGGCACAGATCTTGAAATTACTGGTGAATATTTCCATGAGTGAAAGTTGCTGCCAAATGTTGCTAAAACAGAAGTCTCAATATTCCCCCTACACAAGTTGACCAACAAAGAGCTTGTGGTCACTGAAGGAAGGCTACTAATACATCACAGAAACTGTAGTATCTGAGAATCATGCTTGATAGATCACTCGGTTACAAACATGATCTATCATAAACAGCTGCCAAAATAAAAATTCAGAATAACAGTCTGCATGAACTCTGTGGCATCAACACACCAGTTTTCAGCCCGGGGATTGGTTTACTCATTCACCAAATATTGCCACCCCCCCCCCCCCACACACACACCATGGATGAATAGTACTCACGCAAAACATCAACACACAGCTGAAACATGCTATGCATCTTATATCTGATGCAATAAGACCTACACCTACTTTGTCACTATCTGTTTTAGCCAAATACCATTTTCGTCCCAGTTCCCAGCCATAAGGTACACTTGTACAAGAGTACTTAAAGCTACAGAAATGTCATCACCTCCCTGCTCATGCAGACGCCCCCCACCCCCAGTAAAGGGAGGCTTCACTCCCGTCACCCACCCCTATAAACTGCATGATTTATAACTGGCAGCAGCTTTAATACTAATAAGTGCTGGAGAGACATATGATAGATTATTGCTAGGACAGAAGAAAGTTTACTGACCAAGGCATTCGGCTTTTAAGTGTCACCAAAGATCTGTTTGCTTCATAACAAAATAAGAATCAACACTAGCAGGTACACGAATTCTCTGCACAAGTGGAAGAAAAAACTTCTCCATGTTGTGACAGTGGCACTGGAAAGCACAATGTCCACTATGTAGTTCAAGAGCTTTCCTTGGCGATCCAACAGATAGAGGGATCAATAGGTAAAATTCATTGCCTGGATATTATTTTGCAATTTTAAATAATTGTAAATATTAGTTTTTTGTTATGTAGCTACAAGATACACAATATAAATAAATTTTCCAATCTAAGTTGTAAAGCTTACAGCAAAGAAGACAGCACGATCAATGATTCAAAAAGTTTCCATTTTTTGATAAAAATGCTATAGAAGAACTAATCACAGTGTTGATACGTTACTCAAATTCTATGATGAATGGAAATTTGATAAGAATTGTAGGTAAAAAAAAGTGCAAATTATGGACAATCTTTTTGAAAAGTCTCAAAGATGATTTAAAACAGGTGAAATAAGAAGATAACAATTTTCTACCGCTTCAGTGTCAAAAAGGGCAACCAGCCTCTGGTGTAGATCAAAATGCAATGTTTTGACACTTGTGACTTGGGGACTCAAAAAATTTCTATCAGTGAGCAGTGATGCTGCTAATGCAGCAGAAAGCCAGCTGTTATTGTTCAGCAAAAATTACAGAGTACATTTCCAGGGCACCCCAATATCTTAGTGATAAGAGCAAAATCATGGGTGTTTAGTAAACACTGGAAAATATGAGTTACAACCAACAAAATTTGTGCATTTTATTGTGATAAGACAGCAAGCAACACAGGTTCATTAAATGGTGCCTGTACAAATCTCAAAAAAGTGGTTTAATCATGACCTTGCAATTACTTTGCTTCTTTCAAGATATTTCAGTTCCCTCATATGCAGAACTCTTTCCTTGAATGGATGTGGGAGCCAGACTTTCTGTTACTGAAAGGAATTAAAATAGGTCACCACGATTTCCTATTCATGGGTCAACTGAAAACCTATTAAATATTTTTCTGGAAATCAGGAATGATGTCAGGAGGGGTGGGGGAGGAACATTTACAGCAATATTGATACTTACTTCTTGACACTGTGATTCTACTTTCATTCGGTAATGTTTCAACAGCACTTCAAGTAGGTACAGCGCAACTTGTGCTGCAAGCAAAAGAAAGTGGAGGGGAGTGCAAGTGAAATGGTACAGTCTGGATCATGAAAATTATTTTTCTTCCTATAAAAACAATGAATTCTTGTATTTGGTAACTACTGAAACAGAAACTATCTGCAGGAGGATATGTTCTATCAGCAACAACTTACTCAACAAGGACCTGTCAATATAGAGGTTATGAAAGTAAAACTGAAAAAATTCAAAAGACAAAAGTTGGATGCAGAAAGAGGTATCAAACTTGTCCAGTATTTCAATAATATTTTCATAAAACCTGGAACAGAAACAATTTGTTTAAAAGATTCCTGAAGATAATAAAAAAATAGCCAGCTGTTAACAAATTACTTCTTTGAGGGGAAAAAAGTTCAATGTTCACTCATGTCGTGTTTTTCTTAAATAGAAGTTTTAAGCAAAAACTCATTTATCTTACAGAAGCTGTGTGTATTATTAACAATATAACTTTTCTTAAATTTTTATGTTTTAAGGAAATTTTTCGCATGTTTGGCTCATTTTGTTTTATGCCAAGTGTTGAGGTGACGATGTGACCCTACAAATTTACTTTGAGAATAAAAAGGAAAATGGATGAGAAGGGTATGAGTATATCAGAACTGAATGAAATGAATGGTTGCACATATCCTATTTTCCGACTTCAACTCTTTTTGGTGTGTCTTAGCAGTCATCCGATTGATAGCTACAAGCTACCCTCTGACAACCTATTCTACAACATGAAAAACCAGCCATCATCAAGCCAACCTCTAATGACTACCTATTCTATAACATGAAAAACTGGCTATCTTTACAATGTTTTGCAAATAAGGGGCAGCTTCATATAACCATGATTTTAAGATGTCTTACAGTACCAGTATTCAATGACTAAATTGTACACAAGTGGCTTGTCCACTGCTAGAAGTGCTCAATACCTAAGGAAATTAAGAGAGTGGTTAAGGTTGTAGATTTTATGTACACTGGGAAGTTGTTTCACATGTTAATGTTTTCTTCATAACTATGCGGAAGTTACTTTCCAAATTCCTCTCAAACTTCACACACAAGAGAAAGAGGAATGAAAATAAGGGTTTAACATTCTATCAATGAAGCCATAAGGGCTGAGCAAAAACTAGGATTGGACAATACTAGTGAAACAAACTTCACTCTGTTCTTCCGGCTTCTTCTATTTAACCCCTTTTGGTGCACTCTGCATTTTACCCTGAGGGCTATACTGCTCACCAAATGCTGGTGCTTCTACTGAGAGTGTGTATTGTGATAGATATGAAATACTTACTCAACTTTAAGAAAACTATTAGATGAAAAAAAAAAATCCGATTTCTGCAAATCTTACAGTCTGAGATCTTCACTTGATAAAGAGCTGAATTTATTTTCATTATACATCATACTTATTGTGCTATATCAAACTCAGTAAAACAATGCATGAAATTTTAAAGAATTTGTAGACGTAAAAACGCACTGTGTAAACTTTGTGTATGGTTGATTTTAGTTCATACATTTCAGTGAATGAAATACCAAAATTTTATATATTATAAATAGCAGAACAACATTTCATTTTGTTTTCAAGTTACTGATATTTAAATCCAAAGGACAGTCGCATGCGACACGCCCATTTTTGTGTTAACACATCGTGGATCACATGGTCAAAACAATAGTCTTATTTCATAAATGATTCAAGATATTGCAACAAGGCTTTTTGCAAATGATAGTATGCAAAGAGAGACATATGTTACATGGTAAATACTCAAACTTTTCTATTCACCGAGACACGGAAGTAACTCATCTGCAGCAGTGAGAGGTTGGCAGCTTAGCATGCATACAGACATCAATAGCACAGTAGGGAAACCTATGTGGTGTGTTTACACATGTCCACAGCACCCGCGGAATGGCAAAGCACAACATTTATAAACATCCCAGCTCCTCACAAATTCAAATCTGGTGCCTAAATTGCTTTATCACATCAGTCAGTTACATATAATGAAATGTGCCCTTCTGTAACTTGCCCAGCCATGCCTACCTCCTTTCTCTAACATAATTGGTGTGACTCTCCAGTTCTTTAGGGTAAATAGTAAGAGAGTAAGAATCATCAACCTGAAGGTTGGGTGCACCACTGATGTGCTTTGTGAGGCATGAAACTGTGAGTAACATTGTTCAGCAACAAGACAGGCTAATGAGTGAACCACAATGCAAATTGGACTTTACAAGCAGTCATGAAAACGCCAACTATACAAAAATTGCTCATGACTAGGACATACGTTGCACTACAGTAATTTGTGAGAATTTTTGCTTACATATGTTCCCAAATCAAAATTCAGTTTCATATCTATGTCATAAGTAAAAAAAAAAAAAAAAAAAAAAAAAAAAAAAAAAAAAAAAAAAAAAAAAGAAGCAATTTTGAACATTTTACATACATGTGATATACAAGCAGCTAAGTCACAATTTGGAACAGTTTTCGGAAAAGAGTTTCAAGCCAGAGTTATTGGAAACAGCTTCAACAGGATTATTACAATGGAGCCAAATCTGGGGCAAAACATCAAAATGTTTTATACTTTTTTCATGTTCCACCATAACAGAATGAAAAAAAAAAAGAGACAATCATCAAAGTTGACCCACTGTATAGGACACAATCAAACAATAAAACAGCTACTCAGTTTCTGACGAGTAACTCAACACTTGCTGACAAGGTAAGCAACTGTGATATATCATCTTGGTTTTAGGGTCATGTCACACAATTCTTTGTGCAATGAAGTGACTCAGCTTTTGAGATACGTGTCTCTTGAATGTCCTCATGAAAATGAATCTTATGCAAGTGATGTCTGGTATTTTGTACTGGTTATGTAATATGAATAAAGAGAATTCCTATCATTGACAAATAACATCCTACTACAGAGTGTTGTAAAAAGAGCAGGGTATAATTTTAACATAATATAAACATGATATTTCATTTATGATGGTGATGCCCTTGATAGATAAAATATTTTAAAAAGGGTTACTTTCCAATACAATATCTGGAACTGCAACCATCCAATACTTTATTTTTTTCCATACCCAGTGCTCACAGCTCTTTCTGATCCTTTTCTCTTATGTGCTTCCATTAGCCATACCATTACACTCAACTTTACAAATAAATAAGACTACCACTGGAAATCATACTCGTTCATACCATGACAAAAATATGCACGAGTATTGAATTTTTTCGATAATTTCATCTACTACTAATTTAAGTTCTTTTGTAGGTATAGCAATGATCAACAAAATTACATTTTTATATTAATTTGGCATAACATCAATTTAAAGATATTTAAATTACACATCACAAAACTTCCAAAAATTGCTTTACTGTACGTATTAAACACCCCTACATAAAAGAGCTTAACACTCTCAGGTTCGTACATAATATATTCTCTATGTAAATTTCACACCTAATTATATTAATTTTGTCAGCGTTTAATTGAGCTTGCAATGATGTACAATTTTTTTTTAAAGTGGTTCCCTCAAACCTACAACTGTACATTACGAACAAACAACAGGTGCCACTATGAGACCCCTTAAAAACGGTACCAGGACTAAAACAGCTATTATTTCTGCACAACTCCCAAACAATTCACACAAAAGGTTTATCACTGAACAGACAGCTTCAAAATTTAAGTTTATTGTGCTCTCCGGCTTTACTGTTTTTAGTTTTTTCACAATGTCAAGAATTTTCACGGATTATTTAATAGAATATTCTAAGACATCAAATTTTAGTTTCAAATTTCAATAATACAGATAAATCAGTTGACTTTCAAACTCTCAGTATGTATTCTTGATTAACAAGAACTGTTATCCGCAGCTCCCCCAAGAATAGTTTTAGCATGTTTCATGGTCTTTAATTTGAACAATTTCAACAACACTTTTCTGTAGAGAAGTTTTCATGTAAGTTTTCAGGCAAACACAAGGATTGAATAATAAAGGGTGGCAATGTTCACACCTCATAATCTTTATTTACCTGTCACTTTCTGAAAAAAGTACAATAATACTTCTACAAAGAAAATAATAGGACAGATTTAAATGCAATATATAAAGAGGAAATGGAGCTTAACCAATTTCTGTCCCTCTTGTCAGCACAATATCTATGCAGTGGACTAATTTATTTTATCGCATGACGCTGATTTGCAGTCACAGGTCACTGCTTTTTATTTCCACCATTAGCATAGAAAGATGTTTCGTTTGTAAATCAAATACAAGCAGACACAACAGTGACACGAATAAATATAAATAACCCTAAATTATAACATCACAAATCAACCGTGTCTTGTACACACATAACAATTTAATACATTGTAAGACAAAATGCAGACAAAACATGCATCATAACACCTCAATTGCGACTATCACAGGTACAAAGTACTCATACGGTTCTAACTTCCACACTTTGTTACCTCTCAACAGCAACTAACTTCTCATAAACATGTTCATGAAAATTACATGGAAGGTTTTCTCACAATTAAAGCTCTCTGTTCACACCACACTCGTGCACTCACACTTAAATAATTCGGCTACTCCACAAAACTGGTAATAACTAAAATTTTTTTTTTTTTTACAACATGAAGTCATGTAGTCAACTGGAAATGAAATTCCACAGCGTACAATTAGATGTACCTGTGACGTCACGATTTATTCATGCAATGTCAACTTGATATTTTAGTTTTGAGGAAACTGCAGTGAAAAATCAGAATTACACTGAGATCACTATTCTGGCAACAGGGATGGAAGCCATCAGAACCAAGAAATAGGAAAATTTAGATTTTATCCAAAATTAACATATTTCTTAATGTACACAAATTTCCACCATAAAAAAAAACACATACGTAAATCTCAGAAGCTGTTTAAAATGATTAATTAAGACACATACTACAACAGGAAGGTTAAGAGGAGAAAATGGTGGTGTTAATACTGAGAATTGGGGAGAGGGGGAGAAAAGAAACAGCAGCATCATCATCATCGAAGAAGAGCAGAAAGTGGCGGAGCAAAGAGCAGAAAGTGGCGGAGCAAAGAGCAGAAAGTGGCGGAGCAAAGAGCAGAAAGTGGCGGAGCAAAGAGCAGAAAGTGGCGGAGCAAAGAGCAGAAAGTGGCGGAGCAAAGAGCAGAAAGTGGCGGAGCAAAGAGCAGAAAGTGGCGGAGCAAAGAGCAGAAAGTGGCGGAGCAAAGAGCAGAAAGTGGCGGAGCAAAGAGCAGAAAGTGGCGGAGCAAAGAGCAGAAAGTGGCGGAGCAAAGAGCAGAAAGTCTCAGGAAGAATTAGTTTTACTGTTCATGAATTTTGAAATGAAAAACCCTACCTCAATGCAATAAGAAATTTTACAATGCCAGTTTGTATGGAAACTAAATAACACATGTGATAATTGCAAAAGAGTAATGCGAACTTTGCTACAGGAAAGTGCTGAAAGAGTTAAGCTGCAAGTGTTTGTTAAGAAGGAGAAATCTTGGTTCTGATGAATTATGCATTCGGAAAATAGTAATAAATATGGGAGTATGCATCTAATTTTTATTTAAGTTTCCAAGAAATGTTTCTAAGCAATAAATGGGACACAGTCACTTAGTAACAATAACTTATTTATAAATTTATCTCTGTAACTGCAACACAGCAAATTGTTGACAATACAGCATTACACATTTAATGATGTCTGCAATGTCTAATATTGGGAACAAGTTTAGCAGAAAATCACCCCAATTAAAATAATCACTTAATCCTGCGAGAGGTATCTGTTCTACAGGTAGTGACATAAACAAGAACAAGCATCATGAACTACATATCTCATTTTATGATCAACTGACAAGACAGCAGGACTGAGCCTTTCAAAATACTTCTTATAAATATCTCCAGAATTAGCTTGTTACCACAGTATTACTACATCAAAAGGATCCCTCTTAATGACTTTATGCTATGTGGGAGCTCACCACTATCAGAATAAATCTTATTTTAACACTATTCAGAATTTAATAGCCCTGAGAGCATTTCCAACAGCTCAGAACTTAATTTACTGAAGACATTCACAACTGAATCATATTTAAAATACAGTCCGTGGAATGTTTTTACAGAAGTTATAAGAAACCAGATTATTTGCAAAACATTACAAATATAGAGTAACAATATGGTACTGCTATAGCCCATGTTGAGAATTTTGAATTAACTTAACAAGAAAATACAGTATATAAATTTTGATTATTATTTAGCAGTAATGACATATAGAGACAGAAAACGAAAAAAGTCACTGTTAGAACTTTAAAAAAACGAGATAAAATGGCAACAAATTAAAACCTCTTTACCACGCTTCCAGCTTAAAAATGTTACAGTTGCTAGTCAACAAAAAGACTAATAAAATATTACCTTTAAAAAAATACTGTATCTAAAACTAAGCAAGTCTCATAATGCAGTGTTAAAAATTAAGACTGCAAGTGCGAGAAGCTCCTTTACAAATGTTATTTGTAGAACAATGCATTTAATTAATCTCCAATATCTGTTCTGAACAATCAATTGAATTACTGATGATAGTTTTAAAATAGAGGTACTAACACAATCAATAATCTACTTACATGCTCAATCAGTGAAGAACACTTTATCAGAAAAGTAAATTGTATAATTAATTTCAATATAATTAGTACATTGAACACCCTGGTCAAACACACCACTTCAAGAACAGATACCTTTCACTATTTGAAATTCAGCTCTGAGAAGTATCATTCATATCAAGTTGTAAATGATAAGACTACTCCTTCAGACAAATTTAAAGTTTCACAACAGGGTAATTCATTTCCATAAATGCAAAATAAATAGCAGGGAAACTAAAAATTGTCACATGGTACTTCATTTGATTTCATTATTTTGAAATTTACATGTACTGCTGAAGTGAGCAGACATTACATTTAACAGTTTGATCAAAATTCCGTTTGCACAACAGCAAAATCATATTTAAAGTCTATCTTCCGGTGAAACTACAATTCATGCTGATATATATACACGCACACACAATTGGATTATAGGCAACAATATTTTCTCAACAGGCAATTTAACACTGTAGCAAGTAAACCACCTTTAATATGCCTAACTTGTCCCCAAAGCAATTTTTCATGTCCACTTTCATGTTTTTACTCGTCAAAGGAGTTTTTAAAAAAATATTGTGCTATTATCAAGAGTATCTTAAGCCAGATATATATAGTAATTTTCTAAACACTATGCCTGACAAGTTGCATACACTCCACTAAATTACAATTTACACTGAAGTTTTTAACATCAACTAATTAATGAATTAAGGTTTTTTCCATTGACACTGAGCAACAAATGAATAACACCAATGCTCACAGTTTAATATAGATTAATTGAAGTGCAACAGCCCCCTTTTTGCCTTTATAGTTTCACGTAATTTTTCCGAAGTGTTCAGCTCTTTTTTAAAAATCTCTTTACCAACATGTTCCTGGGTTACAATCATTAGTGGTACACAACAAAAGCATCATTGCAACCAAGTTCGCATTTCCCCCACTACATCTACAAAACTTTAATAAGTTGCAATAGTCACAGCACCCAGTACTGGGAAGAAATCTTAAACTGCCTCCAGAATGAATGAACAAGATGGATGTACATTTCCTCTGTCTAAATAAGTTTATACGGTCCAGTTCTCACATGCCACCAACCTTAAACGTTGGAAATGAAGTTGAAAGTGAAAATCCAAGTATTTAACTATACCAGAATTCTGATAATATCAGAAGTATTTATTATAATTTGCATTCACGTGTAATTCATGCTCTACAATACAAGTCGCTTATTTCACAGAAGCATGTTTAACTCCACACATTCAGGGGGGAAACTGAGATGCCTACTATAGGCTACACACAACATTGTTTGAACAATCCACATTTGGTTATTATGTGCAAGTGAACGTACATATGACACAGATATCAAACTGCAGGATTTCAGGCAATGGGAACTAACAATAATTGAACATCAAGCAGAGAGCTCTATCAAGAATAAGGCTGTATTTTTTTTTTAAATGAGTTGTGATTTGCAAAAACTTGTAATGGAAATCTATTCCACTGACTACAATACAATAACCAAGAACTTTACCACAGAGATTCACTATGGCCTTATAACAGACACACTTCAGTCACTTCTGCGAACTCTACACATATTGCACAAATAACACAAGTAAATATGTAGTTAATTAGGAATATTTATATATTAAAGCTCATATTATAGGTGGTCTCACTTATGAAAAATAAAATTTCATGGGTTCCCATGGAAACTTTTAGAAGTACACGAGTACACCACGAATTCCAACAGTTCATCTTAGTGAGTCGTCTTATGCGAGACAAATGCTACTTTTTAAAATTAATTTGTTTCTTGCTGATAAAAAGAAATATCAAATAGAATGACCCATGATGGAATTAAAACATTCTCCCTCATTTTATCAATTTCGCCATACTGACATACCCTCAAAGAATTCTGGCAGGTAGGGGCTGCTGCTGTTAAAAACACACCACTATCTTTGTTTTCATTGAAGCAATAAAGACACTATTATCGAAATAAAACTATTTAACTGTGCTATTCTGAATTTTTTTTCTTTTTGTTATTATGTCCCAGTGGAACATATAAAACAAGTTCTATCCACTGATAATGCAGGAAAAAGACACTAAATATTCTGATGTTAAGTTAAGAGCAAGATCAAAACATCAAAAATAACAAAACAGACAGGGCAGAACTAGATTTTTCAAACATCATACTTTTTTAAAGATACATGTATATTAATTTTCTTCTCTGAACAGGACAAGAGCCAAAGAAATATTATAAAAAGGATTTTATTGTAATGTCTTCATGGTTCCAGACAAGCTTAAAGAGAACCCAACCCTTAATACATTGAATACCGACAATGCAGATGGGACACTGTGCATCACGTTAATTCCACCAGTCTGGGTTTTTGCTACCTCCTCCCCCACCTCCATTGCTGCTGCTGTTTGAATAAGTGTTTCCATAACCACCACCGCCACTGCTGTAGTAGCCTGTAAACAAGAGTTAATGTAATAAATAAATGGTAATGAATCGAAGTAATTTTCTATTTCTATACCTCTGAGTTTAATTTATTTATCGCTATACATTTATCACAGCGTACTTATGTTGGCTACAATCACAGGCCCACAATATTTCCACTATCAAAGAATCTCTGTACAGTGATTGTCAACTCTTCAGGTTGTTTTATTTATCAGCCACCTTATAGAATTTTACAGTTCACTTTTCCAGTTTAACTCAGAAGTGCTTGCTTTACAGTGCCAAACTAGAAGACCGAGTTCGACACACTGTTCGTTGCTGTACTGAAATAAAATTGAACTGTATAAAAACCAACTGAAGACCACCCCCTCCCCAAAAATTCTTCTGCACTATATATATTCCAGCACCAATAATTATTATTAAAAATTTTGATTTCAAACTATGTAAAAATTATGGTTATTTATTAAATGTAAACAGCATGTTTATGTTTGAAGTTTGTCTTATTTTTAAATTAGTGTATTGTTTTCCCTCTAAACCACTGAATGCAGCTTTGAATGAGGATACAAGTTACTGTATGGGGTGCTCACAAGGTTTTGGAAGACTGTGTGTGTGTGTGTGTGTGTGTGTGTGTGTGCGCGCGCGCGCGCACTAAATTGGTGGTGTAATCCAAGAACAACCAATCTTAAAATATTTTATTTGTCTGAATAAAGCATTGGAATTTAGAGAAAGCTTTCAATGGCATTAATATAGTCCATATGTTATTCTGCGGTCATATTTGATACTAATAAATATGATGTTAAATGCTTTTTTGTGATAAGGTCCCCTAGCATTTTTTAAATAAAATTTTTTCTGGCATTGGTTGTATTTTTAAAAAATTAGTTTCACTGACTTTTAGGTATTAATGAATGTCATAAAGCACTCAGTTACAAAATATATCTATTTTTACTGTTTTCGGCAATAAAATAAAATCAGGTGCCTGTATAATTAAAATTTGTGCATGTTCCATACTTTACTCTTATTTCCATATGTTGATACAAAGAGAAATAATATTAGATAATAAAAAGTGCTATATGTTACATTATTTTAAGGCATTCCGTGTGTATTAGTCTATAATAGAGAAAAACTGAACTATTAATCAAAACATAAAAGTGTAATTTCCACACTAACACTGTTCGTACTATACTCAGTTTCAAGGATGGCAGCTTCTGGTCCTACTCTAGGGGTACTGGGCATTAGCAACTGTAGGTCTTCTAACTTCTCAGTAGATAATCTTATAGATGGCTTTGTGGATGGGTTGCCACTCATAATTCACTGGATGTTTGCCTCTTCTGATTAGATTTTATATCTTTGACACCTCTTGCAGACTGAAAGAAGACACTATATGTTCCCTGGTGAATTACGCTTGTTTTGTAACCATTTCACCTTGAGTCAAGGAGCTGCCTCTGCAAATTTTCTTTTTATCTATTAACATAACAATGACATTTAACTGAAATTAAGAATTTTTTGGGATAGCTGCATTAATGGATTTGGTCTCCATGTGGTTGTGACCAGATTCCAGGAACTTACAACCTCCAACTTATTACTACAATGTTTTTCCTCGTGAAATAGTCACAAGCATGACAAATTAATATTCTTCACCTGACCACTGAAGAAGTCACTCAACATGTTGATCTCTACACCACAATGATAGCATATGCTTGTGAATACAAGAAGTTATAGTTAAATTGTCATGTTATGGAGCATCTTGAGGAAGAATGTTTATGTCTGGCATCACGTCATACCAATCTAAGACTCTGCACTTAGTACGGATTAACCTATTTTTCGTTGAAGTAACAATGATTCATGAATGCCCATTATAGAGACCATAGTTTTCAAAAGCAGTGTTTGTGTAAATGACTGAAAATTAAATTAAATCTGCTATAATACAATGCAATGAACTGAAGAAGGTTTCTATTGGAGTCACTGTCATCAGATTGTGCTTATCATTAAGGCGTTGACCTTCCCACTTTTGCAAACACTGAGAACCTATAATACAGGTGGTTGTGACAACACACTGACAACAAAAATCTTGCTTGCCGTGCTAATGCTACCTTACAAGATCAATAATTTTGTATATAGTCTGTGTTTTCTCCTTTGTTCCAAGGCCGACTTTGAGCAGGAATACAATGCACTTTTTCCCATAATCTGTATAAAAATCTATGTTAAAGGTAATGATCATGTCAAAGAAAACTTAATGTGGGAATTGTTTTAACATGGAATCATCAATGACAGAAAAGCTTTGTACTAAAAGAATAGGACTTCTGTTGGGTCTGACAAAAATGAACGTAAAAAGCAGGGAAACTTTAAATGTGGAAATGTAAAATCTGGTTTTGCTGTACTTCATTTCCTCCCGGCCAGCAGCAATGGTTTGATCCCACAAATGACATTAAGCAGATTCGTGCTTGTTAGTTATATAGTACACAGATACTTCATATATCGTCTTCTGATTATAGCTAGATTCTGCTCAATGTAAATGATCTTTCTTTTCTCCTTCCATATTAATTCTTTTTTCTTCATTATCAGTTGTTTTTTTTCGCTGAAGTTCATACTTGTTGCATGTCCCAAATGTAATGTTCTCAGACCTACAAATCTGAAAATTTTCATCAAATATTTTGCTACAAATAGCATCAGATTCATAATGTTAATACTGTTCTTCACAATCAATACCTCTTAGATTCAAGTATGTCAAAATTTAAGTAGTACTTTTCTCTATGTGACCTTGAGTAATGGCTACAGTAAGCTGGAAACATGGTTATGTGAGCCATAATTCTTTGTTTTGCCTCTTTTGGCATATATTTTTGTTTCCCATATCTTTCTCTACTATCTTCATGAGTAGTGTCACAATTACTAATATGTTTCTTTTCAACAATGACCCAAACTCTTTTTGCAAAAAAGTATTTCCTTGAAAAGCAACATCTGCAGCATTTCTTCTTTTAAGCAAACAGTCTTCTTAGTGTGCTCCTGTACATGTTATTTGTTGATTTTGTGGTCCACTCTGTACTTTGTAAAATGCCACAAAAATATTTTCCCGTCCTCATCCATAAAATTTCACAATTTTATTTTATTTACACGTCATGTTCCATAGGACCAAGTCATATAATGTGTCAGTACAAAAAATTACTGACATAATAGTAATAACAGATAAATATAAAATGTTTGTGAACCCAAAATAGTCAAGTCATAAGTTTAAGTAAATGCAGTCAACAACATAACATAAGAATCAGCCTAAGTTTTCAAGGAACTCCTCAACAGAACAGAAGGCGTGACCCATGAGGAAACTCTTCAGTTTCAACTTGAAAGTGCGTGGACTACTGCTAAGATGTCTGAATTCTTGTGGTAGCTTATTGAAAATGGATGGAGCAGTATACTACACACCGTTACACCTTTCTGCACAAGAGTTGAAGAGGGTCAATCAAGAGAGAGAGAGAGAGAGAGAGAGAGAGAGAGAGAGAGAGAGAGAGAGAGGGGGGGGGGGGGTTTAATGTTAAAATACCCAGTCTAGTGAACAGGGGTTCACAAGATGTTCGTGAACTTGAACCACTTACTGCCAGTATCGCCGTTTCTGAGCCAAAAATATCCTTTTAGAATGGGAAGTTACCCCAAAATATAATACCATATGACATAAGCGAATGAAAATAAGCAAAGAAAACTAATTTTCATGTCGAACCATCACTTACTTCAGATACCGTTCGAATAAGTCTTTGAACAAGATCCTGAATGTGGGCTTTCCACAACAGCTTACTATATCTGAACACCTAGAAATTTGAACTGTTCAGTTTCACTAATCATATGCCCATTCTATGAAATTAAAACATCAGGTTTTGTTGAATTGTGTGTTAGAAACTGTAAAAACTGAGTCTTACTGTGATTTAGCGTTTATTTTCTACAAATCATGAACTTATGTCATGAACTGCGCTGTTTGAAACCGAGCCTATGTTGCACACAACATCCTTTACTACCAAGGTAGTGTCATCAGCAAACAAATATTTTAGAGTTACCCATAATACTAGAGGGCATATCATTTATACAAATAAGGAACAGGAATGGCCGCAACACTGATCCCTGGGGCACCCCAATTTGACTGTATCCCACTCCAACCACACATCACAGCCATTCTCAACACTGTGAATAATGGTCTTTTGCTGGCTTTTGTTAAAGTAAGAGGTGAACCAATTGTGAGCTACTCCCGTACTCCATAATGGTCCAACTTTTGGAGCAATATTTTGTGAACAACACAATCAAATGCCTTAGTTAAATCAAAAAATCTGCCCAGCATTTGAGACCATTTTACACTGTTGTTTCAATTTCTTGCACGGCTGTTTTACTCCCTGTTCTCTACATGTATTACTTCTCTGGGAGCCTGGATGTTTTTCAAATGTTATGAGCCCATTTTGCTAGGTCAGATGCTCTTTTTCTTCTGCACTACTTCCATTGAACATTGTTCCCTGCTGTTCCATCAGGTGGTAATTTATCAACAGTGTTCTATTAGTTTCACATGATGTCAGAAAAATCAACACTTTAATGGAAGCAACAAGTCATGTTTAAATCCTATGCCCAAAATCTAGCTGATGAGATTACGAGGGTGGTTTGATATATCTGGGGGGGAAAATGTTTGTTTAGAAAACAATTAGTCTTACTTTTAGACAAAGTCTCCTTTGAGGGATATACACTAGGTCCAGTGATTCTCCAGCTTTTTCATCCCATTAGAAAAACAGGTTCTGTCCAACTGCACAGTACTCATCAACTGTAACTATCACTTCGTCATTTGATAAAAATTTCTTCCCAGCAAGCCGAAGTTTCAAGTCAAAGAATAGGAAGAAGTCACTTGGATAATTCTAATGAATATGATGGAGGAGGAACCATTTACAAGCCCAATTCATGCACTTTTGGCATATTTATCCAGATTTCAGGGATGGTGTATCCTGGTGAAGGAGCTTTTTTTGTGTGCCAACCTTGGTTTCTCTAGCCAACGCAAGTTTCAAATGATCCAACAATGAAGCATAACAGGGTCCAGTCACGATTTTGCCTTCTTCAAAGTAATCTATGAGTATCATTCCATCGGAATCCACAAAAAACGGTGACTATTACCTTACCAGCTGAAGAATCGGTGTTTGCATTCTTCATTACACTTTCACCAGCCTTTGCCATTGATTTGATTGCTGTTTTGATTCTGGTGTGTAGTGATGGTTCCCAGTTTCATCGAAAGTCAAATTGACGCAAAAAGTGTTGAAGATTCCGATTAAACACCACCACCAAACACTGTGTTGAAATGTTATGGTGCATGCACTTTAAGTCTACTGTGAGCAATCGCAGGACCCACCTCACACCCAGCTTCTTCACAGCCAATTCTCCATGCAAGATACTATGCACTTGCTCAATTGGGATGCCTGAAGTCTCAGCAATCTCAAGCATTTTTATTCAACAGTCTTGCATTACAACACAATTGATTCTGTCACTACTTCTTTGTGGTGGCCTCAATTGATTGGCTGGAGCGCCCGTTTCGGCACTTGTCTGGCCATGTTTAAATTCGTTAATCCAACAGTAAATTGCCTTCAACGATCGTGCAGAGTCCATGTGAACTTCATCCAACTCTGTTTTGATCTGTGTGGCAGTCCAACTCTTCAAATGAAAATGTTTCAAAAACAGAACGTAACACTTTTTTTGTCCATTTTCAATCGCAGTTGATGCACTGACCAATTCAGACAGCTGTCAACAATGAACTGCAAGCTGTATATCATTGGAATTCTTTATATGATCTTTGTAATAATCAACTTACCAATCAAAAACAATCCTGTCTTTCATGGAAATTTACCAGACTTATTCAACATTCTTGTATATTAATCAAACTCTTAACACACAAAATTTTCCTCACAGTAATTGAAAATTCCACATTTACCACATTATTTGCTTAAAGAATCTCTCTTAACCCACTCAACACATCTTCCTCTCAAAAAAACACATTTTCTCAACATTCACCATTATTATAATGTCAAGTCAATTATAATGGCAACTCAAAGTCATAACCAGGCACATTCTAGTACTGTATTAAAATAACCAAAGCTGTCTGACTGTTCTACCAGTGAAAAACATGGAAGATTATTCATTAATTCATTTTGGTTCATTAATTAAATTAATTCATATTGGTCATTGCTGCATGAAGTACTTCCATGTTTATGATTTGTAGAACTTTTGTTTTCTAGAAGCCACAGTCTGTTATTCCCATTTAAGTTAGAACCTGGTTATTCCTCGATATTAAACTTGGTAGCTTACTCAACTGATTATGTAACATATCTAATGATGGAAAAACTACGGCTGGATCACAACTCACCAGATAGAGGAGATGAGCCTTCAGCCACATCAACTCCTAAAGAAGCGGGCACTGAGAGGGAATCTATCATTTTTATAATAACGACAATATTATGATAATGACAGTTGCTACAGTCTGTACAGAGGAGATGCTGAGTCGCAGATAGGCACAACAAGAAGACTGCCAAACATACCTTTCAACCAACCAGACTGACTCTGGCTGACGAGGCCAGACTGTAAGATGTGTTCAAATGTGTGTGAAATCTTATGGGACTTGACTGCTAAGGTCATCAGTCCCTAAGCTTAGACACTACTTAATCTAAACTATCCTAAGGACAAACACACACACCCATGTCTGAGGGAGGACTCGAAAACTCCGCCAGGACCAGCCACACAGTGCATGACTGCAACGCCTTAGACCGCTCGGCTAATCCCGCACGGCCAGACTGTAAGCAGCAGTGCGTGTTGGGAGAAGCAAACTTAGTTGTGGCGCTAAGGAAGATGCTGGGAAGGGGAGGGGGAGCAGGGTAGAAGTAGGACAGTGTTAGTGGAATAGAGGGCTGTGTAGTGCTGGAATGGGAACAGGGAAGGGGATAGGTGGGTAAAGGACAATGAGTAACGAAGGTTGAAGCCAAGAGGGTTGTGGGAACATAGGGTGTATTGTAGGAAGAGTTCCCCCCTGTGCAATTCACAAAAGCTGGTGTTCTTGGAAAGGATTCACATAGCACAAGCTGTGAAGTAGTCATGGACATGAAGAACATCATGCTGGGCAACATGTCCAGCAACTGGGTGGTCCAGATGTTTCTTGGCCATAGTTCATTGGTGGCCATTCATGAGGACAGACAGCTTGTTGGTTGTATGCCCACATAGAATGTAGCACAGTGGTTGAAGCTTAGCTTTTTGTTCACATGACTGGTTTCACAGGCAGCCCTGCCTTTGATGGGATAGGTGATGCTTTCAGCGGTGGCACAGTAATTGGCCACAATGGGGCGTCCTTACACACACACACACACACACACACACACACACACACACACACACACCATTTCCTCCACCAACTCCCACAGTTCCTGTTCCTTTACCATATGGTGACCTGCTTGTACCTATTGATGCCATCCTCCCTTTACACTGGCATCCACTTCATAGATGGCTGCATCAGTACCTCAGTCCACAGCAAAACTACCAACGACAGCAATACCTTCACTTCAACAGCTGGCACTCATTCCATACTAGGAAGACACTTCCATACAGCCTAGACACCTGTGGCCATCACACCTGCAGTGAGCAGCAGTCCCTCTCAAAATACATTGACAGTCTCACTGAGTCCTTCACAGTCCATATTTGTACAGAAACAGGTCTCCTGTGCCTTCTCTCTCTCTGCACTCACCCACCACCTCCCAAAGCATCACTTTCCGGCCACAGAACAGCTTTCCCATCGTGACTAAGTGCCACCCACGATTGGAGCAACTGAATCACATTCGCACATTCTCTCCTAGAATTTCCACCATCACTCTTCATACTCTGAAATAAGGAATATCCTGGCCACTATCCTTCCAACTCCTCCCATAGTGGTATTCTGCCTCCCACCAAACCTACGCACTATCCTTGTCCATCCCTACACAAATTCTGCCTCCTACCAAACCTACGCACTCCCCTTGTCCATCCCTACACAACCCTAGCTCTTACCCCTTGCCTCATGGCTCAGATCCCTTTTATAAACCTAGCCGCCGCCGCCGCCGCCACCACCACCTACTCCAGTCTGGTCACAAACATCACATATCTCATCTACGGCAGAGCTACCTGCGAAACCTACAAGCTAAGTTGCAACCACTGTCCTGCATTCTACATGGGCATGGCAACCAACAACCTGTCTGCTCGCATGAATGGCTACCGACAAACTGTGGCAAACAGCTGGACCGTCCAGTTGCTGAGCACACTGCCAAGACAATGGTCTTCGTTTCAATGACTGCTTCAGAGCCTGTGCCTTCTGGATCCTTCCCACCAACACCAGCTTTTCTGAACTGCGCAGGTGAGAACTCTCCCTCCAGCACTACACAGCCCTCTCTCCACAAATGCATCCTCTCCTTTTCTGGACCCCCCCAGACCTCCCCCTAACCTCCCAACTGCACCTAGCTGCCCTACTCTCTCTCCATCTCATCCCTGTATGCTCCCACCGGCACTATCTTACCATCCCCCCCCCCACGCCAGTTTGCTTCTCCTATCATGCAATGCTGCTCACAGTCTCGCTTTGGCAGCCAGAGACCTGTGTGTGTGTGTGTGTGTGTGTGTGTGTGTGTGTGCGCGTGTGTGTGTGCGTGTGCGTGTGCGTGCGTGCATGCCATTTACAGTATGTAGTGAGTAGCAATTATCCTTTTCATAATATTGTCGTTACTCTTTCCTGGATTTTCCATTGTTTCTTTTTGTAATGTTACTTTAACATATCTCAAACCCATGAAAAATTGGCACTGGTTGTTCTTGGATTAAGTGCACGACATCTATCTGTATCTTTTTTTGCCATTATTAACTTAGTGGAGATACAATTAAATTAAAGTTAAATTTCAGGAACTCTTTGTTATATCAAACATGAATATGTCACTTTAGTTTTGTTTCATCAGTCTACAGTAAAAGACAGAAATTGTACTATGCCACTACTTCCCATTATTAATGGCTTCTCCTGTTGGTACTTATTAGAACAATTTTATAACAATAATTCAAAACACCTACACGTATTTTCAACTGAGAAGGTCAGTATCAAACATTAGGTAACCACGGTGAAAGACAAACTTACACTATACAAACACTGAAAAATATGTTACAGCTGAAAGGTTTGACACACAGCTGAAACCTGTGTGTAGCCATAAATCCTTGATATGCACTTTTGGCTGAGGGGTACAACACACAAGAACTCTTGTTTTGCTAAGTTTATTACACCACTTACTATTTGTGTGCGCACACACGCACAACTGACTTCCATTGTAATCACAATACGAATTCATTAAATATTAAGCTATAATCAACATAGAGGTTGTTTGAACACTTTACTGGCTATGATCCAATTGTAGGTTTGCGACACTGTCTTCCTGAAAACTTTGGACTGACTAACCCAGCAAATAAATAAGGACCACCTCTGTTCAAGATAAAAACTTAATGTGCAACTTCACAATTTTCACAATAACAAACATTGTCAGAGGTGAAAGAATTGGTAACTGACCAATAAAAATCCTAAGACTGACTGGGAATTTAATCTAAGAAATCTTGGTTTCTAGTTTGGTGCAATATGACAGCACCTCAAACGATTTCGTTTTAAGCATCAAAATAATGTCAGCAACCACATAAAGCACTGTCTATGCACTTTTTGTTATTGGGCTATTTAGTCTGTGATTAGGCAACTTTGATTGTGTAACATACATGCTTAATGCTTTAGCAAGTGAAGTAGTACTGCAGTATTTTATGAGAAAGCTGTTTTGAATTGTGAGTACTGATATATTATAGCAATAGGTCCATTGGCAAATTTAACAAGAGAGGGATTTATTAATGAAATTTCAATACTACTGAAATTTTGAGAGAACTTTCCAGGAGGAGTCTGACAACATATTACTTCCCCCCTGCGTATGTCTTGCGTAATGACCACAAGGAGAAAATTCAAGAAATTGGCGACAATACAGAGGCTTACCTACAATCATTGTTCCCACGTGCTATTCGTAAGTGGAACAGGGTTGGAGGGCTCAGTTAGTGGTACAAAAAGTACCCTCTGCCACACACCATTACGGGGCTTGCGGAGTATGAGGTACCGTAGCAACCACTGAGCACAAAGTCAATTTATAAGGCTACTTTGAATAACATCACAAAACACTGTACTATTTGTCAGCTCTGTAAAATAACCTTATCCAACGCACATTCTCTACACAAATTACAAAATGTGAGTATTGCTTAGTAGCCCAGTCAATGAAGAACAAAAAGGTTGATTAGGGGAAACAAATCACGTAGTCACAAATTTTTGTACAGTGCTAGAAGGCAATGTCCTCAAAAACATATTAAAAATCCTGACCCCCAAGGGGGAGGGGGGGGGGGTTGAGCGTTGGGGTGGGGAGGGATATACAGATAACTGCGATTTTCTCAAATAACTCTACAACTGCAGTCTGTAGCAAAAATGTTTCCCAGCACATAATTAAATTACATTAAACTTCCTACAAAAAAGATCCTTTTCATTTTTTTTTTCTCTAAGATTAATATGCTGGAAAAATTGCAGATTACTAAAAATATTGTTCCAACAGCATAAAACTGTTTATTTTTAAATGAAATTAGCTAAAAACAAATATTATATGCGTGTTCCACATACAAGTGTCGTAGAGCCATATTACGAGATAAATTGTGTAATGGGGCTGTAAAAGGGTGGAAGGGGGAGATGTGTGGGGTGTGAGTGCCAGGGAAAGTAGGACACATGCTTCCCTCCTTGAGGTCTGCAAAGTTAAGGGTGAGCAGGTGACTGCCTACTCTACCTACCCCACTACATCACGTGAACAAAGTGCAGAGTATTTCACAAAGCTATACCAACGCATGTTGTGAATCACTGGTGACAGTGTGCAGTCATGTCTGGGGATGGTTCCTTTTTATCGACAAAGTGCATTAACACTAAATTTATCAGCTGTAGGGTTCTTCTGTGAAAGGGGACTCACTCCACCACAAGTGTGGCTCGATTTTCAGTTTAGACTATACCTACCCAGCATTTCCTATCAAGTTCTCTCATGTGAGTGAATAAAATTACTTCACTCAGAACTTGTTTATATGGTGGAGTTATTTTCAGTTTATTGAATGCCTACTTATTTGCAGTTGTTACATGGACGTTTATGTCAAATACGTTCATGTGTGTTTAAAAATATGTCAGTGGCCTATGTAGCACCTTGCTCCTGCCTATTGTTGAGAGTTTATTCTAAAACGCAGTTGTGTTTTAGTTACTTGGTGGTGAATTACTGAATGACCAAAAAGTTACTGCACGTTTCACAGCATTAATTGTGTTACTAATATGACTGCACAAACCTTTACATTCAGGAATTTCTGGTACCTTTAAGAGTTGGCGGTAATGTGTGGAGCCATTTACCACACATGCAGAGTGTATCTCCCAAAAAAGGTGTAAACACGTTTCACGAATGGGACTAATCATGGGAGAGGTTTAATTCCCCGGAGCTTGTTCCCATGAAGGGCGGACCACTGGTGATGCCAAAGTGACATCACCTGCTGACAGACGGCAACACAGAGATCATTGGAGGGAATGGAAGAACTAGCAGGCCTAGGTATGAGAACTGCAGCCTTGACAGCAGTGTCAGTGGCCTAGTTACCTGTCAGACTGACATGACCAGGAAGTCACATAAACATCAAAATTGCTCCATCAAGAGTGAGCTTTCTTGGACCTGTTGCACTAAAGGATAGATGCTGTACAGTACACAGAGGCTCTGAAGGGCACAGTCAGAACAGATGACACAATTGAAAAGCCTGTGTCGCCGGATATACTACACGGCTGATACAGGGCAAAGAGCTCTGCTGTAAATACGGAGCAGTGTTCCAGAAGCTGATACCAAAAATCATCGGTGCCAATGACGAAGGTACATCTGACACCACAGTCAGTACGAGAGCCATCAGTATACATGAAGGTACTATAAAAGTCCCGTGCGAAGGTCACAAAACTTACGACGATAGAGCGAGGTTGGAGTAGCGTTTTTAGGAAGTGAATGAAAGCCAAGGGATGAAGAGTTCACAACCACTGGGAAAGTGGCAGGTAGCGTCAAGTTAAGCTGCCAGAGCAAGAGCCGAAAGTGAACTCCCTCTTCTGTTGAATAGAGATGTGCCCCATTCTAGTGATCAAAGGAGTCATTGCACAAAGAGGCGTAGGATAGGTGGCCAGGCACGGCAGACAAACAGCATGCATATCTGCTGAGGAGTAAGTTACGGATGTACGACAGCTGTAGTTCGGCAGCTTCGGCGTACAGACTCTCAAACAGGCTAGTGTAAAATTGTGGATAGGTTGGTTGGTTGGTTTGAAGATTAAAGGGATCAAACTGCAAAGGTCATCGGTCCCTTGTTTCATAAACACACAGAGCACAGTGAAACCATCCAGTAGTCATTCGAAGCAAAAGAGAAAAATTCCAGGGGAAGAAAATCCCCAAGGTCAATAATAAAGCAACATGGAAAACGGAGCACAGCAACAAAAACAACATAGAGAAGAAAGGCAGAAAGAATTAAAACCGTACAGCAGAGGATCGTGGCTGGCTGATCACGAAAATAAAAGGATGAGCCATCCGCTCTGCAACACGTTAAAACCTCCAGCCTAAAAGATTAGGGTGGAGTCGAATTACAACACAAACACAATTAAAAGATACAGCTCAAAAGAGGGTGATGTAATAAAATTAAATGGACCTATAAAAGCCGCTTGTGTGAATAAAACTTAAAACCCGATCTGCCATAGAGACATTGTCACCTAAAAGAGATGATAAATCACCCTGGAGATTAAAAGCTCGCCTGAGAGCGGTTAAAAGAGAACATTCCAACAACATATGGGCCGCCGTCATGGTTGCACCACAGCGACAATGAGGGGGGTCCTCTTGACGCAACAGATGACCATGCGTCAGCCAAGAGTGACCAATGCGGAGAGGCCCGCATGGAGGAACCCCACACAGTCGTGGTCTCCTTTACTCGCCGCAGCTTGTTGGGTACAGACAGAGTGCGCCATTCGTCTGCCCACATCCCAAATACCCGATGGCGCAACACCGATCGGAGATCAGTTGCCGGGAGGCCGATCTCCAACGTCAGTTTTCGGGTAGCTTCTTTGGCTAACTCGTCGGCGAGTTCGTTTCCCGCTATCCCAACGTGTCCCGGGGTCCATATGAACACCACTGAACGTCCACGCTGTTCAAGAGCATGAACGGACTCTTGGATGGCAACAACAATGGGATGACGTGGGTAGCATTGGTCAAGAGCCTGTAGACTACTGAGGGAGTAACTACAAATGACAAAGGACTCTCCAGTGCTGGTACGAATACGCTCAAGGGTACGAAAAATGGCTGTTAGCTCTGCGGTGTAAACACTGCAGCCTTCCGGCAAGGAGCGCTGGTCTACATAGTCCGCATGAGCATAAGCGTACCCCACGCGGCCCTCAACCATCGAGCCATCTGTATAGATAGCCTCCGAGTCGCGGGATGCGTCGAGGAGAGCAAGAAATTGGCGACGCAAGCCTGCAGGAGGAACTGAATCCTTTTGCCATCGTGAGAGGTCCGGCCGAAGCTGCGACCAACGAATACACCAAGGTGGTGTATGTGGGTGGACCTGAAAAGCAGATGGAAGAGGCAAAGACTCGAGGTCACTAGGGAGTGACCTAACACGGGTCCCAATTGTATGGCCTGATCGTGGCCGCCGGTGTGGGATATGGACTGCCGCATCAGCGAAAAGGAGACGGTCGTTAGGGTGACGGGGCGAACAACGGACGTGGGCAGCATAGTTGGCTAACAGTTGGTGACGCCGAATGTGAAGGGGAGAAACCCCAGCCTCAGCAAGTAGGCTATCAACAGGGCTGGTGCGGAATGCGCCTGTCGCCTGTCAATCCCCACAGTGGTGAACTGGGTCCAGCAGTTGCAACGCTGAGGGCGACGCTGAGCCATATGCCACACTCCCATAATCCAGTCGGGACATCACAAGGGCTTTGTAGAGCTGCAGCAGCGAAGGGCATTCAGATGCTGCCAGCACTGACGCTCGAGCTGACGAATTTGTGGAAGCCAAGTAAGCTGGGCATCGAACAGCAATCCCAGAAAACGGTAAGTGTCAACAACCCTGAGCATGGCATCCTGAAGATAGAGCTCAGGGTGGGGATGGACAGTTCGACGCCGACAAAAGTGCATAACACAAGTCTTCGCAGGAGAAAATTGAAACCCATGGGCTAGGGTCCACGCCTGCGCCTTGCGTATGGCTCCCTGCAACCTACGTTCTGCAACACTAATAGTGGAGGAGCTGAAAAAGATGCAGAAATCGTCAGCATATAACGTGGGTGAGACAGACGACCCTACTGCTGCTGCTGCTGCTGCAAGGCCATTAATGGCCACAAGGAAAAGGGGCACGCTCAATACAGAGCCCTGTGGAACGCTGTTCTCCTGGATATGAAGTGAGCTATGGGATGTGCCAATTAAAACGCGGAATGTCCGCACAGATAAAAAATTCTGAATAAAAATGGGGAGAGAGCCCCGGAGACCCCACCCGTGCAACGTGACGAGAATATGGTGCCGCCACATCGTGTCATATGCTCTGGAGAGGTTGAAAAAGACGGAGACGAGGTGTTGGTGCCTAGAAAAAGCAGTGCGTATTGCAGACTCAAGGAAGACCAAAGTATCGGCGGTGGAACGGCCCTGACGGAAGCCGCTCTGGCAAGGAACCAGAAGACCCCGAGACTCGAGCAGCCAACACAGCCGTCAACTCACCATACGTTCCAGTAGCTTGCACAGAGTATTTGTCAAGCTGATGGGCCGATAGCTATCCACAGTAAGCGGGTCCTTACCAGGCTTCAGCACCGGAATGATGGTACTTTCTCGCCACTGCGACGGAAAGACACCATCGCCCCAAATGCGGTTGAAGATGGCAAGAACATATCGCTGACAGTCCAGGGACAGGTGTTTGAGCATCTGATTGTGGACACCATCTGGCCCAGAGGCTGTATCGGGGCACTGTGCCAGGGCGCTTTGGAGTTCCCACAAACTAAATGGGGCGTTATACGCCTCAGGGTGGCGAGAAGCGAAAGAAAGCCGTTTGCCTTCCTCCCGGCATTTTAGCGCGCGAAACGCGGGCGGGTAATTCCCCGACGCAGAGGCCCGAACATAGTGCTGTGCGAAATGCTTGGCGATTGCATCGGCATAGGTGGATAGCGCCCTGTTGATGGTAAGCCCTGGGACACCTGTAGAGTGCTGCAATCCAAAGATGCGCCCAATCTTCATCCACACCTGAGAGGGTGAAGTACGGGAACCAATGGTGGAAACGTACCTCTCCCAGCACTCCTATTGTGGATAGTATTGAGACAAAGTAAGAGGGACGGATGTGCAAATGCATAAACGAAACACCCATAGTCTAGTTTCGTATGGACAAGGGATTGATACAAATGGAGGAGAGTGGTCTGATCTGCTCCCCAGGAAGTACAGCAGAGGACATGTAGGAGATTGAGGGACCGTATACAGCAGGTGACCATGTAAGAGATGTGGGAGGACCAAGAAAGTATCCTATTGAGGATGAGCCCCTGGAATTTCATTGAACAGAAGAGCAACACGCCCAAGATGTAAAGACGGTGTAAAAAAAACCAATTGCGCCATCAGAAATTCATACAAATGGTTTTGTCGGTGGAAAAGCGGAAGGCACTGTTGATGCTCCTTGAGTAAAGATGATTGAGACATCACTAAAGATGCCGCTCATGGAGACAAGCCCTTGGAGAACTGCAATAGATTGCAAATTTGTCAACAAAAAGGGAGTCAGAGATGCCCGACGGAGACAGGCCGTTATAGGGTTAATGCTGATAGCAAAGAGGACGACGCTCAGGATGGAACCTTGAGGCACACCGTTTTCCTGAATAAATATGGCTGACAAGGGAGAATTCACATGTACCTTGAAAACTCTTTTTTTTTTTTAACAATTCCTGAAAGAACTGGCCATAGAAACCCCACATGTAGAGAAGACGGAGGGTACCAGTTCTCCAGCAGGTGTCTTAGGCTTTCACCAAATTGAAAACCATGGCCACAGTCCGGTATTTCTGCAGAAAACTATTCATGACATGGATAGACAAAGTGGTGAGATGACACAGCTGATGACAGAAATGAGGCAATAACTAGGAGGAAGGTGTTTGTCCTTGCCAAGCTTAGGTACAGATATGACAGAGGCTTCACGCCAGCATCTGGGAAACATATCCTCTGCCCAGATGTGATTGCATGTATGAAGGAGGAAGTGCTTGCCTGCAAGAAAAAGGTTGTACAACATCTGAATGTTAACATTACCTGGTCCTGGGGTGTAGATCGGCATAAAATGATAGCATAGTAAAGGTGGCATTGTAGCATTCACGATTTTGAGAAGAGAAAGGTATCGCCTGAGCCACCTCCACTTGTTTGTTTCCAATGGAGGAAGGCAGGGTGATAGTGGGTGGAGCTCGAAATCTCCACAAAATAGTGGCCCAGGGTGTTTGAGATAGCGGTAGGGTCCACTATGACATCAACTGCTACTGCCAGGCCAGAAATTGAGGAATGGATCTTCATCCCACAGAGCTGTCAGAGGTTGGCCAACACGACGGAAGAGGTAGCGGAACTGTTAAAAAGAACTAGTGAAGAAAATCCAGCTACAGGGTGTATATGCAGACAAGAAACAAATTCCCCGATTTTTCCCAGTTAAAAAACACACTTCTTCTCATGTGAAAATACACTACTTCCAATATGGGGAAAAAAAACACTTGTTCCATGGCAGATGACAGTACACTTTCCCTGGAGCTGATATTTTCGTATTTGTACTACGAAAGTACAGATTCGAAACAGCATGTTAGTTTCCGATGCACTGAAATCAAGATTGAAATGTGCTTCTGTAAGCCAGTCATATGCCATATCACGTGATCTCACCAACCAATGACAGCAGATATTCAGAGCATGGGACATGTTATGTAGTGGGCCAATAGCAACATCACTCTTAAGTAGTGCGAAGGAAAAGTTAATGATTTAAATTAATGTACATAGTGTAACTACATGAAAAGCTAAGCTTTCACATATGATATTTGTCTTTATTGCATGTGTTGCAATTTAAGATACAACACACAAATCTGCCAGTGAAATTTTAAATAATGACAATGTCTGGTCTTCTGGGCTTCAAATTCTTCCAACTGGCTAGTTCTCAATGTGTTAAGTTTTAAATGAGAGTCAAATGCTCTGATTTAAGAAATTAATTGCACATTCGCACACATATCATAATTCATCTTGCATAAAAGGAAATTTACTTCAGAACTAATACTTTTCGAAGCACCATTCGCAATATTTTCCAGCAACCTGTCAGAAATAGCCTTATTTTCAGCATTCGCCAGTAAGTGCCAGTAAACATGTGTTACTGCATGTGAGCAGCTGGGGTGATGTAGGAAGCCCATATATTCTTACAGATACAGTATTGAGAGGTCTTACATGCCCTCATAAAAGAAATACGATTCTCTAAGAGGATAATTGCACAATCTAACTGTAATTATTAAATTTATTTCTTGTTTAATTTATAAAATAATAATATATCTTGGTGATGATTATTTTTTGAAGAAAGTTTGTAAACTCTTTTGCTTCGTAAACTCTTTGGAATATTGTGAGTACCGCAGAATGTAAGGGGTGGTGGGCATGTCTCTGATGGAATCAGCCGTGTTTTGATTGTGTCACTAATAATGTAATTTGGAATAATAAGTGGAAATTGTAAAATCGGTGTGATATTTAATAATGTGACAAAGAATAAAATTCAAGAAATATACAGGCAAATCTTCATAAGTTATTTAGTCATCATAAACCCACAATGTTAAATCATAATTTCAGCTGCAGGAATGTACCCCTAGATGCTATAAGTGGAGCCAACTACAAGTAGAGATAATTAAGGTAAGTAATAAGTTTTTCTTTTGTATATCTTGCACCTCTTTAAGCTTTTGAAACCAACGAAGACACTAAGAAAATTTTAATACTGATGTGTGTGTGGGAGGGTAACATTGTAAGTATCAGTACTATAGTATCTCATGTTTGGTTCTCTATTATGACATAATGCTGTATGTACCTGGAGATGAAAATGTGTACTTGAAATTCAGTGAATAGTTGAAACTATCAAGTAGAGTGGAACGAAACACTTAAGTTTCTAATAAACTGAGTGCATCTGGGGCAGTGGCAGATACATGATGGGAGCACAGGAGAGAGAGAGGGGGGGGGGGGTAAAAAAAAACTGTTTTGGAAAGATCTTTGATGTACAGTAACATGTACGCCACATGTTTTCTTATTATTTAAATCTGAATTCCACTAAACACCGTATGTTACACTCCAAAGCATTGAAATCGAGATTGCGATGTGCCTTTGTAAGACAGTCATAGCTCATCTCACGTGACCTTGCCAGCCGATGACAGCAGATATTCAGAGCATAGGACATGCGATGTAGTCAGCCAATAACAAAATCACTCAAGTAGCGCCAACACAGAAATAGAAAAAGTTACAGTTTAAATTAATAATCACAGTGTTGCTACAAGAACAGAAAAGCTTTCACATATTAATATTGACACGCTGCAAGAGAAGCTAAGCTTTCACATGTAACGTTAATCTTTTTTGCCCACGTTGCTCTTCAAGACACATCACACAAATGTGCCAATCAATTGTTTAATAACGACATAAATGACTGATCTTCTGGGCTCGAAATTCTTCTAACTGGCTCATCATCAAAGAGTTTATTTTTAAATGAGAGTCAAACGCTCGGTGATTTAAGAAATTCATCTTATATTCTCGCACACAGTTCATCTTGCATATAAGGAAATTTACTTTGAAATTAACATTTTTCAAACCACCATTCGCAATATTTTCCCATGGTCGGTTAGAAGCAGGTTTGTCCCAGCAGTTGTCAGAGCACCAGATAGGTGTCACTGGGCTTGCGCAGCTACAATGACGTAGGAAGCCCGTATGTTTGTACATGTAAAACATTAAAAGATCTTATAGTGTGTCATAAAAGAAATAAGACATCAGAGGATATATCAAGAGCAACGGAATTTTGTGAACCAAAGGAAGTAGGTTACAGTACGCTTGTTCGCCCACTGCTTGAATCTGCTCAGCAGTGTGGGATCCGTACCAGATAGGGTTGATAGAAGAGATAGAAGATCCAACAGAGAGCAGCGCGCTTCGTTACAGGATCATTTAGTAATCGCGAAAGCGTTACGGAGATGATAGATAAACTCCAGTGGAAGACTCTGCAGGAGAAACGTTCAGTAGCTCAGTACGGGCTTTAGTTAAAGTTTCGAGAACATACCTTCACCGAGGAGTCAAGCAGTATATTGCTCCCTCCTACGTATATCTCGCGAAGAGACCATGAGGATAAAATCAGAGATTAGAGCCCACACAGAAGCATACCTACAATCCTCCTTTGCACGAACAATACGAGACTGGAATAGAAGGCAGAACCGATAGAGGTACTCAGGGTACCCTCCGCCACACACCGTCAGGTGGCTTGCGGAGTATGGATGTGGATGTGGATGTAGATGTAGAAACTAAAGTGCATGAATCGACTTACAGTGCACGTTTGTATGTCCAGATTTCCAATGAAGTAGGCTTTTCAGTGTGCTTTTTGGGATGTAAATTTCCCTGGGGTACCAGTATTGTATTATCTCATGTTTGGTTCTTTATTATGGCATAATGCAATACGTACTACAAGCTGAAAACATGCACTTTAAGTGCTGCTAACAGTTGAAACTAGCCAATAGTGGCTAATTACACACTTTGTTTCAAATAAATTGACTGCCTCAGTGGAAAAGATTAATGAAAGCCAAATTTCTGTAGCAAACTGACAAAAAAACTTCATTGTTCTGCAAGGTGATTAATGCTAATAACGCACTTTAGCCTTCTGTAATTACGTGAATTTATTTTAATTCACTTGATAGCTATAGACCACAGAAATCCATTATGTTTTTATTTGATGCAAGAACAGTAAACAAAGAGGAAACAGCAAAATTACTACACGTAAACACGGGTCAGGTGGAGACTACCCACCACTCCTCTACAACTCAGGATTGTTTTGCGCATCAGCCCCAGATTTACCATATTGCCGAACTGGGGCAATACTAGATAGTGGCCCCTCCCAGCACTACCCCCTCCCACGAGCATTTATGATAGGACTTTTCAAAAATACGTTCATTTTGTAGCACACATCTTTCTGAAGATGTCTGATACATAAAACATGTATGTTTGAGGACCTGTACGACAAGTTAATTTGTATTAAGTGTGCCGAAGTGTAGCGCCATATCCCTTCACACAGTATTATTCTATTGCAAGTCATTGTATTTCGTTCTGTGGAATTCAAACACGTATATTTGGTAATGGATGCCATCAAACTACATTCAGGATGGGTGGGATGATTTGTAAACGGGAAAGCAATAACTATTCAGAAAATTTGCACTCTTTATCGCCTATTAGCTAATAACTTGCTGTTTTGTGTGACATAAAATTAAATAAAGGATAAATAAAACCAGTAAAGACAAGAAACATGCAAGACAGTATACATTCCTTCAATCCTTAGGTCCTATCTATTTTTTTCTCTCTATCTCGCTACAACTTTACATGGTGTGCTGTCCTTTCTGCAAAAGAATCTATTACCTCAACAAAGTTCGTCAAATGTTTTGCTACATGAAAAATCGAAATGTCGTTATCTAATACTGAGAAAGCTGTTAATACAAACAGTACCCACAACTGGTGTGGTTTCTCGATCTGATTACATCTATTTTGTCACTGTCTGCTACATTAAATGAAATAAGCCTTTCTATTATTGCAGCCATTGTAACATACATCAAGTTAACGAGACTTTTTTTGGCACAAATGGTCATTTTTATAACACGACAGAATATGATTCACGAAGTACCAATATCAAATCCCCCCCCGCCCCTAGATCCAGGTCTGCTGCACATGGGTGCCTCTGGCAGCTTGGGTGCGCTAGTAAAATTTTTCTGGGTAGCATCTGGCTGTTTGCTGCTACTGTTTGTACAGCTAACAGCCACACTTCTGTATCCAGAAGTGGGAGAAGGTACTACGCATATGCGACTCAACAGCGCATGCACATCAGCCCGTTCACAGCTGCTCAAATGAAACTAAGGTAAACAGTTGTGACATCATGCTCATCGGAGGCAATTTGTTGTTACCAAGCATTGCATAATCTTTCTAAAGCCTTCGACACATTCTGCTGTTGGTAGACGCTTGTATGAGTACTGTCTTTTGTTGAATATGTGCATTTCCTTTACAACTTAGGTTATATATTTTTTTTTCTCTTATTCATGTTTTATTGCTGCAGTATTATTCTGCACTAGTGTGATACAGTAATATCCTTTGTTAGAGTATAGGTTCTTACCGATCAAAATTACAAAAATTTAACTGAATAAAAAATTCCCTGAATTCTAAACAATTCCCAGGTTTTTCCTGGTTTTCTCCCGGATGAAAGAATTTTAGAATTTTTCTCACATCTCCCTGTTGTCCCAGGTTGTATACACCGTGAGTAGCGCTCCAGATGGCATTCCACTTTTGGGCAGAGAGAGATTTGATATAGATACTCATATCCGCAGCTGGAATCATGAAAGGAAATGGGGGTAAGTTTTTTTTTTTTTTTTTTTGTTTTTTTGTTTGGGTTTAAGGGCGCTCAACTGCTGAGGTCATTAGCGCCCAGTCACTGTTGTGAGAGCACATGGAATCTGGTAAAACTCAAGGGGATGGGGGGGACACCAGAAGGACCTGACAAAGATGCAGATAAAATAAGTAAAAAGGTTAAATGTCTTTGGACAAGCCAGTTAAAGTTATAAAACGCAGAATACAAGCAGCTGCTCGAGCGTCATCAGCTAAAACATCCGGTAAAGTAGATGGCAGGGACAGGACAACACGAAATTGACCAAAACGGGGACACGACAATAAAACATGGCGCACTGTTAATGCCTGACCACAAGGGCACTGCGGGGCTGGGTCACCGGAGAGCAGGTAGCGGTGGCTAAACCGGCAATGCCCAATCCGCAACCTGGTCAGAAGGACCTCCTCGTGCCGAGATGGTCGGGAGGATGTTGTCCAAGCAGTTGGGAGCGGTTTTACTGCCCGGAGCTTGTTTCCTTGGAGGGATGACCAAGCATCCCAACACAACGACACAAGCCTCTTACATACATCCCCACGAACGTCAGATGACGGGACACAATGGGAGGCTGGCCGAGGCAGGAGGACTGCAGCCTTGGCTGCAGCATCTGCAGCCTCATTCCCAGGCACTCCTACATGTCCGGGAACCCACAGAAAGCTGACAGAACCACCATTATCAGCGAAAAAATGGAGGGACTGCTGTATCCGTTGAATCAAGGGATGGACCGGAGAGGGAGCTCCAAGGCTCTGAAGAGCACTGAGTGAGTCAGAGCAGAGTACATACGATGAATGGCAGTGGCGGCGGGCATACTGAACGGCCTGATGGAGAGCAAAAAGCTCGGCCATAAAGCTGGAACATTGGTCGAGGAGCCGGTATTTAAAGGTGGCGGCCCCGACAACAAAGGCACAGCCGACACCATCGTCAGTTTTGGAGCCATCGGTGTAAATAAAGGTGTGACCGGCAAGTCGAGCACGAAGTTCGACAAACCGTGAGCAATACACTGCAGCCGGAGTACCCTCCTTCGGGAGTGAGCTGAGGTCGAGATAAATATGAACCGGAGCCTGGAGCCAAGGTGGTGTCGGGCTCTCACCCTCTCTGAAGGTGGTAGGGAGGGCAAAATCCAATTGTCGAAGCAGGCGATGGAAGCGGACTCCGGGGGGCAGCAGGGCAGACACATACAACCCGTACTGACGGTCGAGAGAATCGGCGAAGAAGGACTTGTAAGAGGGGTGGTCGGGCATAGACAACAGCCGGCAGGCATACCGACACAGCAGTACGTCGCGCCGGTAGGTCAATGGTAACTCGGCAGCTTCAGCATAAAGACTCTCGACAGGACGAGTGTAGAAGGCTCCGGTCGCAAGACGTATCCCCCGATGGTGGATGGAGTTGAGCCGGCGTAAGAGGGATGGCCGAGCGGACGAGTAGACGAAGCTCCCATAATCCAGCTTCGATCGGACTATGGACCGATACAAGCGAGGCAGGACAGTGCGATCCGCTCCCCAAGATGAACCACTAAGAACTCTGAGGACATTAAGGGAACGTGTACAACGGGCTGCCAAATAAGAGACATGTGGAGACCAACACAGTTTCCTGTCCAACGTGAGCCCTAGAAACTTAGTTGTGTCCACGAATGGGAGAACAACGGGACCGAGATGTAAGGATGGCGGAAGGAACGCTTTATATCGCCATAAGTTGATACAAACCGTCTTCTCTTCAGAGAACCGGAAGCCATTTGCCACGCTCCATGAGTAGAGGCTGTCTAGACAACGCTGAAGGCAGCGCTCCAGGAGGCATGTTCTCTGGGCACTGCAGTAGAGAGCCTGAGACATTAGGTGGAATGCAATCCATAATTGGATTGATCGCTATGGCAAAAAGGGCTACGCTCAAGACAGAGCCCTGAGGCACTCCGTTCTCTTGGAGGAAGACGTCGGACAATACGGAACCCACACGTACCCTAAACTTTCGATCCGTTAAAAGGAATCAATAAAAAGGGGCAGGCGACCGCGTAGGCCCCACCTGTGCATAGTGCGGACGATACCTCCTCTCCAACAGGTATCATAAGCCTTCTCCAAGTCGAAGAACACAGCTACCGTTTGGCGCCTTCGCAAAAAGTTGTTCATGATGAATGTCGACAAGGTCACAAGGTGGTCAACAGCGGAGCGGCGGCGACGAAAGCCGCATTGGACATTAGTAAGTAGCCGTCGAGATTCAAGAATCCAGACTAACCGAGCATTAACCATGCGCTCCATCACCTTACAGACACAGCTTGTAAGAGAAATGGGGCGGTAACTAGAAGGAAGGTGTCTATCCTTCCCGGGTCTGGGTATACGAACAACAACGGCGTCACGCCAATGCATGGGGACTTGACCTTCGGTCCAGACGCGATTGTAGGTACGAAGAAGGAAGCTTTTGCCCGCCGGAGAAGTGTGCCAGCATCTGAACGTGAATGGCATCTGGCCCTGGAGCAGAGGACCGGGACAGTGCAAGCGCACGTTCGAGTTCCCGCATAGTAAAGCGGGCATTGTAAGTTTCCAGATTTAGCGAGTGGAAGGAATGTCGCCGAGCCTCTTCTGCCTCTTTCCTGGGAAGGAAGGCAGGATGGTAATGGGCGGAGCTTGAAACCTCCGCGAAAAAGCGGCCAAAGGCGTTGGAGACAGCCACAGGATCAACAAGGACCTCATTACCTGAGGTCAGGCCAAGTACCGAGGAGTGGGCCTTAATGCCCGACAGCCGGTGCAGGCTACCCCAAACGACGGAAGAGGGAGTAAAACTATTAAAGGAGCTGGTGAAAGAGGCCCAACAAGCTTTTTTGCTGTCTTTGATGACTCTACGGCATTGCGCTCAGAGTCGTTTGTATTAAATACAATTCGCCAACGTAGGATGGCGGCGAAAGATGCGTAAAGCACGTCGTCGAGCACGGATAGCGTCCCTACAAGCCTCGTTCCACCAGGGGACGGAAACGCGACGTGAAGAAGAAGTAGTACGAGGAATGGAACGTTCGGCAGCATTGATGATAACAGCCGTGAGGTATTCGACCTGACTGTCACAACTGGGAAAATCGTGGTCTGGAAAGGTCGCCAGGGAGGAGTAAAGTCCCCAGTCAGCTTTCAGTATGTTCCAGCTCGAAGGACGTGGGGATGGAGTGTGGTGCAGGAGACGAACGACACAGGGGAAGTGGTCGCTCGAATAGGTGTCAGAAAGGACATACCACTCGAACCGACGGGCAAGAGTGGTAGAACAGATCGAGAGGTCCAAGTGGGAGTAGGTATGAGTAGAGTCCGAGAGGAAAGTTGGGGCGCCAGTATTGAGGCAGACAAGATTGAGATGGTTGAAGACATCCGCCAAGAGTGAGCCTCTTTGACAGGATGCAGGAGAGCCCCAAAGGGGATGATGGGCATTGAAGTCGCCAAACAATAAAAATGGCGGGGGAAGCTGAACGATCAGGTGCATCATGTCAGCCCGACTAACAGCAGATGACGGTGGAGTGTAGATGGTACAAACTGAAAAAGTAAAAGCAGAAAGAGTAATGCGGACAGCTATTGCTTGGAGTGGGGTGGTCAATGGGATGGGATGGTAATAGACATCGTCCCGAACGAGCAACATGACCCCACCATGAGCTGGGACACCGTCCACAGGGGTGAGGTCATACCGCTCCGAGGTATAGTGGGTAAAGGCAATACGGTCAGTCCGGCGCAACTTGGTTTCCTGGAGACCAAGGACGAGCGGACAGTGCAGGCAGAGGAGCAGTTGTAATTCCTCCCGATTAGATCGAATACCTCTTATGTTCCAATGAAACAACGCCATCGCTAGTCAAAAGGTTGGGGGAACGAGACGGGGGAAGAGCTGGTCACCTCGACGGCCGCGGAGGGCCAGGTTGCGAGGTAACAACGCTACAACCGACGGGAGGCGGATCCGGTTCCATCGACTCGTCGCCAGCTGTGGCCGCTGTCCCTGGTTGTGTAGGAGGGGCAGCATCGTTTGCCGACAAAAGGCCAGCTGAGCGCCTGGCAGCAGAGCGTCCCGGCGAAACTGAGGACGGCCGGGAGCAGCGACTCACAGATGGAGCGTCAGACGAAACGCGCCGGGGTGGAGAGGGGGATAGAGACTTCTTCTTGGAGGCCTTCTTGGAAGGCCGAGGAGGCACAGGGATGGTGGGCTGGACCCGAAGAAGGTCCTCACGCGCGGGGTCCGTTTTGGAACGCCGGACCTCGGAAGCTGGGGTCCGGAACGTTTCCCCGATGGACGCCTGAGAAGAGGATCGCTTCTCAGGTGGCGTGGGGGCAGGAGGAGGAGGAAGGGTGGCCCCTGGGGCAGAGGGGGTGGGGGCCACGGGGGAGGAGGATTTGGAAGGGAGGGATTTGGGAGGCGGAAGCAGAGCCCCCTGATGGGCGGAGGGGGGACAGGATAGGGGTGAGGATACCGCGGAAGGAGTGGACACAACTGAGGCAAACGAAGTGGTCAATGGCATGGGATGGAGGCGGTCATACTTCTTCCTGGCTTCAGAATAAGAGAGCCGATCCAAAGTTTTGATTTCTTGTATCTTCTTCTCCTTCTGATATGCGGGACAGTCTGAGGATCTAGGCGAGTGGATGCCAGGACAATTAATGCACCGAGGTGGTGGGGTGCATGTATGTTCCTCACGAAGAGGACGTCCACAATCGCCACAAAGGGGCTCAGCCTCACACCGTGACGACATGTGCCCAAAGCGCAAACACCTAAAACAGCGCATAGGAGGCGGGACGTAAGTTCGCACGTCACACCGGTAGCACATCACCTTTACCTTCTCCGGGAGAACGTCCCCCTCGAAGGCGAGGATAAAGGCCCCGGTGTCGATGCGACGGTCTTTGGGGACTCGCTGGACGAAATGCACGCCTCGGCGCTCCAGGTTGGCCCTGAGCTCCTCATCAGATTGTAGCAGGAGGTCATGATGAAAAATAACCCCCTGTGTTCTATTTAGTGCCAGATGTGGGACAATGGATACTGGGATGTCCCCTAGGCGGTCGCACCCCTGGAGCGCCGCCGACTGTGTGGCGGAGGTGGTCTTGATAAGAACGGACCCTGAACGCATCTTGCTGAGAGCCTCGATTTCCCCGAAGATGTCCTCAATGTGCTGAACAAAGAACATGGGCTTGGAGGTGGCGAATGTCCCCCCATCGGTTCAAGAACAGACCAAATAGCGGGGGAAGTACTTCGCCCCAAGCCGGCGGGCCTGTCCCTCCTCCCATGGAGTGGCCAAGGGGGAAAGGGCAGGAGAACCAGAACTAGAAACGGTACCTTTTCTTTTGAAAGACTCGGCCGCAGAGCGACCTGATACGTGTTGACGTTTCATCTGCGAAACGTCCGCCCCGATACCACCCACTCCGACCAGGGGCTCTCCCCACGGGCACCACCCAGCCGCAGCAGGGGCCACCTGGCAGGATGACCATTGCCGGGAGTCCTGATGCCCCAAGGAGACGGGCATCTACTCCTTGGCCGACGTGGGGAGGGTGCAGCTCAGGTATCGGCAGTACGATCCCTGTGTTGTCAGGGGGCTACAACCTAGAGGGTAAATGACGACCCCACCACAACGGGCTGGCTACCGTGCTGGATTTCTGGTGCCATGGAAAGTCCAACATGATCGCTGGTGCAGATGGAGATGCACTATGGACGTAACTTGGACAACCCATCAGGCGTTTAGGCCAAATTTGAGGAATAGTGGGTATGGTTACAACGCCGGTGCAATGCTGAGTGCCAAGGTCTTAGTGCACTTAGGACCAGTGGTACACCACGTAAGGTGTCCTTCCCCAAAAGGCTCGTACTTCTGTAGAATTTTGAAAAATGGAGGTCAAACCCCAAGGGGGACCATCACATGGAAGGCCGAAACGGTTGAAACTCCTTTTAGTCGCCTCTTACGACAGTCAGGAATACCTCGGGCCTATTCTTACCCCGGAACCGCAGGGGGGGAGGGGGGGGGGGGGAAGTATTTGATTCACTAACCAAACGGTCAGCCACTTAATTCCCTGGGATGCCCAAATCACTTGGGACCCACAGAAAGACAACTGAGCAGGTTGCATGCTGAAGGGCAGAGAGAAGGTCATGGATAGTAGAGACTAAAGGGTGACGAGAGTTGCATCCATCAATAGCCTGCTGGCTACTCACGGAGTCTGAACGAATTAAAACACTGTGGTGGGAGGCCTGAAAAACAAAAAGGATGGCGCTGTGAATGGCTAGAAGCACTGCTGTGAACACACTACATGACCCCAGCAATAAATGGTGTTCGAAGTCAGTAGGAAATGTGTATCCCACCTTATCTATTGTTTTAGAACCATCAGCGTAAAAGATGGTAGCACCCAGGAATTCTGCAAGGATGGCACGCACAAGGTGCCGGTAAACCATAGGACCAACAGAGACCTTAGGACCCTGGAATAGATCAGTCCTAATCCATAGTCTAGGCACCATCCAAGGGGGAGTATGTGAGGAAAGATATGGGGTGCAGTCCAGTGAGTGGAGATGGAGATCCCGACGAGGGGAAGGAAACGCATGCCAACCGGCAATCCCACCCATGGGTGGGTGTTAGGAGGGAGATGTCCCTCATTGGTGAAGAGCACAGGGTACACAGGATGGTAAGGGATTGGCAAATGGCGATTGCATGAGAAACAAGGAGTAGGCTCTGTCGGATGTGTAGAGGGGGAATTCCTTCTTCTGTGAGGAGACTATCAACAGGACTAGTGCAAAAGGCACCAACAGCCAGACACACTCCACATTGATGGACAGGGTCAAGGAGTTTCAAAGTGGAAGGAGCTGCTGAGCCATAAACCTGACTACCATAATCTAATCTGGACAAGACCAGAGCACGGTAAAGATGCTGAAGAGTTGAACAGTCTGCACCCCAAGAGGTGTGGGCCAGGAGATGGGGAGCATTAAGTTTCCACACACACGTAGTCTTTAGGTGTCGAATGTGGGTCAGCCATGTCAGCTTGTTATCAAAAATAAGGCCCAAGAAATGAGACTGTGCTACAACTCTGAGCAGCTGGTTGCCTAAATAAAGTTCCAGGTCGGGGTGTACTGTGGGTTGAAGACAAAAATGCATACCCCAAGTTTTGGATGGAGAAAACTGGAAGTCATGGGTGGTGGCCTACGCAGAGGCCCCTTCGGATGGCACCTTGGAGCTGGCGCACAGCAGATGCTACTGAGTGGGAGCTGCACTAAATGCAAAAATTGTCAACGTACAATGCCGGGGTAGCCAGAGGCCCAACAGAGGTCACAAGCTTACTGATGGCAATGAGAAAGACAGTTACACTTAGCGCAGAACCCTGTGGGATACCATTCTCCTGAATTTGAGGGGCACTAAGTGAAGTGCCAACACATACACGGAAGAGCCAGAGAGATAAAAACTCGCAAATAAAAATCTGAAGGGGACCACGGAAGCCCCAGTCATGGAGGGTAAATAAAATGTGATGGCGCAAAGCCATGTCATACGACTTTTGTAGTTCAAAGACCGCAACAAGGTGCCCATGGTGAGTAAAACCCTGTTGGATGGCTGATTACAATCGGAGTAAATGGTCAGTTGGAGATCGCCCTGCCCAGAAGCCACACTGATACGGGGACAGAAGGCCCTGTGATTCGAGTATTGAAGATACTCTGAAGCTGACCAAACATCTGAGCAGTTTATAAAGTACATTTGTCAGGCTAAGTGGGTGGTAGCTGTCTACAGACATTGGGTTTTTCCCGGGCTTAAGGATGGGAATAACTACACTGTCTCGCCATTGTGACGGAAAAGCACCCTGAGCCACGTGTGGTTGAAGACCCTGAGGAGCTGTTGCCTCTGGGGAACATCCAAGTGTTGGATTATCTGGTTGTGGATGGAATCTGGGCCTGGGGCTGTGTCTCATGAAGAGACAAGAGCCTGCACCAATTCCCATTCAGCGAAAGGTGCATTATAGGGCTTAACGTGGTGCGGGATGAAACAGAGGGGGGGTCTGTTCAACTCTTGTGTTTCTGCCAAAGAAAGGTAGTAGGGTAGGAAGAGAGCGACACTGCCACTGCAAAATGTGTCGCGAGGTGTTCTGTGAGGACCAATGCATCAGTGCACACAGCACCATGGAGGTTGATACCCTGGGCAGTTGACTGTCGCTGGTGGCACAGAAGGCTATGGAGCTTCGACCAAACCTGCGACAAACAGCCATACATCCCCAGGAAGGAAACATAGCGATCCCAGCATTCCTTCTACTCCGCTTAATACTGTAACGAGCCTTAGCACAGAGACGCTTTAAAAGTGAGAAGGCCGGTCTGTGAAGGGTGTAGCTTAAATCACTGCAGCACCCATCGGCGGTCCTGGATTGCGAATGCGACATCCTTTGTTCACCACGGTACTGGTTGACAATGAGGGGGCCCTGTGGACAGGAGGACAGCAGTGCCAGCAGCGTGGAGAATAGTGGCAGAGATGCTTTGCATGACTAGATCAATGGAATTCGAGGGGGGAGGTGTCAAAGTTCACAGCAGACGAATTGGGCCTGCGGAATGCCCAACGTGCAGGGCTGGCTGTCTGGCGGTAGCAGGGGAACGATAGAATCACCAGAAAGTGGTCACTTTCACAAAGATCATCATGGAATGACCAATGTACTTTTTTTTTTGTAATGGCTTTAGGGCACAAAACTGCTACACTCATAAGCGCCCATTCTGTGACTTAGTGAAGGGTAAAAAATCGAATCTTAAATCAGCAGCAATGGGAGCGAAACTCAAGGAGGAGGGAAATTAAAAACAGAAGGAAATCTTAGAAAACTAATACTGAAGGCGGGGGGGGGGGGGGGGGGGTATTTTTCCCGAAAAAGAGCTTCGAATGATCGATGTCATCTCACTGACACTGATAAACTCAAGGGCGTGATCGACTAAGCATGTGTCATCTGCTAAAAGGGATGATACATCTGGCGACAACTGTAAGCGGATTGAAATAGGGACACTGAAGTAAAAAGTGTCTCACTGTCACGGTTGAGAGCAGTGGGGACAAAGCAGGGGAGGATCGCCACTTAAAAGATGTCAATGGCTACAAAGAAAGTGCCCTATCCGGAGTTCAGTTAAAATGACCTCCTCCTGACGGCGAGACCAGGAGGAACAAGTCCAAGCACACGTAAGAGCTTTTACATCCCGGGAAGTTCAGACCAATGTGTGTGACATAAAAGAGCAACACGATGACATAAAACGCTCTGTAGATCGGCAAAGGGAACCATGGGAACAGTGGGCCAAGGAAGAGAGACTGCCTCATTTCGACGGATACCAATGTACCCTGGAATCCAGAGGAATGCCACAGAGACGCCCCCAAGTGGAGCAAGTGAAGGCAGTCCTGAATCCGGTGGATCAGATAAACATCTTGGAGGTTGAGAAGAGAGCTAAGCGAATCTGAGCAACAACCTGGAGAACAGCGTAAAGCTCCGCAGTAAAAGCTGGACACTGGTCGGGAAGCCAAAATATAATAGGGGTGTCGCCAACGATATAAGCACTCCCAACACCAAATGTGGTCTCTGAGCTGTCAGTGTAAATAAATGTGGCATCCATTTGTTCCCATAAAGCAGAAATAGGGGGAGTACTAACCTTGGGAAGCTGACAAAGGGCATGGAGAATGCAGGTCTGGCGGTGAAGCCAAGGAAGCACCATACCCCCATTTATCAGAAAATTTTTAGGAAATTGGAAGGATAGGGATTGAATTAGTTGACAGAAGCAGACTACCGGTAATAGTAGAGAGGAAGGGCAGCCTGCATACCCTAAATCCAAGGTGGTATCAGAAAAGAGGGCATGGGTCGGATGAGCAGGCGTGGAAGACAGATGACTAGTCTAACGACTTAGTAGGACAGCTCGCCGATTAGACAGTGGAGGTTCAGCAGTCTCAGAGTAAAGGCTCTCCAAGGAGCTGGTGTAAAAAGCTCCAGATGCTGAACACAATCCACGGTGGGGGCAGAGTCGAGACGCCAAAGAATAGACGGCCGTGTAGAGGAGTAAACTGATACTTCCGTAGTCCAATTTCGTGCACACTAAGTTACAAAATAGGCGGAGGATGACCACTCAGTTCGCTCCCCAGGAGGTACCACTCAAAACATGCAGGGTGTTGAGAGACCACATACAGATATGAAATGTGGGAAGACCAGCACAGTTTTATGTCAAACTTAAGTCCCAAGAATTTGACGATGCCCGTGAAGGGAAGGTCGACAGGGCCTAGATGTAGGGAAGGCGGAGGAAATTCCGCACAATGCAAAAAATTTACACAGACGGCCTTACTGGGAGAAAATTGGACGCTGGTTTCGATGCTCCATGAGTATAGGCAATCGAGACATCCTTGAAGGCGTCATTCAAGAAGGCTGGTCTGTTGAGAACTGTAGCAGATTGTGAAATTGTTAAAAAAGAGGAAACCCAAGACATCGGGAAGGAGAGAATCCTTAACTGGATTTATGGCGATGGCTAACAATACAACACTTAGCACGTAGCCCTGGGCTACCCCATTTTCTTGGGAGAAAGTATGAGAGAGAGTAGTGCTCATCCACACCTTAAATGTGAGTTCCATCATAAATTCACGGAACAGTGTGCGGAGGATGCCTATCCTCCAACAAGTATCGTATGACCTCTCCAGATCAAAAAATATTGCTACCATTTGGTGTTTCCTGAGACAATTGTTCATTATGTAAGTGGAGAGAGCAACAAGATGGTCAACTGCTGAACAATGCTTTCGGAAACTGCATCGGGCAGTTGTTACAAGCTTTCTGGACTCCAGCCACTAGCGTAAACAGCAATTAACCACACAATCCCAAACCTTACAAACATTACTTGTGAGAGAGATGGGGAGATAGCTAGAGGGGAGATGTTTGTCATTTACAGGTTTCAGAACAGCTTCCTGCCACCTTCTGGGGAAGGTATTGTCACTCCAAATACGATTATAAAGGCAAAGGAGGTAATGCAGAATACGGTATGATAAATGCAGCAACATTTGGACGTGGATGCTATCTGCTCCTGTGGTGGAAGAGCAAGAGGGAGAGAGTGAGTGTTGGAGTTCCTGTACAGAGAAAACATTATAACAACATTTGCACTTTTGAGAGGAGAAAGCAAGAGGTCACACTTCCACTGCTTATTTCTTCAGGAGAAAGACTGGTGGGTAATCTGAGGAGCTCAAAATCTCCCGCAAAGTGTTGACCCAATGAGTTAGAAATTGTGACTGGGTCCACTAGTGTATCTTGCGCGACAGCCCCGAGATTGGGGAGAAACTAGACGTGCCGGATAACAGTCGAATTCAACTCAAAACTACAGATGAGGGTGTGAAGGTGTTAAAGGAGCTGGTAAAGTAATCCCAGTTTGTCTTCTGATGATCACGGATGATGTGACGGCACTGCACACATAATTGTTTATAGCGGATACAGTTGGCCAACATAGGATGATGGCGGAAAATGCGAAGAGCACGTCTCCGCTTGCGTATTGCATAATGGCACACCTCGTTCCACCAAGGAACAGGGAGGTGCCGAGGCCAAGGGGAGGTACAGGGTATTTAAAGTTCTGTGACTGTTAAGACTAACTTCCATAACATGAGTGACATGATCGTCGATGCCAGGAAATTGATGGTCATCAAATGTTGCTAGAGAGGAGAAAAGGGTCCAATTGGCTTTGAAGAACATCCAGCATCTTGGGCGCATAGATGGCACTTGTGGCTGTAATCGAAGGACACATGGAAAATTGTCACTCAAGTGTGTATCAGCATGAGCGAACCATTCAAAACACCGAGCTAGCCGAACAGTACCGACCGAAAAGTCCAAATGAGAGTAGGTTGATGTGGAGGCATAAAAAACCGTAGGTTCCCCAGTGTTGAGGCAGACAAGATCAACTTTGTGGAAAAGGTCAAGCAATAGGGAACCTCTTGGACAAGGATGCGGAGATTCCCAAAGTGGGTAGTGGGCCATAGAGTCTCCAACCAGCAAATATGGGGGTGGGAGCTGACCAATGAGATGGAGGAGATCAGCTCTTGCCATTAGAGTGGATGAGGGAATGTATATGGTACAAAGAGAGATGGTGTATCCTGAAAGGGAAAGACGTACAGTGACAACTTGGAAGGAACTCTAAGAGGATTGGTTGATGTTGAACAGTATCATGGAGAAGAATCTTAAGTCCCCCGTGTGCTGGAGTGCCATCAACAGAGGGGAGATCAAACCGCACCGATTGGAAATGAGGGAAGACAAAGTGATTATGGGGATGTAGCTTTGTTTCCTGAAGGTAGAAGACGACCGTGGAGCAGGACTGCAAGAGGATCAACAATTCATCCCGGCTGGAGTGAATTCCGCAGATATTACAATGGATAATTGACATAGGGTGGACAGAAAAGCGAAAAATCTCACCACGGTTGCCGTCAACTCAACAACCGCTGAGAGTTGGCAGCCGACAGCACGGAACAGCATTCTGCCAAAGGCAGAAGATCCTGATCCATAGGTTGTTCAGAGACAGCTCCTGCCGCCAGCGATCGGCTGGCCGATCGGGCGCCAGCGGTGCGTCTAGGTGACACGGAAGACAGCCAAGGTCGGCTACCACTGGGTGGCACTGTAGACGAGACATGCTTTGGCGGAGAAGGAGAGGAACTGTGTTTCTTATCAGCCTTCTTGGAAGCAGGGTGTTGAGAAGAGGGAGGAGTCGATGGTTGTGAGGTTGGGGTACATAAAAGATCTTCACAAGTAGGCTCTTTTTTGGAGGTCCGGGAATCCGATTTTTGGGGACTGCGGTTTAACGCAATGAATGTTAAGCCTTGGAGAGGGCGGGTGATAGCGGGGAGGTTGAGCGGGTGATCTTTGGGTTGGCCGATCTGACTACCGTGGGTGAGATCGCACGTCTGTGTGGCTATCTCCTTAGTAGGCCAAGGAGAGGCAAGAAAAGTGCTGTATTTACCCGCTGGGAGCACAGTAGGTTCTCTACTGGCGAATAACTTATGATCAGCAAAGGTAAACGCCTTTCATTCACTCAGATTTCCTGAATAATTCATTCATCTTTCAAAATAGGGCAATCTCTAGAGGAAGCAGCATGGTTGCCCTTAGAGTTGGTGCAACGAGGGGATGGAGGTGGACAATCAACCTCATGGGAATCCTAGCCACATGTAACTCATTTGGCTGTATTGGAACACGACCAGCTGGTATGATTAAACTGCTGACACCAATAGCAACACGTAGGATTGGGTATGTAAGGGCAAACTGAAATGATCTCACTGAATCCTGTTAAACGTCAAGAAGAGAGTATGGGTCGGTACCAAGTCCTTGTCAACCCTTTTCATGACTCAATGTACGGCCATTATGCTCTGGTCAGACAGGTAATTTTGAATGTCCTCATTGGATAATTCGTCGAGTGATCATGTATAAACTACCCCTTGTGAGACATTTAAAGTACGGTGCACTTCCACCTGGACAGGGAAGGTGTGTAGCAGTGTAGTTTAAACAGTGTAGTTTGAAGCCATTTATGAGCATGGAGGGCACTGACTGTTTCTAACAACAACATGTCATTTTACAGGACCTGCAATTGCGTCGACAACTTTCTCAATAATGAAAGGGTTGACTGTGGAGAGGTCTTGACCTCTTTCAGGCCGAGAAACAACTACAAATGAACTTTGGCTATGATGGAAGAATTTCCGTGGCTGAAACTAGTCTAGCTTTCTCTTGTGGGCAGAAGTTGTAGAAGTAGAGGAAACCATTGCGAAAATATCCCCCATGATTAGGGGCTTCTCCGATGGTGCACTCCTTTCTGGTGGGGGTCCTCTCTGAGGGCACTCCTGCCTTAGGTGATTGTCCACCCCTCAGGTCACATCACCCAAGAAACAGACAGAGGGACCAATCAGCATGTTCGAAAGGTACCAGCTCGGGTAATCACCCCTCGATGAGCCTGCCCGTTACCAGGGGTACGTACGTGTCGTACTTGTCTAACCAAGATAGGGAATTCTAAAAACAAAGATGATGTGACTTACCAAATGAAAGTGCTGGCAGGTCGACAGACACACAAACAAACACAAACATACACACAAAATTCTAGCTTTCGCAACCAACGGTTGCCTCGTCAGGAAAGAGGGAAGGAGAGGGAAAGACAGAAGACGAAAGGTGAATGACTCCTTACCCTCTCCAAAAACCCAAATCCTTTCGTCTTTCCCTCTCCTTCCCTCTTTCCTGACGAGGCAACCGTTGGTTGCGAAAGCTAGAATTTTGTGTGTATGTTTGTGTGTCTGTCGACCTGCCAGCACTTTCATTTGGTAAGTCACATCATCTTTGTTTTTAGATATATTTTTCCTACGTGGAATGTTTCCCTCTATTATATTCACAAGATAGGGAATTAACGCGTTACCCCATCACTGGCTACGCATGGGATCGCGTAGGTCGGCCTTCAGACACACAGAGGGAGGAAAGAAAGAGAAAGGGAGGAACAAAGAAAAGGAAAGAAGAGGAGAGGTCTCAAATGCCGCAGTGGAGAAGAAGGTAAAGAGAAGAATGAAGGAAAGGATTACAAATTGAGGACAGAGACTTTCCAGCATAGAGAGCAAAGAAGAGAAATGTCGTCTTATAGTCACAAGCGGCCGCCTCCAGACATAGGCACAAAACATACTCCCAAAGAAAGGGAGAAGAGTAAGGCAAGGGGCGATGTGTGGATGGTAAGGGGGGGGGGGGGATGAAAAAGAAGGTATGCAGCCCGGAAAGGAAAGAGAGCTGCACTAGCCTGGGGTCCCGTGCTCACTACGCACGTATTCATGAAAGAGTTGTGGACCCCTAGGGGGAACAATGTAGGGAAGCCCAGAGGGCAGGGGAGGAGATCGTGAGATCTATAGCAGAGAAGGTGCCATGAGCTGCACTGAACTGGGTAGGGGAACCATCGTTCAGGAGAGACAAACTGAGGTCCGTGATAAATTGACCATGTAGGATACCCCTACCTGTTGAAGTGACACTCCCTCACAGTGGATTGTCGGCACCGAAGTCTCCAAGGAGGAGAAACGGGCGGAAGTTACTGGATTAAGGTAGACAGTGCAACATAAGGAAGTGGCCTATCTGGAGTGAGGTAGACTTTGCAAATGGTGATTGCCAGAGTCACTTGCACTCAAACCACTATCACTGCCAAGCTGGTATGTAGGGGGATCCAGTCACTAATGCCATTGGAGTGAGCGAAGTGCAGACCCACCAGATGCTACCCCAGGGCGAGCACAGTTCCGACAAAGCCCGATAACCAAGGAAATGCGTTTCTTGAAGAACAAGACAGAATGCAGAACAGGAGGGTACAAGACATTGAATTTCCGGTAGGTAACGATAGTATGTGTTGCAATTCCACTGGATGATCGTGTGGCGAGAGTCCAAGGCAGACATGAAGAAGCCAAGGAGGAGGTCAGGTCACTCAGTCAGTAGTTGTCACCGACAAGGATGGGGTGACATCCATAAATAAGATGTCGGACTCAGATTGCAAGGAGGGGGGGGGGGGGGGGGGATGTCACCACCGAGCGTGCCCTGTCTTGGGATTTATGCTTGTTGTTTTTCTCTTTCTGAAGTGGAGGAGGGCAGGGTACAGGAGGAGTACAGGCCTCTACAAGATCAGGAACGGAAGGAGAGCGGGCAACCTTGGGGCGCACAGATGGTGAGCCTCGTGGCCGAGTGGTGGTAAGAATCTTCTAGCCTGAGAGATGCCAGGGAGAGGGGTCCCAGGAGGGAGCTCGATCACCAGCTGATGCCGAAGAAGGGGGCACTTCTTCAACCAGGGAGGGGAAGTGGCTCCCCTGATGGGCGGCTGTGAGAACTGCTAGAGAGGGGGAGGGGGGAGAGGGACGGTGCTGGGGTAAGGATGAGGGGGGAGGAGGAAATGAAGTAACAGAGGCAAAAGTTGGAGATAGTGACACTGGATGGAATATCTCCTACTTTTGAAGAGCCTCAGCATAAGACAGGTGATCCAGGGATTTGTACTCTTGCATCTTCTTCTCTCGCTTATAATCCAGGCAATCTGGCGAGCGACGGGAGTGGCAGCCAGCACAACTGACACACACAGGTGGCGGAACACAGGAGCTTCCCTCATGGAGTGGGTGGCCACAGTCACCAAACAAAGAGACCACCGTACAGCAGGAAGACGTAAGCTCAAAACGCAAGCACCGCATAGGTGGGTGGACATACGGCTTCATGTCACATTTGTAGCACATAACCTTGACCTTCTCTCGAAAGCCAGAATGAAGGCGCCAGTATCGGTGCGTTTGTCTTTGCGACGCTTCTGATGCGTCAAACAAAATGGACGCCACGCCGCTCCATATTAGCCCCAAGTTCCTTATCAGTTTGCAGGATGAGGTCCCTAAGAAAAATTACTCCCTGGACAATATTCAGAGATTGGTGAAGAGTGATAGACACTGGGATATTACCAAGACGATCATGGACACAAAGAGCTGTGGATTGCTTGGCAGAAGAAGCTTTGATCAACAGGGAGCCCGACCGCATCTTACTAAAAGACTCCACTTCACCAACATTGTCCTCGATATTTTCCACGAAAAGCAACGGCTTTGTGGCGGTGAATGTCTCCCCAGCCGACCTAGCACAGACGGGATGACAGGGGAAAGAATAAAAAATACCCATAATTGTAAAAACTTTACGGATTTTCCCCTGTTTCCTACCAGATGAAAACATTTCTGGGTTTTTCCCAGATTTTCCGGAGTGTGTACACCCTGGGCTAGCTCTTTTTGCTATCCCGAAGAATGCGGCAACACTGTGCACCCAACTGTTTGTAACGAATGCGGTTGGCCATCATAGGATGACAGTTAAAAACTTAAGAGTGCACATTTGTGGGCGTGAAATGTGTGGCGCACACCTCAGTCCACCAAGGGACCAGGACACAGTGCAGTGAAGAGGAACTGTGGGGAATAGAACATGCTGTGGTGGTAAGGATAATGTTTGTAAGATATTCTACCTGGTTATCACAACTGGCAGAAACTATGTTCATCGAAGGTCGCCAGGGAGGAATAAGGCCTCCAGTCAGTCCCAGAAAGCTGTCATTTGGGTGTGCACGCAGGTGGGGGTATGAGTCAGCAATTGGATAGCACACAGGAAATGGTCGCTTGCATACTTGTCAGAGAGAACGGACCACTCGAGATGATAGGCAAGTAGGATAGTGCAGGAGAGGTCCAAATGGGAATAGGTGTGAGTGAAGTCTGAAAGGAACATGGGTGCCCCCGTGTTAAGGCAGATGAGGTTAAAGTGATTGAGAAGGTCAGCCAAGAGGGCACCTCTCTGAAAGGTTCTGGGAGAACTCCAAAGGGGATGGCAGGCATTAAAGTCACCAAACAGCACAAAGGGGGAGGGTGGGGGAGGGGGTGGGGGTGGGGGAGTTGCCCAATAAGCTAGAGAAAGTCTGCCCTGGTGACATCTAATGATGGAGGTATGTGAATGGTACAAAGAGAAAAGGTAAAGTGAGGAAGGAAAACGTGGACTACAACAGCTTGAAGCCAGGTAGTCAGGGAGACAGATTGACTATGAACAACATCCCGGGTGTGCAACACGACTTCCCTATGAGATGGAATGCTGTCCTTGGGGAGAAGGTCAAAGTGGACTGGGAAGAAATTTGAGAGCTCAAAGTGGTCATGAGGACGCAATTTTGTTTCCTGGAGGCAGAAAACAAGCAGATGTTGCAATTCTAAGAGAAGATGTAAGTTCTCTTAATTGGATTGAAGGCCGCAAACGTTCCACTGGAGGAGAGTCATAATGGAGAGAGCAAGTGGGGAAAAGTAAAGGGGTGTCCTCTCAGCAGCTGTTGCTGAGCGCCAGCCTTCGAAGACTCGCTGCTACAAGGTGCAGGATCCCGCTCAATAAGGTCTACAAAGGTTTCGGCATTCACTCGATGTCAGTCTGTGAGTCCAGGGTAGGATAATGGTTGGTGGTGTGCATTGACGACACAGAGATCGGCCATGCGAGTGTATCACGGGGTGACACTGTCGAAGATGATCTCCAAGTTGGCAAACGAGAAGACTGTTTGCCTTTGTTTCACTTCTTGCAGCCTTTTTGGTTGGCAGAGGAAAACTAAGATATTTGTTGGCTGGAGGAACATAGGAAGTTGCAGGAGTAGTCCTCCTGCCCTTTCTGGCCTGCCGGTTGTGCAGCAGGTGACTTCAATCCATTAGGCGAAAGTTTTGTGGCCTATTGCACAGTTGGAGGAGGAGACGTGGATGCTACCATGACACGGGGCGACTTCACAACAGTGGTGATGAATTTGAGGTCACATGTATGTGTGGCCATGTCCTTTGTGGAGCAAGATATAAGACGAATAGTACTGTACGTGCCAAGAGAGAGACCGCAGTGTTTCCAACTAGCCAACAACTTGCGAGTGACCGGGTAAGGCACTCTCTCTTTCACCCACATCTCCTTGACAGCCTGCTCATCAAGAAACACCAGAAGATCTCTGGAGGTGACGGCTTGATCGGCGTTGCAGCTGATACAGTGGGGAGAAGGAGACAAACAATCACCCTCGTGAGCATCCCTACCACAGGTTACACATTTGGCCAGGTGTCAACAGGAGATTCGAGTGTTATTGTAATGATGATACTGGTAGCAGCAAATCAGGTTTGGAGTGTACAGTTGGATGGTGATAACATCATAGCCTCCTTTGATCTCTGACGGAAGCAACACACTATTTAAAGTGAGAAAAATAGTGTGTGTGGGCAGTAAGGATGTATCTACCTTTTCCATCACCCAATGGATTGCAATGAAACCCTGATCAGAGAGGTACATCCGGATTTCTGCCTCAGTCAGACCATCAAATAGCCTAATGTAAGTTAACACCACGGGATGAATTCAACGTTCGATGGGCCTTGACATGAACAAGATAGCTGTTGAGAGAAGCTGCAAGCAGTTGATGTGTTTCAAAATTTGAAGCAGTCTCTAAAAGCAAAGTGCCATTTCGTAAACGGGAACAGAATTTCACAGAGCTGGCAATTGCATCAACATCTTTCTGAATAATAAACGGATTTACCGTAGCAAAGGACTGACAGTCTTCAGTGCGTCAAACCACGAGGAACTGTGGTGCAGCTGGGAGGGTCTTTGAATTGTTAGCCTCATTCATTTTATGTTTGGTAGCCACTGACTGCGAAGATGATTGGCTCACTGTGAGAAAATCCCTTATGATTGCCAGCATCTCCGATAGTGTGCTCCTTCCGAACTGGGAGCCCCCTCAGAAGGGGGTGCACCTGCCTTAGGTGACTGTTCACACCTAAGGTCACACCTTCTGAATATGTGACAGAGACCAATTGGCAATTTGGGAAGGTAGAAAGCAGTTCAGGTAATCACCCCTCCTTGGGCCTGGCCTGTACCAGGGGGGTACATGCGAACCCTACCTGTCAACCCACGGCTGGGAATTACGCATTACCCAGTCACACGTTATGCATCAGATGCGTTGGCTGTCCTTCAGGAACACACAGGGAGGAAGAAGAAAAAGAGTGCCCTCAAATGTAGAAGTGGAAGGAGGATAGGAGACGGGGAACAAAGAAAGAAAAAAAAGGAATGGAAAACAGTGGAGAGAGAGTTCTGATATCAGCTACTAAATATGCAGAACACATTTCCAAAAATATCCCACACACATTCCCAAGGAAAGGAAAAAAGAACAGCAAGAGGATAAAAATATAGCACACAGGGGAAAAGATGATGCGAAGGCTGGGGCCCCATGGTAGCCAAGCATGAACCCACCAAGAACCACCTGCTGTCGCAACGAGACACTTTAAGCCTCTGGGCCTCCTTAGATAGTGGTAGAATTATGATGGGGGTGAAGCGTTTGACATCATACGTTCTACGGAAAGTATTTCACATGGTGATAGTGGAGACAATGAAATTTCCATTGTCAAATACTTATTGACAGCATGATACACTTGCAAAGGCTCTTCTATATGATAGACAGATGACTGCTCCAACTGTTTAACGTTACATAACAACTTAAAAACTGCAAGCAAGTACTCACTTAATAAACCAAAAATAACTCCACTATATAAACACATGCTCAGTGAAGTTATTTTGTCACTCCACACACAGGAACTGGCTAGGAATTACTAGGGAGATATATTCAGTTAGTAATCTGAAAAGCAAGCAGCACTCATGGTGGGAGGAGTTGCCTTTCCCGGAAGAACACTGCAGCTGCTGTACAGGATGACTAAAATTTCCCCTCCAGCAATCTAAAACTGAGCACAGGGATAATGTAGATTCTGTCCATATGCATTACTTGTGTTAGTGTTGTCACTAACTTCCAACATCCTTTTCATGTAGCATTCCTGAATTTTGTGGAACATAAACACCCTTAGGTGTGTGTGTGTGTGTGTGTGTGTGTGTGTGTGTGTGTGTGTGCGCGCGCGCGCGCGCACTGTGTAGCCAATGATTCATAAAGCACATTGTGGGGGGGTCAGTATAGCTTTGTAAAATATCTTGTACTTGCTTCTTGTGACATAATGGGGTAGATCAGAATGGGCAATTGCTTTCTCAGTCCTAATTTGGCAGACCTACGAAGGAAAGAAGTGAATGACCACAACATAGTAACCTACCTTCCCTGGTGCTCCTAGCACATGCACCTCCCCATCCATACTGTTACACCACCAGAACACAATTTGTCCCTTAAAATGGCACTACTGCACTTAGATGTGGAACACACACTTAATATTTGTTTTTAACTAACACACTTCATTTAAAAATAAAAATTTCATGCTGTTAGATCAATATTTTTTGTAACTGTGATTTTTCTAATCCTTACAACACAGGAACTATTAGTTCTAGAGAAAAAAAAAAAAATGATTAGGACCTTTTTTGCAAGAAATTTATTGCAGTTTAATTTTGTACTGGGACACATTTTCATTAGAAGCAGCGGTTTTCGAGTTTATCAAGAAAAGCACAAAAAGTGCCTCTTAAACACCTCTCCCAACCCAAAAACTCACACCATACTGGTCAGGACTTTTAGTATGTTCATGACACTCCCTCCTAGCACTGTGCAAATATTTGAGATTATGTGATTTTTTCCCCATAATTTTGCTTCACTGACTGGACTACAGTGGTGGCAAAAACACAATATCAAGGTATTTGTTACTACACACAAATACAGATAGTAACTGAGGTGATTTACTGGAAGTACCATTCCTCCATACTCAAAGAAGTGGAAAGACAGCCGCATTAACAGCTCCTGTAGTCAAATGAGTATAAAAAATCCGTTTTTTTAAATTAGACATGAGTCTTTAATACAAGAAAACTTAACAGAATGATGTTACTAACACAATGATGAGACAAAGCACTGCAAGCGACCTGGTAATGCTGTGTTGTTCTACCTGTGTAGACCAGTGTGTTCATCCCTTCCAGATGCGCTCAGTCTGCGATTCAGCTCCTTACAGCCATCACATGATTTTTGAGACTGTGATCAGTGAAGGTACGTTTGATGTGTGTTACGAAAATTGAACAGCAGAATTTAGAGCAATGTTACGCCATCAAGTTTTTGTTAAACTTTGGAAATCAGAGAGTACAGCCTTAGAAAAGTTGAAACAGAGTGTTTTACAAAGAGCTCCTTGAAAAGCTCAGGAAAAGGGTTGATTGAGTTAGACCAGACATCACAGACAAGTGAATGCTGCATCGTGACAAGTGTCCAAAGTCAATTTCCATCATGGAATTTTTGACCTCAAAAGGCATTCCTGTTGTTCTGCAGACCCTCTATTCACCTGATCCGAGTCCTTGTGACTTATTCTTTTTCCGAAACTAAAAACTGTCTTAACAGAACATCATTTTGGCACCATGGAGAACATTTGAAAGAATGTTTCTGACATGTCAAAGGCCCTACCAGCTCAAGCCTTTCAGCACTGCTACCGAAACTGGAAATGACTCCACTAGTGTACAGCTGCTGAAGGGAACTATTTCTAAGGGGACAATATTGTTATCTGAAAAAATAAAATAGTAAGTAATAAAAAAAAATCAGTCTCATTACTTTCCTCACACACCTCAAATGTTGAGGAGGATTAACTTCAAATATCTTACATACAGATCTTCACTTAATACCTTACATACTCTGCAGTCAGTGAAGTTTATCAAGTAACCTTTCCTTGATAGTAAAGAGTGAAATGTCAGCATATAATGACAGGAACAGGTGTTTTGGTAAAGCTGAATGAAAGTGTCCTGATTAATAAGATCACAAAGCTGTAATCAGTAAGTTAATTTAACTGAGAACCATGATAATGAGGTAACTAAGAATCTTAGATCAACAATACAACTTAATACCACCGCTGTCATTTTTCCTTTTATTTTGGCAGGTCATTTGGATTTCCATTTCATACAGTACAACGCTTCCTTCTTAATATTGCTGTTTGTGCTGCTACCCATGACATTATTTAAGATCTGAAACATCCTATTCTTTGTCAACTCTTCCCCTCCAAATACCATTCTAAGATTCTCCTAACCCCCTCCCATGAATTTTTATTGTATGTCCTATTCGGTTTCTCTTCTTTTCCTTCCTTCTATGCTCAGTGATTATTTCTCCTCTTACAATTTTCTCAGTATAGTCTGCTACATTGCAAGGCCATCTACACGTTGTCTTACAATATTGCACTGGCCCTTACACTACAAAAACAAACCAAATGACTGTTCATGCACATGCATGTATGTGTACTTCCTCCACCTAAAACAAAAGATAAACTCTGTTACTAGTTTGAACACAGTGCAATTACTTTCTGGAGTTTAAGGGTTATTCTTGCATTTTATGTCCACTGAGAAAAGTTTTTTTGAAGGGCTTTGTTGAAATACAAGTATTCACATGTTGTATTAGTCTCATTCAACATGTTACTGTACTGTTAATGTATTGGTGAACATCTATCAAAAAGTATGTGTCCAATGTTAGCCATGCCATATATTTAGTGCTGCCAGCTGTCAAAAATGTTATGTGCGTGTTTTCATAGTATCAGTGATTATCTTTTATTTAAAATAATAACAGATCGGAGAATTTTCAGCAAATTTTGCCATAAGAAAGGAATAAAGTGCATCAGAGTTTTAAGAATGTTAAATATTCCTTTTGATGAGTATGCTATGAGTAAAAAAAGGCTCTATGAGTGTCGTAAGCGTTTTGAAGAACATTATGATGATGAAAATGACAAGCACCTGGGTGCACCAGCACACCAACCAATGTTGAAAAGTGAAAGAAATGATTATGAAATATTATCAAATCACAACCAGAAAAGTTTCTAATGACTGTGGCATGTCAACTGGCTCATGACATGAAATTGTTTTGGAAGTAGTTGAACTTTTTGCATTGAACGCAAAGTTGCTCAGGAGTGATAGTTCTGCAAGGTTCGCAGGAGAGCTTCTGTAAAGTTTGGAAGGTAGGAGACGAGATACTGGCAGAAGTAAAGCTGTGAGTACCGGGCGTAAGTCTTGCTTTGGTAGCTCAGTTGGTAGAGCACTTGCCCGCGAAAGGCAAAGGTCCCAGTTCGAGTCTCGGTCGGGCACACAGTTTTAATCTGCCAGGAAGTTTCATATCAGCGCACACTCCGCTGCAGAGTGAAAATCTCATTCTTGCTCAGGAGTCATTAGATGAAGTCAATAATGATACAGAACTACTAAAACAGGTCACAATAGGTGACAAAACATGAGCACAATGGATCATCAAGACTGAAAAAAACTCACCAGGTACAGTCAAATGTAAAGGTTATGGTCACAGTTTTCTTTAATTTTAATAGTATAGTGCACCATTAATTCTTTCCACAAGGTGAAATGCACAATATGGGTACTACTTACAAGATCAACAGCAATTTCTGGAGGATCAATTTATGGCTTTTACACCATGATAATTCATCTGCTCACATTTTCTTGTGGGTCCGTGAACATTTGGCAAAAAACAAGCCTCCATATTCACTCCATGTGACTACTTTATGCACCAAAAAATAAAGAGAACCTTAAAGGGCATTCTTTTACAAGCGTTGGAGATTAAAAACACATCGCTGAGTGATTGAATGGTACACCCCCCCCCACCCCCCAAAAAAATATAGTTCCAGTAATGTTTCAGGAATAGGAAACTGTGATGGCATAAGTGAACAACAGGTAATGGTGGAATATTTTAAAGAAGATAACATTGATGTAGATTAGTAAATAAACCAAGGTTTAGATCCAACATTCGCCGCAATAATCTTGTTTCTTCCACTAACATTGTCCATGATGCCTTCAAAGTCAGGACCCTGACAACATTAATGGTGTTGTCTACCCAAGTTTTGTCAATATAAAAGTGCTTTCCACCTTTGTTCACAATTTCCCTACTTATATCAAATATCTGCACCACCAGTTATATAAATAAGTTCTCTGTACATGAATCTCCCTTTTACTTGCAGATCTCTCTTCAATAAATCCTGTTTCTCCCATTATGTCTTGCAAAACTGCTTACTACCAAGGAAAAATTTTGTTTTGTGTGCATAATGTCGGCTCTATTTTTTTTATTTATGTAAAGTCCTCCATCATTTATCAAATTATAGGTTTTGTAAAGGAGTCTGAAGTCACCAGTTCCCTCCCAAAATTCTTAGCATTCTTTGTTGGCAACTCGAGTAAACTAAGAGGTTTATTTTCATGTTCCTTTCTTATGCGTCCTATTGTCTTAAGGTTCGAGTTTCCTATAGGTTTCCGCCCTTGGTATCGGACTGGCAATATTAGCCAACAGTTATTTTTGTGTCGACTCTTTAATACAATCTGTATTCATGTTACAAATAACCAGACATTCTTCACTTTAAAAGTACCGCCACTTTGTATTGTGCACATTTTCTTGCAATGTGGTATGCTTATCAATAATTTCCGAATAACTAAATATATCACTAAAAGTGCAAACTCAAATTAATTGATGCTGTAATTAAAAATAAGATAAATAAAATCAATATAAATTACAGCATGCTGCACTACACTTCTTGAAATGAGTAACAGAATTTGGATGTGCCTTTAGTGTAGTTGCAAGGTTCTTCTCAGAAAGGCCACCTCACCTATCAAGACTCTGGCTTGCTCATGAATTTACCAACAGGTTATACCACCTCATATTTTATCTTGTCCATTCAATGTCTTTGTTCTTTCTCTACTACATCTGTATTTCAAATGCCTCCAGCCAGTTTTTTCCTAATTACCTATGTTTCAGCACCATATAGATGGTTACTTCATACACAACACTTTGTGCATCTTTTCTTCAAATTTTAGCAGGAAACTCCTTTGCTTTCAAAATGTCTCATTTGCCATTGCAATGCTGATTTTAATTTATGTGCTGCACAAACTATTGATCCACCTTTGTTTTAGGTTTTACTTAGTCTGTGAAGAATGGTGGAGTAGTTCCTCTTCACTACTCTACTACCCTCTAACAAAGTAGTCTGTTGTGTAGCTTGCTTTCATTTCTACAAGCAAGCAAATATGTTAGCAGGTACGACAAGCTTATATACAGTATTTTATTACCATAACCAACTAACTAAGCCACTACTATTCAGCTCCAATCAAAGAAAACATCACACCCTCAAGTGGTAGCAGCATAGTGTAAGCATAATGTGTACAGTGCTAGTTAGAAGACAGACTGCAATTCCTAACAAAGACACCAAAGAGCTCACCCACAGTGAATGGGATTACAGTAGTTGAAACAATATGTGTAATATTACCTACTTGCCAAAAAGTAAGGTCTAAAATAGTTAGTTTTTTATTTAAAGATCTGCGAGTCAGCTCTAATTATAGTACTTCGAGGTACTGCATACCAAAGTTCCAGATTTTTATCTGCATTGTTCATCGCTAGGAAGAAACAGTAAAATAGGTACAAACATGTATGTATACAAGTACAATACCGAAAATGCATACCTCCAGAATGGCTGTCTCCTCCATAGCCATAGCCTCCAGAACGACCACCTGAAGATCCTGAACGATTGCCACCACTTGTTTGACGATAATCACGAGCACCAAATCCTCCACTACCAAACCTATTTAAACAAAAAGAAAATCAACTTATGAACTGCCAATTACATAAAAAGCCTAACTAGATCTCCCCATCAAGTGCGCACAAACTTGCAGACTAAAACCAATTAAAATTTAGGCATCATAATTAACTTAAAACTGTTTACACTCAAAAAAAGGTTGTTCACTTGATTAGAGACAATTCATAAACAAGGTACTACAACTAACCGTTTATTACTACCACCACGTCTTCCACTCGATGGCATCCTTGAGTCACTAGCCAAGGATTGTAACCAAGATGGTAACTCTTGTTTTGTCTCCTGTATCAATTCCACCAAATCTCTTACCAGGTTCTTGTTCTTTTCATTAAAGAAGGATGTTGCCAAACCTACAAAACACAGGTCATTTTTCATTAGAATATTTGTTTATCAAAATCAACTGAACAAAATTTAATTTTTAACTCCTGCACATGTACACACACTACTAACTTTAAGGCTTTCTATCACTTTGAAAATAAATTCTCAAAAATACCCAATCTTGTTCCTCCCATAACACCATTCTGCCATTTAATCGACAAACAGGACAATCCAAAAAGGGGGACTGCCCTCAGTAGTATAGTTTATAGAGGCAAAGGATAAAAAGCATGAAGATATTTTTGATCTAATCAGAAATGTTCAACTTTTAATCATAACTCAATCTTTCAGTGGGTTCAGGGCAAAGATTGTACTATATCTGTGTCACTGTAGGAATGAAAGATTAAAGGAATCATGTATTGACTACAGAAAGCAAATACAATTATCAGATGACCAATGAGATTTGACCATAAAGATGTGCACCAGCAATTGAGGAAAAACAACTTAGTGTGGAAATGTTTAATCAAAATACTGTATGATGCAGCAGACAACCCCACAGTTTCAAGTTTTACTTGTGCAAGATTGCTAGATCCTAACCATATTCCAATAAATGACAAATCAAACTTATCTTCATCTCCTGAAGTTATTCAGATTACAGTTTATCATCAGGTTTGAGATTAGAACAGTAACAGAACTAGTGTAGAACAACTGAGGTTGTTCAGTGCAGTAATTTTGGATGCACGACCCACTTAAAAAAGTAAAAAGAATAGTCAATTTTTAGTTATTAGTCAATCAATTTAAATCTGCACATACGCATGTCTGAAATGGAAAAGTTCAGGCATGTATCACATCAGCCTTGCCTATTTCAACACAGCATGATGCGGGTCCCATTGTTACTCTTGCTTATATTGGGATTTTTCCTTTGACCTAGAAACTACATTCCTCATACATTTACTGTGATCAGGGTTGCCACAAGTTTCTCCAAGTGAAATTCCCTGATTTCCAGACAACTTTTATAGCATTTTTCCCTGACAAATTTTTGAGATCTCAAGAGTAAGTAAGGACATAGGTTGACAAAGAATGTAAGGACTTCTGTATTAAGTACTAACATCAACATCTTTTCTAATGAAATGTTTTCAGATGGAGAAAGCAAGCCAAATGGTATGTGTGTTTCATTAAGATAACTTAATTCATTTCAATAAAATGACACAAATTTAGTGACAAAAACATCCATTTCCCTAGAGTACCAAGACAGATTTAAAATACCTTCACCTTTTTCAGAAACAACCTGAGAAAAAAGAAGGCCTCTTTAAAGACATGTATTAGGCAGGGAAGAGTTGAGTAAACCAACACTATAGGTGACCAACACTATAGGTGACCACCAATAAAACGTTGGTTTACCATATTTGTTATTGTCGGTTATTACCGACTGTGTTATGTCTATTATTTTACAGGTACTGCGCGACTTTCTTTCGAGAAATACATGAGCACATTGCATACAAGCCACCTGTGACTGTCACAGTTTTCTTCTTATCGTCCACATTTTATAATATATAAATTATTTTCGAAGTGCCAAAATGTACTAGAATAAATAAAATTTGTATAAAATGTGGCATTGTACAATGTATTTGCGGTGAGACAGTCACAATTCCAGAAATCCATCACCAGTGCCCTCTGGCCAGCCAAGGAGCATACAGTCCTGGGTCTGTGGATAAACTACAAAAATCCGTTACATTATGCTACACACAAACAGACCCGACCTGCGACAGATCAGTGAGACTAGATCCAATAGGCAGGGCTTGCACATTGGTAGGAAACAGTGGGCTTCAGATTGGCAGGCCCAATCCATTAGGGATACCTGCAGAAATGGCTTGCGGTTTTGGCCCGTCATGGGAGTCCACTCATGTGGCCAGCTATTCATGTGTCACAGATACAATGTTGTTGAAATGAGACCACAGTGATCAATCCATGCAACAGATAACTTGTGCAAATACTCTGAGAACCAATACTAATGAGGATAGGTAGCAACTCACCATAAAGATGATCTCTGAGCTGCAGACAGGCTGATAGAAAAGACAATAACACTCTCAACTAAACTTTTGGCCATAGCCAAAACAATATCGCACAGATATACATTCACACAATCACTCTGACAAAACTCATGCACACATGACCGCCATCTCCAGCCAATGTGTCAACAATCTTCAAGAATCAAATCCAAACAAACCACTCCTCACGCCTCCCTGCCTCTAGTTGGCAGCTGCTAGGCTAGTGGCAAGAAGTGATGGCAGCACTGAGTGCAAGCTGAGGGAGTGGTAGGAAGGGAAGAAGCAGTAAGAATGAGGGAGTAGTAAGCAGCACACGAACTCTGCTGTGTCCAGCCAGCAATATGCACAACATCTCAATAAATAAACCATTTCATCTACTGAAACAATAATAAGATTTTGTGTTTTTTTCAAATTTCCCTGACACTTCTGAAGTTTCCTGAACTTGTGGCAACCCGGGTGATATATCGCACATTTATCTGCAATTAACACTCCTGAATGAGATGCAACATTTGGAAAATCTGACAAAAAAGCTCAGCGGGTCACAGCTTGCTGCTCTATTTTGTTGTCAGATAATTCATTTGCAAACATTAGTCTAAATTCCTCCATTTTAAAATCTACACTGTTCCTCTTCCTTTTTCTTAAGTAAAAGAGACACTTTGGACACCCAGTAGAGAGCAAATTCAGGGAATACAGCTTCATACAAGGAGGTTCCACAGAAGCCTACTGTGACTTCCATGAAGTGTTCACTGGAACTTTCTTTAAACACTGACCCGAAAACATACTTCATGAGTATTTTATTTTTTCAACAAGCTCCAATAATCTAAGGTATCTGGAATCCATGATTTCACTGTTTCCACAAAAAAAGGACAATATTACATAGAATAGAGTCAGGCTCCGACTGCCATCCGGTATACACCTGGAGAGTAGCAAGTTACATAGCTGCTTCTGTGTTTTCTTAGCAGCTTATTTCTTAAATTTCTTGTACTTTTTTTAACTTAAAAAAATAATCACGCATATTATTAGCTGCAAAGAGATACCAGGCACTCTGTAGAGTGATTTTCTTTTCTGCTCAACAGCCAGCTACAGAGATCAAAAGGCATCAGCTTTCACTGGCGACACATTAAGAGGTTAGTGCGACACATTAGGAGGTTAGCAAGTTCCACATCTAAGATTCTTTCTGTTCTCTTACAGTCAGTTCTTCAGTTGTAATACTAGCATGTGTAGGACATGCACAAGCAAAGTGTGGCTGCAGGAGGAGCTGGCCACCATTCGCAAAAAGCTAAATGTGCTATTGTTGACGGCCGTCTTCAGGCTGCTGCCTAAGAGTGCAGCAGTGGCAGAGAATCTTGGTACATCACATGGGACACCTAAGGTGTCACCTATTTTGACCACCGGCTCTGCTGCCGAAGTACATCCTAGTGAATGTGATGCAGCTATCTTCTCTCACAGGAGGATGATTGGCAGGTGGTAATGCTTCTTTGAGTGGACAAGTGGCAGCTCCTTTAGCAGTGTCTGAGCAAGTACATGGAGTGGGAAGGGGATAGGATTTACTTGTTATCAGGACCTCTGACATTAGGCACATAATGGAGCCCCTTGGCAGATAGCACTCAGGGCTGGAAAGAAAGCCAATGTGCACTTTGTGTGACTGCTGGTGGGCCTCATCCGAGATGTGGAGGCTGCCTTGGCTGTGGCTCTTAAGTGTGCAGGTTACATACAGGCTGCTCGCAGAAGTGGTGGAGGCTGCTGGCCTCACGAATGGTGTGCAAGCAAAGCTCCCAATTTGCAGCACTGTTTTCAGATTCGATCAGGGTTCTTTGACTTGGAGAGGAATGGAGGGTCTCAAGCTAGAGCTTCATCAACTCTATGACAGTCTTGGCTGTAGATTTCTGGAACTGCATCATCAGGCGGGGAAATGCAGGACTGCCCCTGATATGTCAGAGGGGTGCACTACATGAAGGAAGCAGCTACTTAGGTTAGCAGAGTAATGGGGAGTGCATATCGTGAGTTTAGGCTAGGCGACAGTTCGACGTTGTCTGGTGAATACTTGCCAGTTGACTTGCAGATAGTGAAAGGAGACCCTGTTCAGTGATAGCACTTCAATTGTCAAAATTTAGTCAGTAAATTTTGAAAGTATTCATAATGAAGCCCAAAATTTACTGCCCTCCAGGAGACTGCTCATGCTCAAATTATTCTTCGGCCCGAGAGCTGGCTAAAACTAAGTAGACTGTTCTTAGATGTTTAGCAATTCATAGAACATATATCAAAATACAGATTTATGCCATAGGAGGGGGTTGACAAAAATACTGTGTCTACTGAGATCCAATTTGAGTGTGACAGTGAAGCTATCTGGTCGAGTGTAGCATGTCTAGGTGAAAACAAGTTAATCGTTTGATGTTTTTACTGGCCACCCGATTCTGCAGCGTTGATTTTAAAATCACTGAAAGAAAGTCTATAGACAGTGATGTCAGAATAACCACATCATGCACATGAGCTGGAGGTGACTAACCTACTGAGCACAGACTGGGACATCTATGGATTCATTGCAGGGAGGATACAGGCAGTATCTTGAACACTTTTCTGAAAACTATCTTGAGCAGCTTATGAAACAGCCCACATGCAATGGACATAAAAGACATTATAGCTACAAACAGGGCTGACCAAACAGATAGCATCAGTATAGAGACAGAGATTAGTGACATGGATATCATGGCGACTTTGGTAGCTAAATTTAATAAATCAGTCAAGAAGGCTAGGAGATTATTTCTTTTAGTAAGAGTACATAGATAGTTGTTAGCATCCCACTTAGACAATGAACTGACATCATTTTGTTCCAGCGCGATGAACATGGAGAGTGTTGCAGGCAAAGCTTAAATGGATTGCAAATCATACGCTGGAGAAGTATGTGCCAGTATGTACATTAAGGATGGAGTAGACACACTGTGGTTAACAACGAAATTCAAAAAATGCTGAGAAAGCAAAAGCTGTTGAACGCACAGTTCAAAAGAACGCGGAAAGCACAACAAGCAAAAGTTAATAGAAATTCGTGCGCCTGTAAAAAGATCGATAATGAAGCTTACAACAACCACAACCATCATAACTTAACAAAATATCTTGACAAGAATCTGCGATTATTCTGGCCTACATCATTTCGCTAAGTCAGTTTAGGCTTCTATCCAGTCACTTGTTGGTCAATCTGGTTCAGCAGTAGAATATAGCAAAATTAAAGCCAAAGTTTGAAACACTCATTTAAGAAATCATTCATGCAGGAGTACTGTACAAACATACCACCACTTCACCGTCACACAGACTCCTGTATGGAGGACACAGTAACAAGCATCCCTGTCAGATAGAAATAGCGGAAAGAGTTGAAAGCAAATAAGTTGCAACATCTTGATGGACTCCCAGTTTGATTCTAGGGAGAGTGCTCTACAGCAATGGCCCCTTACTTAGCTTGTATTAATGTCAATCTCTTGCCCAGCAGAAAGCCCCAGTGCTGGAAAAAGCACAGGTGATTCTTGTATATGAGAAGGGTAAAAGAATGGACCTGAAAAATTGCAGACCAATATACATAACATCAGTTTGCTGCAGAATCTTTGAATCTCAGTTTGACTATAATAAACTGCCTTGAGAGGGAAAAGTTTCTGTCCACAATTCAGCAAGGTTTTAGAAAACATCACTCGCGTGAAACTCAGCTTGCACTTCTCTTATGAATGAAGGGCCAATAGGCAGTTTCCATATCCTTAGTTTTCTGTAAAGCATTTGACACTGCTGACCATTAAACATACAAGCATACAGAATAGGTTCCCCAGATGTGCGAGAGGCTCTATGACTTCTTCAGTAACACAACAAGTATGATGTCCTCGACAGCGAGTGTACACCTGAGGCAAGGGTATCATCACAAATGCCCCAGGGAAGTGTGATCGGACCGCTATTTTCTATATACATAAATAATCTGGCAGTCAGAGTAAGCAACAGTCAGAGGCTGTTTGTCAATGATGCCGAGGTGTATGGGAAGGAGTCAGCATGGAGTGACTGGAGGAGGATACAAAATGACTTAACACAAAGTTTCTATTTGGTGTGATGAACAGCAACTAGCTCTAAATGTGGAAGATTTAAGGTAATGTAGATGAGTAGGAAAAACAAACCCATAATGTTCAAATACAGCATTAGTAGTCATGTCGATTCAATACCTAGGCATAACATTACAAAGCAATATTAAATAGAATGAAAATGTACGAATTATAGTTGGAAAGGCAAATGGTCAACTTTGGTTTGTTGAGAAAATTTTATGGAAGTGTGGTTCATTCGTAAAGGAGACTGCATATAGGACAGTAAAGTGACCCACCATTGACAACTGTTCAGATATTTAGGACACGCACCAGGTCAGATTAAAGCAATACATCAAAGAAATTCAGAGACGGGTTGCTAGATTTATTACCGGTAGATTCGAACAATGTGGAAGTATTAGAGAGATGCTTCAGGAACTCAAATGGGAATCACTGGAGGGAGGGCAATGTTCTTTTTGAGGGGCACTATTGAGAAAATTTAGACAACCAGCATTTAGGGCTGACTACAGAATGATTATACTTTCTGCCAACATACATTCCACTAAGGACCACAAAGATAAGACATGAAACTAGGGCTCATACGGAAGCAAATAGACAGTCTTTTTCCCCCGTCACTATTTGCCAGTGAACAGAAAAGGAAATGTCTAGTAATGGTACAGGGTACCCTCTGTCTCACACCAAACGGTGGCTTGCAGAATACACATGTGGATGTAGATGAAAGAAAAATGAATGTGAAAGCTACTGACAGGGAAACTGGAAAGGCATTTTATGCTTGGCACATCAAAAGCAGATGCCACCTTAGGCAAGTGTTTGCTTGATTGGTCTCGGCACACAAAGAAATTAAGGCTGGTTCTGAAAGCTAAAAGCAGGCTGGTCTCCTCACAGAAAATACAGTTGATAACTTTCAGATACAATGGGCAAGTTAAAATACACTGTGTTTTTTCCACAATTCTATACAAGATTAATACTGCAGGAGCTGATGTGTTCCTGGTGGTCTATGACTGAGGCACCAAAATGTTGAGGGTCTTGAATCCTTTCGCTTTGTGATGTCTTAGCTGTAGTAACCAAGTCAACTGTCTGACAAAATGATGCAAGAAATCTCAATGAGATGAAAGCCGAGAGCAATGCATCTTACAGCAACTGTTGTGGACCGAAGATGGGGAGAACAGTGAAAGGTAATCACATTCACAAGATATATATATATATAAAGAAAGATGATGAGACTTACCAAACAAAAGCACACAAATATACACACAAAATTCAAGCTTTCGCAACAAACTGTTGCCTCATCAGGAAAGAGGGGAAGGAGAGGGAAAGACGAAAGGATGTGGGTTTTAAGGGAGAGGATAAGGAGTCATTCCAATCCCGGGAGCGGAAAGACTTACCTTAGGGGGAAAAAAAGGACAGGTATACACTCGCACACACACACACACACACACACATATCCATCCACACATACAGACACAAGCAGACATCTGAAGGGTTGCAGCCAGAGATGGGAACTTTAAGTGTGAGGCCTTTGGGGGTAATGCCAAATGTGAGACAAGCCTGAGAAAATAGAATATGGGAGCGTAATCTGGCTAGGGCGAAGGCATGTCTGCGGAGGGAATGTAAATAAAACTTAATGGGGTCGTTGTGGGGGTGTTGTGCGGGTGACATGGTACTAGAAGGTCGAAAGTGTAACATGAGGCTGAAATGAAAATTAATATAAAAATATGTGGGGAGAGATAAGGGTGAAGTAGAAAGCAAATGGAGATCTGGTGTGAAAAGAGGCGAAAAGGGGTTGGTTGGAGCTGGGTTATGTTGATCCTGTGGTGAAATGGTGTAGGTAGATAACGATGTGCATAAAAGTTAGGTGGTTGTGTTGCCGCCAAAACACGTTAAAGGGTGGAGAAATTCGGGAAAATTTCGAAAAAACTACGTGAGGATGTATTAAAAGTAGTGGTATGGTGGTGGCAGATTATGGAAATGAGGCTAACAATTGTCTGGTGGAGAAATAATGACGTTAAAACCTGTGGGAAGCGGCTAAAAATGATCGGTGATGTGAAAAAACGGAAATCGAAATAAAGCAAAAGTTATTAAAACTAGCCGAAAAGGTTGTTTAATAGCTGAAAGGAAATGTTTGTGAACTCGAAACGGTGGATTTTAGCAGTAGCGGAAGAAAAAATTTTTTTGGTTATGTTTTGGAAGTGGGTTACGTATTATTACGTATTGTTGAGTATATATCGGCGGGATAAAATTGTATAGTGGAGTACGGTAAAAAATAGAAGGTGAATACAAAGGGAAACTACTGGCAAAAACAGAAGGAGGAAATAAGACGACAGAAAAGACTTCGAAATGTAACAGTGACAATAACAAACGTCATTGTTGGGTTCAAATTATGATATGAATATAACAGAGGGAAACATTCCACGTGGAAAAATATATCTAAAAAGAAAGATGATGAGACTTACCAAACAAAAGCGCTGGCAGGTCGATAGACACACAAACAAACACAAATATACACACAAAATTCAAGCTTTCGCAACAAACTGTTGCCTCATCAGGAAAGAGGGGAAGGAGAGGGAAAGACGAAAGGATGTGGGTTTTAAGGGAGAGGATAAGGAGTCATTCCAATCCCGGAAGCGGAAAGACTTACCTTAGGGGGAAAAAAGGACAGGTATACACTCGCACACACACACATATCCATCCACACATACAGACACAAGCAGATATATATATATATATATATTAAAAAAAAAAAAAAAAAAAGAAAAGAAAGAAAGATTTGGTTCTGTGTCCAACCTACCGTATTTACTCGAATCTAAGCCACACTTTTTTTCCGGTTTTTGTAATCCAAAAAACGGCCTGCGGCTTAGAATCAAGTGCAAAGTAAGCAGAAGTTCTGAAAAATGTTGGTAGGTGTCGCCAATATATATATATATATATATATATATATATATTAAAAAAAAAAAGAAAAAGAAAAGAAAGAAAGATTTGGTTCTGTGTCCAACCTACCGTATTTACTCGAATCTAAGCCACACTTTTTTTCCGGTTTTTGTAATCCAAAAAACGGCCTGCGGCTTAGAATCAAGTGCAAAGTAAGCAGAAGTTCTGAAAAATGTTGGTAGGTGTCGCCAAAACTAACGTCTGCCATCAAATTATGTAGCGCAACACAGGTATTAGTCTTGCGCATAATAGTTCGCGACTGGGAAAGTTCAGTTTAATTCGTGGTTCTGTCGCGAACTAGGTCGCTCTTTTAGTTTGTTAGCTCCCATCTTGATTTCCAGAAAGACAGTTAGCTAGCTTTGTTACCGCTACTGCACATACTCTTTTATTCAGTATGCTAGTCTTTTAAATAATGACCAGTGTTCCCAATGCCTGTATTATTACAGTTTTATGTCGAATAATTAGACTTTGAAAGGGCAAATAAACCAGTTACTTACACAAATGGGTAAAATGGGGTAGTCAACTACTGTACTTTACATACAGCGCACTCTTAGTATTTTAATTTTAAAATATATTTATTTACTTATCAAGCAGTTCATTGTAGGAATATTACTTACAGAATGCGTTTTTTTTATTTTATTTATTTATTTTTTTAATTAACACACACTTTCATAAATAATCGACTTTTTTAAAGTTTTGGAAATAACCAACAAAAAATATTTCTGCTTTAGGTACAGGTTAAGTACTATATGGCACAAACAATAATACCTTTACCATTAACAGAAGAAACACTAACACTTATAACTTGTTACCAAACAATTAGACATAGAAAAAATAACTATGACTCCTGAGTGAGATCGTATTCTAAAGCATACTTTTTGTGTTTTGCATTATCATTCTTTAAATAATCAGTCTTCTAATTTTCAAGTGAAATATTACAAAAATTTACATATTATTATGTAAAAACATTAATTTGGAAACTTTGTTCCCTGATAACAGTGTTCTTCATTCATTAAGGATTTGTCCCGTCGCCGAAAAAACGCGTTCGCAGGGCACTGATGTCGCTACTATGCAAAATCTCTTTAACACATATGCATATACATGAGGATGTAACTGACGACACACGTGCCACCACTCAAGCGGATCATTTTTTCTATCTAAATACTCTTCATTGAGGTATTTATCGAGTTTGCGAATAACAGCAGCAAGTTGGTTATCTGGTCTAGTGATTTTTCTTATTTCTTGGTCATACTTGTCCCATATAGAGTCTTTTTTTTATTTTCATTACTGCTGCTACTAGAACAAGACGCTGAGGGGTCGCTAGCAATAGGGTTAGCCACTAAAATATAGCGATTCTCCCTCTGAAGTAACTGCACTCTGCCAACTTTATTTTTGAGGTGTTGTATTGCAACTTCACAAGCTTTCAGATTTCTAAATCCTCTCTGTCTAAATCGGGGGTCCAGAATAGTACACTCGGCATACAGAATGTTATTCTCTAAATCTTTAAAACAGTCTTCCATGCCTTTCTTGACAACTGATTGCACAGCGACAATTTTTTTTATAACACAATAACTTTTGACAAAGTCACATTTCTTTCAGCACTTATTTCTACCGCAATTTCATGGAACGTACTAAATAAGGGCATAACTCTTATTACTTGCCAGTCACTTTCTTTTATTGTTAGGCCAGAGCGCAGAAGTTCTAACATAGCAATCACTGCATCCTTTACCTTCATTATTTGCTGAAGCATGTTAAAAGTAGAATTCCAGCTGGTCTGGACGTCCTGTTTGAGCAGATGCATTTGCTGTTGTGTAGCAATCAGTTTTTTTGGTCTTGTGTACTACGATTGAAAAACTCTACAATATTTTTAACTTGCGCCAAAACGTCAGATATTTCTTTAGTAGCTTCTTGTACAAGAAGATTTAGAGAGTGGGCAAAACATGAGACTGATCGCCACTCACCAAGTCTGACAACAGATAAGATATTTGCAGCATTATCGCTAACAATAGCAGCATCTTTGTGGGAAATATGCCCGTCTGTCATAACGTCTTTCATGAGATTGCACAAGTTTCGGCTGGTATACCGCTCTTTATAATTAATACAACCAAGTAATGCCGACTGAAGTTTAGTCTCTTCATCTATAAACTGGGCTACAATGGCTATATAGCTTTCATTATTCCTCGACGTCCAACCATCAGTTGTGAGAGAGAACGCAGATACAGCTTGCACCTTCTTTTGTACTTCATCCATTATGGCATTGTGAACCCTTGATATTAAATTTTCCGATAACGTTTTTCTTGATGGAAGTTTGTAGTTTGGGCACTGAGAAACTAATTCTATCAGTTTTCGAAAATCTTTTTCTTTCACAATTCGTAGAGCGTGATGCCCTTTAGCTACCATCTTGACAACTTGTATGTCTATTTATTCAACCTTTCGGACTGACGGTGGTCTTTGAATATATTGGTTCATTGATTGTTGGGAGGCTGATACCGAAATAACATTCTGCAATAAGGATGTAGTTTGATTTGCTTGCAGTGAATTTAAACTAGAATTATCGGTGGTTGCCTTTCCATCGTTATTAGGATTAAAGTGTGTTTTGTTTTCATATGCCGGGTTAAATTTCCATTTGAGCCTCTTGCAATACTTATTAATGTTGAACAGTGGTTACATTTTTCTTTTCTTTCATCTGTGTCTTCAGTGATGTGTGTCCACACGGAACTATGTTTCCTTTTTGATGACATCGTAATAAACAGCCTAAAACAAAAACATAGTAACCCTATAATCAACTGATACACATTACCGTACTCCACACCATCGCATTGTAGAAGTCCATTGTTACATGACGATAGTCATTTTACATTACACATTTTAGGTACTAGCCTACTGCGGGCTCTCGCTCTGTCTCGCTATTGTCAGTCGGTCTTCGAAAAAGAGCGAATGAACGAAGTAGCGAGGTTATCTGTGAACAAGTTCGTGTAGTTCGCCTGTGGGAATGCTCTTCCGAACTAGTTCGTTCGCGAACTACACAAGACTAACAGGTATGCTTGGCAGGCACAAAGATAAATACTGGTGCCAAAACCTCTGAGTCAGTGAATAAATTAAAAGAAAAGGTAGAAGAATGTAAACATTACGCCGTGTATTCTTTCGTGTTTGCTGCTATCTAATTTAAATCCAGTCTGCCTAATAAACTATGAAACCAGAGTGAGACAACAGCAAACGCGGAAGAATATACGTATCAGGTCATGTTTATATTCGTATTATTCTTATGCTGAATAGTGATACAACGGGAAATCTAAGATGACTAATTTCTGTGCAGAATATAATGTACTACAGAGGTGTCTGCAAAGATTTTCAAACAGAGAAAAAATTTTCACTAAACTCTCGTTCGGAACATCTTCTATCATACATAGTCTATTATTTGGTTCCTGTTGATCATTATCAAAGAAAGGAGCAGTGTAAGTAACAACAAATAGCAGTCTCTTGCCATTGTTTCACTTATGAGACAATTCCTCTTTTTTTTTTTTTTTTTATTGTAAGCCTTGGTAGCGCGCACAAAAGCAAGCCATGCTGCGAGCAGCGACAGGCCGTAAACACTCATTATCAGAATGTGGCAAACAATGCATGGCACAGTACAATAATGCATTTTCAGCTTAGGAGTGACATAAATACCTATAACAAAGAGAACGGCACTTATCAGATCAAAGAAAAATAAGCAGTCGATTCAAACCAGACGAAGCACGCGAAATACGGACGGAGCACCTGACGCATAGCAATGGCTACTTGGTAAAGCTTAACTGTTAAGCTTACGACTCAAACCAAACTACTGTAGCTATATCTTCATCCATTCAACCTCAGTTGTGTTTCACATTACAATGGACCAACTTCGTTTCGATTTCGAGGGGCGGTCTAAAAACTTTTCTCTCACCTAGAATTTCGAGTCTTGAATTTCAGGAGCGGCTTAAATTCGGGAAATGTTTTTTTCCTTGATTTTGAGTCTCATTTTTCAGGTACGGCTTAGATTCGAGTGCGGCTTAGATTCGAGTAAATACAGTATTAATTGCAACTACAGCTGATTAGTTTGTAAGTATGGAGGAAGCTTCCTAACTGGATAAATGTTTGCACAAAAAGAAAACAAGGAAAGATTTCAAACAGTGGAATGTATAGAATTAATGGCTATTTTAATTAAGGTCATCTTCTTAAGAAATCCCTTGTATGGACTATATCTTGCTCTATCGGTAGGAGAAGGGAAAATTCTGTGGAAACAACAATGCAGAAATAATCCAAAATTATCGGTTTTTAGCCAAATTACACAAAATCAGTGATTTTTTTAAAGAGGGATCAGATAATTTTTAATTTTGCCACACAAAGGTGTTATAATTCTGAGGACAGCAGTTTACTAATATTCGTAAATGATAATTATTCAAAGGTGAAACTGAATTTCTTCAGATACCTTCAAGCTCATATTTGTGTAGCCTTAAAACAACGGTTCATTTCACCTGTGACAAACTTTGATAAGCTGATGAAAACAGCGCCGAATTTGGTAAAAAGTAATAAATTTTGACTAAACACAAATTTTAGCGAAATTGGGCATAAAAACAACACCAAACCCAGCAAAAAGTGATACCGACTATGGCTACAAAATAAAACCATTTTTTCATGTCCCTGGCTATAGATAGAATGTGATCAAGTCGGTACCTAAAAATGTAAGACAATAAATGAAGATGGAGGCTCGAATGCGGCTTCAGAAAAAAACAAAGTTCTGTTCTGTGTTTTGTGTCTGTTGTGGAAGAACACCACATGTTCTCTGTGTTACCTTTTCAACAGCTCCATCCAGTATGGTCACACAGTCAAAGGTGGAATGATTTGTCCTGTATACATCCTGGAAGCTGCCAATAAGCTGCTTGGTTTATTCAAGATTCACGACAATAAATTTCCAAGTTCTTTCCCACATAGCTAGACAATTACGCCACAGTTCATCATGCAGTCTAAAATACTCAGAACCAGAATGAATGATCCTATTACAGCTTAAAAAGTCATTAAGAGTGACTTGTACTGAGAATTGGGAGACTTCACCTGCTTGTCTTTGTGCACCTAAACCAAACACTTATGTGTAGCATTGTAATAGTTAGCACCTTAGCTGGCATGGAACCTGCTTGGAGAGTGGCAGTTGCAATTTTATTTCCTCGTAAAGATGAGAAGTTTCAAACCGGGAATTGCAGTCTACTGTCCTCTGACTTTAGACATTGTGGTTTTAGACATTGTCAGTTATCCTATTGTGTACATTAAAGCATGTAATTATCAATTAAATTCGCCAACAGCCATGTAATTGAGATATTTTATTTTGACTACCAGTTTAGCATTCCTATGCCATCTTCAGGCCCCTGCATAATAAAATAGTACATTTGTAGTGTGTATCAGGGTGTATTAATCCTTTGACTGTACGCGCAACGATGGCGGTCGCGCCACTCGCCGTGCGCTAGGTGCTGAATGATTCTGGTGCACTCTCCACGTGCAATGCTTCCAACACACTTGTTTTTCGGCTTTCTATTTTGTTCCAGTCTTTGGAAGAATTGGGGGTATTTATTTGCAATATTTACACTTAATTATGTGAGGGGTGTTTTTATTAAATGTATATACAAATAAAGATGTTTACAATAGTGATATACTAATACATTCTGTCAAAAGAAGGTTTAACAGTTTTTTTACTACTGAAATTGTGTGCGGTAAGTTTTGAAGCATAGGTAATCACAAAGAGTTACACTGCATTCCTTGCACACAACTTAGTTTGTTTTGTAACACCATTACGAGCACAGACTATGCAAGTCTTGTACTTTTCCCACTGATCTGGTAAATGTGACGACACATTTAGTCTTGTTGGGTACTCTTGCCGTTTAGCACCATATGCTTTCTTGCGATCGACATAAGGAGTTGCAAAACTTTCTCTACTGACATTGAGATGAAACTTTCCATACTTCATTTTCGTCCCATATTTCCGGTTCAAGCAAAAGGCATTGAACATACCATCAAAACACGTAAATTCACCATGCATAAACAAGCGAAGTAAGTCCCGCCGAAAGGTGCAAAACTACAGTCTGATAAATCACAGTACTGTCCTCTGTTGTGTCTAAAGCAAATTAGTCGTACAAATGCTATGGGGGGCACGCCAAAAGCGCTGACATCTATTTAAGTGGTCGTGTTCTGCATATTGAAACGCCATCTGTTGCAGTTAGAGCAAATGATAAGGTGTGGCGAGAGTCCGTCCGTAGTCTTGCAAACAAGCGCAGCTAAACAACAGGCGAGCGGATGTCTCAGAACTTCTATGTGGAGAGGTGGAGGTGGTAAGGAGGAGGCTGGGGCAGGGAGGGGGAAGATGACAAGCTGCTTGTGGCAGCATGCAGATGGGTACAGGGTATGGCAGCTAGCTGCAACACAGAGATTTGGGGGGAGGATAGTGGTGTTGGAAAGGTGAGCAGGAAAGGAGAGAATTAGAGGATAGGAAAATGAAAAATGACTAGCGAGTGCGTCGGTGGAATAGAACAATGTGTATTGCTGGAGTGGGAGGACAGAAGGGGATAGGTGGGCATCAAGTGTAATAACATGAGACTTGGGGGTGCGCTGATGACAGAAGGCATGAGTCACATTTCAGTGGTGTCTGTGGAGTCTATCAGCAGGACGGGTTTCACTAGACATGGCCTGCACCTCAACAGGTATGGAAAGGGGAGGTTGGCAAAGCTTATACGTGACAGCATAGGTGGGGGGGGGAGATCACTCATGGGAAAATTCCTGTACTAGTGGGTGTTAGAGCTGCACCTTTTTTAGATTGAAGTCAGCTGATAGGTATTCCTGCTTAAGGGAAGTCTTTCTAACAAAGAAACCACTTTCGACAAAGCTTATGTATCCGAGTAATGAGGGAATTAGTATATTTCATCAAAATATACAAGGTATTAGAGATAGAGTTAGTGAACTGCTTATAGATGATGACTCCGAAATTATTGGTATATCTGAACACTTCTTAAATAAGGAGATAACTCAGAGGCTTCCTTTACCAGGATACAGGTTGGCTGGCAGCTTTTCTAGGAGCTCTTTGCGGTGTGGGGGAGTAGCCATGTATGTGAAAAATAGTATCCCATTTGAGTCAATTGATGTTTCAAAGTACTGCACTGAAAAGGTGTTTGAATGTTGTGCAGGTGTGGTTAAATTTAGTGAAGTTAAACTAACTGTTGTTATTTATAGACCCCCAGACTCCGATTTCACCAGATTTTTGCTAAATCTACAGGAGGTTCTTGGTTCACTTTATAGGAAATACAAAAAGTTAGTTATATGTGGTGACTTCAATATTAATTTATTAAGTGATTGTGCAAGGAAAAGCTGGTAGACCTCCTTTATTCATATAATCTTATGCAAACCGTATTCTTTCCAACGAGAGTGCAAGGGAACACTAGAACAACCATAGACAACATTTTTATTTATTCTCATTACTAGAAGGGCATTCTGTTAGCAAAAAAGTGAATGGCCCTTCAGATCATGATGCACAAGTTTTAACTCTAAAAGATTTTTGTGCTGCAACACATGTTAAATATAGTTATCAACTTTTTAGGAAAGCTGATCTGGTTGCTGTAGAGACCTCTGTAAACCTTATCAAGGAACAAGAGTGGCAAGATGTTTATAGTGCTGATACACTAGACAATAAATATAATGCTTTCCTGAAGACTTTTCTCGTGCTCTTTGAAAGTTGCTTTCCGTTACAACTTTCAAAACAGGGTACTAGCACAAACAGGCAGCCTGGGTGGCTGACTAGAGGGCTAAGAATATCCTATAGAACAAAGTGGCAATTATATCAAAAGTTAGAAACAGTCAAAATCTAAATGCAGCAGCCCATTACAACAGTATTGTAAGGTGCTTAAAAAAGTGTTTAGGAAGGCAAAAAGTATGTGGTACGCAGATAGAATAGCTAAGTCTCAGGATAAAATTAAAACCATATGGTCAGTCGTAAAGGAAGTGGCTGGTCTGCAGAGACAGATCGAGGATATAGAATCAGTGCGTAGTGGAAATGTTTGTGTTACTGATAAGTCACATATATGTACAGTATTTAATAATAACTTTCTGAATATAGCAGGTGAACTAAATAGAAACCTAGTACCAACAGGGAATCATATAGCGCTCGTAGAAAAAAGTGTTCAGAGACTGTTACCTGAAATGCTCCTCCATGATACTGACAAGAGGGAGATTGAGTTAATAATTAAATCACTAAAGACCAAGAAATCTCATGAATATGATGGGGTATCTAGCAGAATACTGAAGTATTGTTCTATGTATGTTAGCCCAGTACTTAGCCATATCTGGAACTTTTCCTTTAGGAGTAATCGGTTTCCCGACCGATTACAGTACTTGGTAGTGATAAAAAGGGAGAGAGGGATAATGTTGACAATTATAGACCTACGTCTATGCCATCTGTGTTTGCTAAAGTTATCGAGAAGGTTGTATATACAAGGTTACTGGAGCATTTAAATTCACGTAATTTGCTGTCAAATGTACAGTTTGGTTTTAGAAACGGTTCAACAACTGAATATGCTATATTCTCTTTTCTCTGTGACATTTTGGATGGATTAAATAAAAGGTTGCGAACGCTAGGTGTTTTGTTTGATTTAACAAAGGCTTTTGACTGTGTTGACCACAAAATATTACTGCAGAAGTTTGACCATTATGGAGTAAGGGGAGTAGCTTACAATTGGTTCACCTCTTACTTGAAGAACAGAAAGCAGAAAGTAATTCTCCGCAATATTGAGAGTGGTAGTGAGGTTCGGTCCCAATGGGGCACTGTTAAGAGTCGGTGCTGGGGCCACTGCTGTTTCTTATTTATATAAATGATATGCCTTCTAGTATTACAGGTGATTCAAAAAGTATTTCTGTTTGCTGATGACACCAGCTTGGTAGTGAAGGATCTTGTGTGTAATATTGAAACATTATCAAATAATGTAGTTCATGAAAAGTTCGTGGCTTGTGGAAAATAATTTGATGCTAAATCACAGTAAGACTCAGTTTTTACAGTTTCTAACTTACAATTCAACAAGAACCGATATTTTGATCAGACAGAATGGGCATATTATAAGCGAGACGGAACAGTTCAAGTTCCTAGGCGTTCGGATAGATAGTAAGCTGTTGTGGAAAGCCCAGGTCCAGGATCTTGTTCAGAAACTAAATGCTGCTTTATTTACCATTAGAACAGTATCTGAAATAAGTGACACTTCAACACGAAAAGTAGTCTACTTCGCATATTTTCATACACTTATGTCATATGGTATTATTTTTTGGGGTAATTCTTCTGATTCAAAAAGGGTATTTTTGGCTCAAAAACGGGCTATTCGAGCTATGTATGGTGTAAGTTCGAGAACCTCTTGTCGACCCCTATTCAATAGTCTGGGAATTCTGACATTGCCCTCACAGTATATATTTTCTTTAATGTCGTTTGTTGTTAGCAATATTAGCTTATTCCCAAGAGTTAGCAGTTTTCACTTAGTTAATACTAGGCAGAAATCAAATCTGCATGTGGAGTGCACTTCCTTGACTCTTGTGCTGAAAGGAGTGCACTATTCTGCTGCATCAATTTTCAATAAGCTACCACAAGAACTCAAAATCTTAGCAGTAGCCCAAACGCTTCATTTTATCTGTTTCTACGATCGTGTTATAATTTCATGTATTGACTCGTTCCATGACCATGGAGACTTCTCCTTAATTTGGTCCCACGGAACAATGAATAAATAAATAAATAAAAAATAAAGACGGGGCTAGCAAAGGTTGAGACATGGCAGATAAGGGACAGTAGGCTCCTTAATTTGGTCCCACGGAACAATAAATAAATAAATAAAAAATAAAGACAGGGGCTAGCAAAGGTTGAGACATGGCAGATAAGGGACAGTAGGCTCCTTAATTTGGTCCCACGGAACAATAAATAAATAAATAAAAAATAAAGACAGGGGCTAGCAAAGGTTGAGACATGGCAGATAAGGGACAGTAGGCTCCTTAATTTGGTCCCACGGATCAATAAATAAATAAATAAATAAATAATAAAGACAGGGGCTAGCAAAGGTTGAGACATGGCAGATAAGGGACAGTAGATTATATTGCGAGGAGTGTTCCCACCGATGCAGTTCAGGAAAGTTTGTGTTGGTAGGAAGAATTCAGATGGCACAGGCTGTGAAGCAGTCACTTACGCGAAACACATCACACTGGGGACCGTGTTCAGCAACTGAGTGGTCAAGCTGTCTCTTGGCCACAATTTGTCAGTGGCCATTCGTGTGCGCAAACAGCTTGTTGGTATGTCCATAGAAAGCAGCACAGTGGTTGCAGCTTGGTTTGTGGATCACATGACTGGTTTCACAGGCGCCCTGCCTTTGATGGGATAGCTGACACCTGTGACAGGTTGGTGTAGGTGGTAGTGGGAGGATGTAGGGACAGGTCTTGCATCTAGGTCTATTGCAGGGGTATAAGCCATAAATACGGACAAGAAAAATTCATTTAAATGATAATGCAACGAATAACGCAAATTTGATGGTTTTTAAGGAAATAACGCGAATTCAGCAGTTCTTAAGTAAGTAACACAAAATCAGCGTTTTTCAACAAAATGTCACTGTGGCCTTGTAAGAAGTGGCATAAATCTAATGATGTCAGTGACATATTTACTCTTTAAATGCCACACTGTCATGACATGACTAGTGGCCTTTCAACTATCGACTTTTGCGAGCACATACGAATGACCACTGTGTGAATTTCGATTATTTATTTCTTTTGTAGTGTATGTGCTGTAGTATGCCGTTTCAAAGCAACGGCGCAATAAACACATCACCCTGCTCATCAAATGTGGATAATAATGCAGCAACAATATGAGGCTTGAAGAAATGTGATCATTGAGACTTCAGACAGTAGCCTAATTAGTAAACTGTAATGTAACGGATAGTTTCGTGGTTTACGATACGAATATATGTAGGTTTGTGTTCCACTGCATGCTAATATACTTCTTTCTATCGTACCATTGTCAACACAGTCTGGGTCTTTTGTTATAAATGTAATGCAAGTATTTGGAAGGAAGTGGGCGCGAACACTGCCAACACCATCAATCATTGAGCTTACGGCTCTACCACTTTTTACACTAAAAGTACAGGAAAAAATCCTAACATGTAATCCAAATAAGTTACGCAATAAATGATGTTAACATTTCTGTCTGATTAAAGATCGAAGAATGAAATAAATATTTAAGTCCCAAATACGTGACGAGTCCCAAATGGATGGCGAGGCAGGTACCTTGAAGGACAGCATTAATTTCTGCGACGGAAACGAACGACTATAAAATTCATCTTTTTGGATTTCCAGTACGCTGCATTAACAAGAGGACAGTAACTTGAGTTAACCAGTTTGATGTATAAAGCAGCCAAAGTTCCAAAATTCAGTTACTTTTGTTTAATTAATGACCGGTTTCATGTATCAGAACTCATTCTCAAATCATCCAAACAAAGAAAAGGGTATACTCCATGACAGCAAGCAAACCATGTTGTTATCATACATGCTTGTGTTTAAGCCATTTGTCAAGTTTACAGAGACTATTCATTGGCAGGACAACAGTTTTGCATATGCTTGCTGCCAACCCTCACGAATTAATAGCATTGCAATATTCAAGGCTGAGTGCGTATTTTTCTGCGTGTATTAATTTATGAAAATTTTATTTAATATTCATATGATTGTTTTCAAATTTAGTTGAAATAAGGTTCGTTTAAGCAGTTACCCGACAGCATGCGCAGAGCTGCAATCGTGTTTAGGCAGTACCTACTCCCTCTTCTGGCTACTTGGTGTGTGGCTGTTTGGTGTATAAAGCAGCGAGAGAAAGCAGTCAGAATCCAACCGGAACATTTTTTTCTGACGCTGCCAAGCTGCCAGATTTGCGCATGCACATGGTTGTCTGAGTTAGAGTGGGCATGCACTTCACTTGACTTGTTTTGTTTGTGGAACATTTTTCAATCGCTTCGAAGCTATTGCAGTTACCGCGTTCAGATACTCGTTTTTATCATCTGCATTTTTTGTTTTTTAATTCTAGACGCAGCAACGAACACTTGTGTTCTGTGAAAATGCCGAAGCCTACAGCTACTGCTGACGAAAGGGTGCGAGAATTTGAAATACATGGTTTATTTGCTCCTGGTAAGTTAACAGTGTTTTGTAAATTTTGCAATATCAGAGTTTCACGGGAAGCACTGGCAGGTCGATAGACACACAAACAAACACAAACACACACACAAAATTCAAGCTTTCGCAACAAACTGTTGCCTCATCAGGAAAGAGGGAAGGAGAGGGAAAGACGAAAGGATATGGGTTTTAGGGGAGAGGGTAAGGAGTCATTCCAATCCCGGGAGCGGAAAGACTTACCTTAGGTGGAAAAAAGGACGGGTATACACTCGCGCACACACACACATATCCATCCACACATATACAGACACAAGCAGACATCTCACTGTCTGCTTGTGAGATGTCTGCTTGTGTCTGTATATGTGTGGATGGATATGTGTGTGTGTGTGTGTGTGTGTGTGTGTGTGTGCGCGCGTGTATACCCGTCCTTTTTCCCCCTAAGGTAAGTCTTTCCGATCCCGGGATTGGAATGACTCCTTACCCTCTCCCCTAAAACCCATATCCTTTCGTCTTTCCCTCTCCTTCCCTCTTTCCTGATGAGGCAACAGTTTGTTGCGAAAGCTTGAATTTTGTGTGTATGTTTGTGTTTGTTTGTGTGTCTATCGACCTGCCAGCACTTTCGTTCGGTAAGTCACATCATCTTTGGTTTTAGATATATTTTTCCCATGTGGAATGTTTCCCTCTATTATATATATATATATCGTGGCTACAATCTGCCTCAAAATTATTTTGGTAAATCTTCACTTTACATGTACTCTTGACCAGTTCACAATTGTGCAGATTGTACCTCTCATCTTTAATAAAAATATAGGGGCGACCGGGGCAATTAGAACATAAATTAATACACGGTTTAAATACTTGCTAAACTTCAAAACAAAACAACCTAGATATTTCAGTTAAAATTTATATTAATGCTTAGACTTTTCCAGTTTTCTCATCTTTGTATCTTATGATAGCAGCAAACATTAATAGTTAAAAAATAATAATGTTAAGTCTGAAACTAAGTTCTAATTACATCTGGGGTTATCGGAACAGTGTGTCCCACTCCTTCATATTCATAATGAAGTATACCCTTAACTTGCTTGGTTTACTGTTTATAGGCCATTGTTCTAATTACCCCGGTTCCCTCCTATTTTGTTCTTGTACAGTATCATATCATTTTAAAAGTTCAGATAATAACAGTGTGTTGATGAAATCTTCTCAGGCTTCCATCCTGGTACCTGTGTCAAAAATCCGCGACATTTCGATGAGTCATTCTCATCACCACCACCACCACCACCTTCTGGCCAATTGTCGGTGGACCAGGGCGGCTGTCCCTCCCCACCCCTCCTACCAGCACTGGGCCAGTAGTGGTGGTGGGAGGGGGAGGGGGCGGGGGGTGAAAGCCGTGTGCGGCCAGGCAACACCAGCCACCTGCAGCATTAGTCTAGCTTATAATCGAGGAGCATTAGCAGCTGAACACAGATCCGGCATATAGCTGCTATTGCAGGGTTCCACACTGAGCATGAATGGTAGCCCTCGTTCCTGTCGAAGAGACTGTCATGTAAACTTATTTCGACTGATTCCTTGATGACGCTCTCCCAGAAGCCACTGGCTCAGCAAAGCATTTTCGTTTCTTCAAATCATCCTCCTCCTCCTCCTCCTCCTCCTCCTCCTCCTCCTCCTCCACCACCACCACCACCACCACCACCACCACCACCGAGGCTGTGTTCTGCTGCGGCCTATTTGTCCTTGTGCCCCAGTCGTACACATCTAATGTGTTCCTGACAGCGTTGCGAGATGCGGCGTTGTGTTTGACCAATGTACTAGAGGCCATACTCTAACAGTATACTATATATACCGGGAACTTGAAGCTGCAATTTGTCCTTCACCGAGCCAAGTAACTCTTTCATTTTTGGAGGTGGTTGAAAAATTGCTTTGATGTTGTTTTTCGCCATTATTCTCACAATTTTGGCTGATGAGAGCCCAATGTAGGGGATAAAAGCGAGTTGTTTTTCCTTTTCCTCTTCTTTGTGAATGAGGGATACACTTTCCAATTTGAAGAAACGAAAATGCTTTGCTGAGCCAGTGGCTTCTGGGACAGCGTCATCAAGGAATCAGTCTAAATAAGATTACGTGACAATCCTGTCCACCAGGATGAGGGCTACCATTTAAGTTCAGCTTGAAACACTGCAATAGCAGCTATACGCCGGGTCCGTGCCCAGCTGCTAACGCTCCGCGATTCTAAGCTAGACTAATTCAGTAGGTGACCAGAATTTAAGAAAATTAAATTTTGTCTTTATTTTTAACCGAAGTTAAATACCTTTTGTAAATGTTTATAAATGGCTGGGAGCAGGGATGGAGTAGAGACAGACAAGGACATTGCGTAGTTTCGGTGAGTGGTGGAATACCACTGTGGGAGAGGTGGAAAGGAGAGCTGAGGTATTGTAACACTGGTTCTGTACAAGGTTGGGTGAGTAATTTTGGTCTGTGAAAGCCTCTGTGAGATCTTTCCCTTTCTATTCGATCACCAAAAATACACCATTTACTAAATGTGGAATGATAATTGCAATGAGTTTCTCACTAGATGAAACTTCATCAATGGCATTATTACTGACATCAATGCAGTCTTAGACAGCCAAGGCCTCACTATGAGATACCTAAACATTCAACCAACACATCCAACTGGACCACTGAAAAACATCCAGAGTTTACATTACTAGAGGAACCAGCCACTGATCCAGGATTTGGTTCTAGGATGGGTCACAGTCTGCTAATCATCGTCATCCTTACATTAGTGCTTAATACATTACCACAACAAAGGGGAACACATCCGAGTAAGATCCACGAAAGAATTGACAAGTATGTGTGTCATTCAACTGATTAAGAACTATACTGGATACTAATTAACACATTTTGACAGCTACAATTCACTTGAAATAGTATATAGTGCACACTTATTAATACCTCTGGCACTGCAATTGTCTGTCCCGTTAGCTCACGAACTGAGTTTGTTGTATTTGTTGCTGGCTGTAGGTATGGCTAAGCCAGTGAATGGGTACATTTTCCTAACTGGAATGTCTGCCACAAGTCCATACATGTGTACTAAACCTCAAGTTAGCAAGTGATAAAACACCCTGTCTCAAATATTGGTTGCAATTTTCTAAAATACCCTGCAACTTTTTAGGCCTTTCACTTTCACGCTATTTTATTCTACAAATGTTGACAGATAAATTTAGAAGTTGAGATAGTCAAATATCTACACTTTTAATAAAATGTTCTTGGAAAATTAGGCTTTCACACACACACACACACACACACACACACACACACACACACACACACTTCTGAATACAGTATCATGCAGAGGTGGGACTCAAATGTGTATAGGCAAGAATTTTAGAGTATTGTAATAACAACAATCATACTGTCAGCATTATTGCAAATACATATATTTTACCAAGGTTTCCCATTCGGCCCGTGCGACCAATGCGATGAACATACTCTTCTACATCAGATGGAAGATCAAAGTTGATAACATGTTTTACGTTAGGAATATCCAAACCTCTTCCAGCAACCTGCAAATTAGAAGATCCGAGGTGTAACAGATGCTGGCTACTTATTTCTTACAACTAAATATAGAAGGCTAAGACCTAATAGTTGCTTGCAAAAATCTGGAGGCCCGAAAGGCATAGTTTGCTGAGAGGCAGCTTCTGTTCACAAGCAAAAAACACTGTAACAATGGAGAGAGAGAGAGAGAGAGAGAGAGAGAGAGAGAGAGAGAGAGAAGAAGAAGAAGAAGAAACCTAATGAAAGTTTTTTTCAACAAGATCTATGGTACATTAAATTAATTAGTCATTAAATATGGTCCCAGAGGCCAAAGCATTAGTGAATGGTCGAAAACATTTTTGTCACAAAGCATCTGAATGTGTATTCTTAACTAAATGATAAGTGCTGAATTTGAAAATTGGATCAGTTGTGGTTACTGCACTCAGATTTCCTATTAAACACTATCCTCCATCAAAATCACTGAACACTGCCCATTAGTTACTCTGCTGTGCCTCAATTTTTCTGCGTATGTAACCATTTAAATATTATAATCTGTACAAGGAATTCCATATAAGTCAGTACATTCAGAAATTCACCAATTTCTTGCAATATTACTAATGAGTTATGAACAAACAAGTAGAATCATGTTCTAGAAAGGAGATCTGTTTTCATATTAAATCAGAACAAACGCCTTGTATCTGTTCAAAAATCAGAACTTTTTGTTAAACCTGTTTAGAATTACTTCTGCAATCACAAAAATGAATACTTAATTATCTTGTAAAGAAGTGGTACAAATTTATTTGATTTTTAAGGTTTCTCACCAGGCCCACCTGCAAGATCCTTTTTGATAATCTTAAAGATCAGTACACTTTTCTCAATGGGTGCTGCTCAAATGTTCATATTTTACAGTGCTGCTTGTGATGGCTACTTTTGTTATAAGTCACCACTGGGTCTTTGACACAGATTCAGTGTAGTAGTTCCGTCTGGATAAAATAAATGAGTTTTATTTAGGCTACTTTCTTGAGTCTCCAGAGAACCAAAAACCTGCACCTCTTGCAGGTGCCCTGTGACAGTGATTGGCACTGATACAAGCAATCACCTGCAATCACTGGAAGTTTGTCTTTCTGCATTTGCTCCTAATCAAATGGTTCAAATGGCTCTGAGCACTATGGGACTTAACATCTCTGGTCATCAGTCCCCTATAACTTAGAACTACTTAAACCTAACTAACCTAAGGACATCACACACATCCATGCCCAAGGCAGGATTCGAACCTGCGACCGTAGTGCTCCTAATCATTCAGAAATTGCAGACCCACCAGAACCTCCTTTTAAGCTCTAAAACACTTCCCCTAATCCATGCCAGGACACAACAATACGGCATATCTACTCTCTATAGTCACTTAAAAATAACAAAAATAAATTCAGTCCTATAGCAAGCAAAGATATCACACTGTAAAATAGCCAAAAATCAATTTTTTTTCAATGAACAGCCTCCTTAAAAATCATAAGTATTTCACATCAGGTAGACCACCACCTCTCAGCAAGCAGAAATTGGCAATCAGTATAGCCACAACAAAGTCCCACTCAGCACAGCATGTGGACAGCACATCTATAGCACTGAAAGGGTTAAGGCACAATTTACTTTTAAGGAATAAATGTAAAATAAATCACAAATTTATGCCCATTTTTATGAAATTCCTAAAATGCCTGGAACGCACTTTTTTACTTTGAACAGGTCGCATTCAAAACATAATACAGTATACGGCAGTCATATGTAATCTATCCCTTTGTCTGATGGGTAGCTCATGTCCTTTTCATTGACAGTTTCATAATCCTGTCTAGTGAGTTCAATGAGAGTTGACTGATGGTTTTTGTGAAATCTTAGGACCACATGAAACAGCTTCAAGATAGTATGGCTAAGTATTTACATTTTTACATCATTCGGCCCTCTTCTGAGTTTTGGCATGAAGTGTATGTGTATAGCTTATATGAGACATCAAGAAAACGTTACGAAATCATCAACATTATTCACTCTCTTGCCACAAGCTCTAATAAGAGACAGGTAAATGAAAGTGAAAATGGTGATAAGTGATGTTTATACATGACCAGAATGCAAAAACAGGGAAAACTCTGCCACTCAAATCCATATGCATAGTGTGATGTAGATATGTGATGTATCAGACACCTTGAAATTTAAACGTGCAAAGAAAAAATACTTTTTATTGTTGCCATTATAAAATTGTTGTTGAAACCTGCAACCAGAAAATTTGCTCCTGTCAGTCACGATTCTATTCTAACACCCCCCCCCCCCCTCTCAAATGCCAGTGACACAGGATGGGTTTCAAAAAGAATCACAGTTTAAATTGTATTTTTTCATTAAACTTTGATGAATTGTGTAATTCTTTCTGTGTCTGAACCACTGCCCGAGTCTGACTCCTTCACTATAACACAAACAAGTGGAAATTGTTACTGCTCATTCTATAGGTACTGTAATGTAAAATTTCATTCCCATTTTCCAATTGTCTATCAAACACGAAGCTTTAATGAATCAATTTTCGCTTGTTTACACTATTCAGAAGTTTTCACAACCATGCAAACTTAATGCAGCACACATCCTAACTTGCTGCAATGTAACAACAAATGCTTTCGAAAATGAGAATTATTTCCCAAAACATGTGTCCCCTTATGATGATATCTGTTTAACTTATGTTGGGCAGTAGACAACTTTTTTATGGTAAAAACAAATCCGATATCACAGGGTCAGCTAGAAACTCTGCATGCCGGCTCCCCTCTCTCGTCTCACTGCACGCTGCTCCACCATCCTGCTACGCTGTCTCGAGCAGCAACAGTGCAGAAACTGAACACACTGCAGATACATTGTCATGGATGGAACACAGAATGGCTTGCCTTTGGCTTGGTTTCATATGATGCTATATTAGGAAATTCAGAAACTTTAAACTATGTACCATGAAGAGTGTTATTATACTGTTACTGTCTTGGTACAAGAGCATACTAAAAAAATTGAAGTTGAGTTTGCAATGTCATTACGTCAGTAACAGTATGTGAGCCACACAGTTCCCTGTAAAATTCTGACAACATTCCAGATTTAATGAAGATTGCTTAGAAGTATAGATGACAAGACTGGAGAAGTTGCAGAAAGGGTATTTTTAACACTCTACATCTAAAGCAACCTCATTTATCAGGAATGTTTGTGACTTAAGAAGTTATAGTGATAGGAAAACAAACATACACCTCTGGACTTCGGCATAATATAGTCAGTGAAAGAAATCAAAATGGCTATTATGCACAACTGAATACTCCATGACAGAAAAGTAACAACAAAATTGAAAATTTTATAACCTACAACCTATGCTGTGACTCATCGGACACCATTTGGCTATTTAGTAGATTCTGGCTTTGGTATGACACTGGCTGCAGTTGGAGCTATTTCCACAAAGAAAAATGGATAATCATTACATATATTTTAATTGATGAAAGGAGAAAATATAAAAATGCAGCAAATGAAGCAGGCAAAAAGGAATACAAACATCTCAAAAATGAGATCGACAGGAAGTGCAAAATGGCTAAGCAGGGATGACTAGAGGATAAATGTAAGGATGTAGAGGCTTATCTCACTAGGGGTAAGATAGATACTGCCTACAGGAAAATTAAAGAGACCTTTGGAGAAAAGAGAACCACTTGTATGAATATTAAGAGCTCAGACAGAAACCCAGTTCTAAGCAAAGAAGGGAAAGCAGAAAGGTAGAAGGAGTATATAGAGGGTCTATAAAAGGGTGATGTACTCGAGGACAATATTATGGAAATGGAAGAGGATGTAGAGGACGATGAAATGGGAGATATGATACTGTGTGAAGAGTTTGACAGCGCACTGAAAGACCTGAGTCTAAACAAGGCCCCGGGAGTAGACAACATTCCACTGGAACTACTGATGGCCTTGGGAGAGCCAGTCCTGACAAAACTCTACCATCTGCTGAGCAAGATGTATGAGACAGGCGAAATACCATCAGACTTCAAAAAGAATATAACAATTCCAACCCCAAAGAAAGCAGGTGATGACAGATGTGAAAATTACCGAACTATCAGTTTAATAAGTGATGGCTGCAAATCGAGAATCTGGTAGAAGCCGACCTTGGGGAAGATCAGTTTGGATTCCGTAGAAATATTGGAACACATGAGGCAATACTGACCATACAACTTTCTTAGAAGCTATATTAAGGAAAGGCAAACCTACATTTCTAGCATTTGTAGGCTTAGAGAAAGCTTTTGACAATGTTGATTGGAATACTCTCTTTCAAATTCTGAAGGTGGCAGGGGTAAAATATAGGGAGCAAAAGGCTATTTACAATTCGTATAGAAAACAAATGGCAGTTATAAGAGTCGAGGGGCATGAAAGGGAAGCAGTGGTTGGGAAGGGAGTGAGACAGGGTTGTAGCCTCTAACCGATGTTATTAAATCTGTATCTTGAGCAAGCAATAAAGGAAACAAAAGAAAAGTTCGGAGTAGGTACTAAAATCCATGGAGAAGAAATAAAAACTTTGAGGTTTGCCGATGACATTGTAATTCTGTCACAGACAGCAGAGGACTTGGAAGAGCAGTTGAATGGAATAGATAGTGTCTTGAAAGGAGGATATAATATGAACATCAACAAAAGCAAAACGAGGATAATGGAATGTAGTCGAATTAAGTCGGGTGATGCTGAGGGAATTTGATTAGGAAATGAGACACTTAAAGCAGTAAAGGAGTTTTGCTATTTGGGGAGCAAAATAACTGATGATGGTCGAAGTAGAGAGGATATAAAATGTAGACTGGCAATGGGAAGGAAAGCGTTTCTGAAGAAGAGAAATTTGTTAACATCGAGTATAGATTTAAATGTCAGGAATACGTTTCTGAAAGTATTTGTATGGAGTGTAGCCATGTATGGAAGTGAAACATGGACAATAAATAGTTTAAACAAGAAGAGGATAGAAGCTTTTGAAATGTGGTGCTACAGAAGAATGCTGAAGATTAGATGGGTAGATCACATAACTAATGAGGAGGTGTTGAATAGGATTGGGGAGAAGAGAAGTTTGTGGCACAACTTGACTAGAAGAAGGGGTCGGTTGGTAGGACATGTTCTGAGGCATCAGGGGATCACCAATTTAGTATTGGAGGACAGCATGGAGGGTAAAAATTGTAGAGGCAGACCAAGAGATGAATACACCAAGCAGATTCAGAAGGATGTAGGTTGCAGTAGGTACTGGGAGATGAAGAAGCTTGCACAGGATAGAGTAGCATGGAGAGCTGCATCAAACCAGTCTCAGGACTGAAGACCACAACAACAACAACAACAACAACATATTTTATAAAGTGGGGGGATCTCATGGATGTTCCTCACGACAACATACTCCAAATGGGATGACCAGTAAGCTGCAAGGTTTATTCCTGAAGTAACAAGATGAATAATTATTGTTTAGAGTAGTGACATTGAGAAGGACAAGAATATAGCTGCAAAAAATTTTTTTATTCATGTGCAAGAATCTGATGCCGTAAGCAGCTTATTTTTCAACAGTTCAGTCAAATTCTTGCAGTATCAACAAGCTGGAGTGATAAGACCTGTCAGTACATTATACTGAAAGGAAGAAACAAACTCATCTTAATGATTTATTTAATTTTCTTTTAGTAAAAAGGCCATTATTTGAGGACATAATTCTATCTGGTTTGGTTTGAGGTCTTCTGAATTTTTTGAACTGAAGTATTTCCTCCACCACGGGCTGCATATATTCACTGTAAATCCCATAATTACAATTTTGGCTGTAAGTCATTAAAATGTGATTCAGTTGGAACCAATAGCAAATGTTAAAGCTATGCATTCTACTGGAAACAAACCTATGTACATTAAGTTAAATAAAAAAATCAGATCTGATTACTCATAAGAATTACTCTCATACTGAAACACAGCAACTACTAACATGAGCAAAAGCAATAAAATGAATGTCAGCTTGTATGGCTTTTGTCAGCATTACTTACACACAGATCATGTAGTACCTGCACACACTCCCACACTATATATACCATCACTTCCATAATGTGTGTTCCATTTATATCTGACGTTTTCTCCCACGAACAGCACCTACCTCCCCCCCCCCCCCCCTTTGGGTCCGGATCTTTTGTCGAGCGAACGGTTGTATATGATTGTTAGTATGGAGCTAAGGCATCAGCATACTCTGAAAGGAACCTAATTGGTATACAGTCTGGACCAGCAGACTTGCTTTTATTAAGCTGCTTCACTACTTTTATTTCACTGCTTTTATTAGCTTCACTACTCCGAGGAAATTTACTTCCACGTTACTTATGTTGGCGGCTGTTCTCGATTCGAATTCAGAAATATTTACTGTCTTCTTTCATGAAGGCAAATGGAAGGCTGTGTTTAGTAACTCTGCTTTGGCAGCACTGTCTTCAATAGTATATCCATTGCTATCGCACAGAGAAAGCATTGATTATTTCTTGCCGCTAACATACTTCACGTATGACCAGAATCCTTTTGGATTTTCTGCCAGGTTTCGAGACAGTTTCATTGTGGAAATTACTGTAAGCACCTCTTACTGAAGTCCACGCCGAATTACGAGCTTCTGTAAAAGTTCGGCAATCTTGGGGATTTTGTGTCTATTTAAATTTGGCATGTTTGTTTCATTGTTTCTGCAACAGTGTTCTAACCCATTTAAAATCTCTGAATTGCTGCTGATACTATTTCTTTGAATTCAAGCCATATCTGGTCTACACTTATTTTATTAATTTGGAAGGAGTGGAGATTGTCTCTCAGAAAGGCGTCAAGTGAATTTTCATCTGCTTTTTTGAATAGGTATATTTTTGTTTATTTTTGGATGATTTGGGGATTACAATATTCAATCTTGTTACGACAACCCAATGTTCACTAATCCTTGTATCTGTTTTGATACTCATTATTAATCCAGGATTGTTTGTTGCTAAGAGAACAAGTGTGTTTTCACAACGGTTTACTATTCGCGTGGGCCATTGAACTAACTGCTTGAAATCATTTTCAGATAATGCATTAGCACAATTTTGGATTATGTTTTGGGCATACCTCTGAAATTAAATATGTACTTTTGCCAACATATCGAGGGTAAATTAAAGTCACCACCAACTACAACCACTCGGGTACGTGTTTTAAATCAAACTCAAGTTTCCTTTTACCCTTTCAGCAATTTTATCATCTGAACTGGGAGGTCAGTAAAAGGATCCAATTATTATTTTATTCCGGTTGCCAACAATGACCCCTGCCCATGCTAACTCACAGGAACTATATTTCAATTTCACAACAAGATGAACTAACTACTAATGGCAACAAACATGCCATCACCAACAGTGTTTAGCCTGTCCTTTTGGAACACTGTCAGGTTCTTTGCAAAAATTTCGGCTTATCTCTCGCTTTAGCCAGCTTTCAGTGTCTTAGTGCAATTCGAGGAATCTCCAGCCTACATGGTCGTATAACTGTCTGAGCCTCTGATTCAGACCCTCAACTTGGCTTTGTACCACAGGTCCACAACCAGTCCTGTCAACTATGTTGCAAATGGTCAGCTCTGCTTTCATCTCCCAAGCAAGACTAGCAGCCTTTACTACTACTGTTAGCTGCTCAAAACCAGAGGGAATCTCTTCTGATACAAAGTGACGCATCATTGGTACCGATGTGAGCCACCACCTGCAGTTGGCTCAACTCTGTGCTCTTCATGGCATTCGGAAGCACCCATTCCACGTCTGGAATGATTCCACCAGCTATGCATATGGAGTGCACATTGGTATTCTTTCTTTTCGTGGCAGCCATGTCCCTAAGGAGTCCCACAATGCGCCTAACGTTGGAGCTCCCAATTATCAACTATCCCACCCTCTGTGATTCTCCAGATCTTGCAGGCTGAGAGGTCTCTGAAACAGGACAGGCAATAGCATCTGGCTCAGCGACAGTGTCAGCCACACACAGCACCTGGAACTTGATTGTCAGACAAACCAGGGAGGCCTTACGTGCGGCCGCCTGGGAAGTCTTTCGCCGCCTGCTACACTCCGGGGCAACCTCCCACTCGACCACATGTGAGGGGTCAATCACAGTACACCGATGAGAACCGATCGGAGGACTTTGATGTGCTGGACATCTATTAGATCCCCATGGTCGGCCCACAACATTGGTGCCCAATCCACTGCAGCCTCAAGGTGTGTGACCGAAGCCGTCACAGCCTGGAGCTGAGCGCGAAGTGTCACCAACTTGGCTTGGATCTGCACACAATAATTACAGTCTCTGTCCATACTAAAAACCGTGGAAAACTAAACTATACAGATAAATGGACTATCAACATGTGCTGCGCAACATTCTTTTAGACACTGACAAAAATGCAAGAACTGTGTCTAATAAATTAGATTAATAAGCAGTGATTCAAAAACCTAACTACCAAATCACTTGGGTAAAACAAAATAATTCGCCCCTGATTAGGAACTTTTAATATGTCACATAATCTGTTGATTTTCCAACATGAACTAAAACCTGAGAACTATGGCTATTAGATATTAAATTAACACACAGAAACTCAAGAAACTGAAGTACTCAGATTATCTTATAAAATTCGCTCATGGTTAGGAACTTAATGATATTTTGTAATTCAATCTTTCATACAGATAGTTCGTATAATAAACACTGGCAAGAGTCACACAAGTTCACATCTATTACACTTCTTTTGCCTTTTGGCAGGTGTGGGTTCCCATTGTTTCGTGTAATCATTGTGTAAGCCGCATATCTGTTTCCTCTGGAATGTCAAACTTCATTATTATTATTATTATTATTATTATTATTGTTATTATAGATTATATAATGGTAAGACAGAGATTTAGGAACCAGCTTTTAAATTGTAAGACATTTCCAGGGGCAGATGTGGATTCTGACCACAATCTATTGGTTATGAACTGCAGATTGAAACTGAAGAAACTGCAAAAAGGTGGGAATTTAAGGAGATGGGACCTGGATAAACTGAAAGAACCAGAGGTTGTACACAGTTTCAAGGAGAGCATAAGGGAACAATTGACAGGAATGGGGGAAAGAAATACAGTAGAAGAAGAATGGGTAGCTCTGAGGGATGAAGTAGTGAAGGCAGCAGAGGATCAAGTAAGTAAAAAGACGAGGGCTAGTAGAAATCCTTGGGTAAAAGAAGAAATATTGAATTTAATTGAAGAAAGGAGAAAATATAAAAATTCAGTAAATGAAGCCGGCAAAAAGGAATACAAACGTCTCAAAAATGAGATCGACAGGAAGTGCAAAATGGCTAAGCAGGGATGGCTAGAGGACAAATGTAAGGATGTAGAGGCTTATCTCACTAGAGGTAAGATAGATACTGCCTACAGGAAAATCAAAGAGACCTTTGGAGAGAAGAGAACCACTTGTATGAATATCAAGAGCTCAGATGGAAACCCAGTTCTAAGCAACGAGGGGAAAGCAGAAAGGTGGAAGGAGTATCTAGAGGGTCTATACAAGGGCGATGTACTTGAGGACAATATTATGGAAATGGAATAGGATGTAGATGAAGATGAAATGGGAGACACGATACTGCGTGAAGAGTTTGACAGAGCACTGAAAGACCTGAGTCGAAACAAGGCCCCCGGAGTAGACAACATTCCATTGGAACTACTGACGGTCTTGGGAGAGCCAGTCCTGACAAAACTCTACCATCTGGTGAGCAAGATGTATGAAACAGGCGAAATACCCTCAGACTTCAAGAAGAATATAATAATTCCAATCCCAAAGAAAGCAGGTGTTGACAGATGTGAAAATTACCGAACAATCAGTTTAATAAGCCACAGCTGCAAAATACAAACAGGAATTATTTACAGACGAATGGAAAAACTAGTAGAAGCCGACTTCGGGGAAGATCAGTTTGGATTCTGTAGAAATGTTGGAACACGTGAGGCAATACTGACCTTACGACTTGTCTTAGAAGAAAGATTAAGGAAAGGCAAATCTACGTTTCTAGCATTTGTAGACTTAGAGAAAGCTTTTGACAATGTTGACTGGAATACTCTCTTTCAAATTCTAAAGGTGGCCGGGGTAAAATACAGAGAGCGAAAAATCTATTTACAATTTGTACAGAAACCAGATGGCAGTTATAAGAGTCGAGGGACACGAAAGGGAAGCAGTTGTTGGGAAGGGAGTAAGACAGGGTTGTAGCCTCTCCCCGATGTTATTCAATCTGTATATTGAGCAAGCAGTAAAGGAAACAAAAGAAAAATTCGGAGTAGGTATTAAAATCCATGGAGAAGAAATAAAAACTTTGAGGTCCGCCGATGACATTGTAATTCTGTCAGAGACAGCAAAGGACTTGGAAGAGCAGTTGAACGGAATGGATGGTGTCTTGAAGGGAGGATATAAGATGAACATCAACAAAAGCAAAACGAGGATAATGGAATGTAGTCGAATTAAATCGGGTGATGCTGAGGGGATTAGATTAGGAAATGAGACACTTAAAGCAGTAAAGGAGTTTTGCTATTTGGGGAGCAAAGTAACTGATGATGGTCGAAGTAGAGAGGATATAAAATGTAGACTGGCAATGGGAAGGAAAGCGTTTCTGAAGAAGAGAAATTTGTTAACATCGAGTATAGATTTAAATGTCAGGAATACGTTTCTGAAAGTATTTGTATGGAGTGTAGCCATGTATGGAAGTGAAACATGGACAATAAATAGTTTGGACAAGAAGAGAATAGAAGCTTTCGAAATGTGGTGCAACTGAAGAATGCTGAAGATTAGATGGGTAGATCACGTAACTAATGAGGAAGTATTGAATAGGATTGGGGAGAAGAGAAGTTTGTGGCACAACTTGACCAGAGGAAGGGATCGGTTGGTAGGACATTTTCTGAGGCATCAAGGGATCACCAATTTAATATTGGAGGGCAGCGTGGAGGGTAAAAATCGTAGAGGGACCAAGAGATGAATACACTAAGCAGATTAAGAAGGATGTAGGTTGCAGTAGGTACTGGGAGATGAAGAAGCTTGCACAGGATAGAGTAGCACGGAGAGCTGCATCAAACCAGTCTCAGGACTGAAGACCACAACAACAACATTATATTTGATATAGACTTAAAACAAAAATGCCAGATGTGTGATTACATTAAATACACATAGTCAATGGAGAAAATGTTATTCAAAATAACACCTAAGGAATTTTTTTTTTTAACTTCCTTTGTGCCCATCCTGTAACATTTGTTAAAACAATATGTGAACAACATTTTCTTGATTTTAAATACTGTCTTTAAATCATAATATAAACTGTATTTGCACATTTAGTAATAGTGAAAAACGTGTTCATTCCACATTATCTTAAACTACAGTTTCCAGCACAACTGCCTACGATTAATGAAGACATGTCTAAAAAGTCTGAAATTACAATCTGCAATCTGGTAACTTCTTCGATGAAGCTGAGGTAAACTATTAATGGAAACCATTAAGAATCATTCGAGGTAAAAAAAAAGGGGGGGGTGGGTAATGTGACTACAGCTTCCTTTTACACTTGTGGAATGTTCAGTTAGTGGAAATAGAACGCTATGACTCTATAAACAGTCTCCAATTACTCTGTCTATGATTCTACATGAAGTTTAGTTCAATGTAATGCCTACAGCTTTACACAACAAAGAGACCCCTAAAATCAGTCATCAAAGCTGAGAAGTGCGTACACAAACTATCATTACAAACAGCACGGCACAACTTTATATGTTGTTATTGACAGTAAATGAAAGATTGCAAAATAAAACTCAGATGAAAAGTTAGTATAATTTACATACCGCAGTTGCAACAAGGATTGGCGCTTGACCAGACCGAAATCTTCTTAAAGCATCTTCTCGTTCATGCTGTGTGCGATCTCCATGTATTGAGGTTACAGGATAACCCTCACGATATAGGAAATCCTCCAGAGCATCTGCACCTTTCTTAGTTTCCACGAAAACAAGTGTTAAAGCATCTGTGGCTACAACATAAAAGCAAAAGCATGGGATTAAGCAATCTCAATAATTCCCTATGCATGATCACACCAAATATAGATTCAGCAATTACAATAAGAAATATTCAATTAGTTCTTAAAGTGAATGGAAAACTTATTTTTGTTATAGCTTCAACTGATATTAAAAAAAAAATATGCACAAAGTGTTTTAGCTGAGGAACTGATAGAGCAGGAGTCAAGACAAATGGAAGGGCAAGGAGGTAGGGTGGGGTACTTAAACGAAGGAGACAGAGAGAGGTTGGGGGCAATTAATCAGTTGGAATGATGGAAGAGGAGGAGGAGGGAACACAGTTGCGCAGAAATGACAGAATACTCTAGTCTTGCAGAAAAACATGCGCCGTGCCAGTGGCGCCGACTTGGGGGGAGGGGAGGGTTCAAGGTACTTTGTGTCGCCCCCCCCCCCCCCAGTCCCAATATTCAAACATGCATTTTCACCGTTCCCACCCCCTTCCTCATCCTTTATGGGGAAATTTGTTAAAACTTGCACATACATTTTTGCATAATAGAATGTAATGATTATGTAGGGAAAAAAATACTGATTTTACGAGCTATTGCGTATTCCTTTCTGCTACTCCTCCAACCTCTGCATATGACGAACTGTCGTGACGGGGTTTGTCCCCTGCATCTGTGGTATTTGCTTACTGTACGGAGGTATGCGGGGAACGAAAGCTCACCATGAGCTCGCAGTGCTTTGGCTGCTAGGACGAGCTCTACTTCCTCCCACAGCAGTCTGCTGGTAGCTTGTAAAAGAAACTAATGAGCAATAGTGACACCGAATTTGATGGCTATCACTAGAAGGACTAGGTAACGTTAAAGACTCTTTCTTCATTTTTGTAAATTCTATTGACAACCACTAGGTACAACACCACACAAATCAGCACCGGCTCCAGGGATTTTGCCGCCCCGCGCGAACATGTCAAGTGCCCCTAGTCAAGTTGTGCCACAAGCTCCTCTTCTCCCCAATTCTATTCAACACCTCCTCATTACTTATGTGATTTACCCATCTAATGTTTAGCATTCTTCTGTAGCACCACATTTCGAAAGCTTCTATTCTCTTCTTGTCCAAACTAGTTATCATCCATATTTCACTTCCATACATAGCTACACTCCATACAAATACTTTCAGAAACGACTTCCTGACACTTAAATCTATACTCAATGTTAAAAAATTTCTCTTCTTCAGAAACGCTTTCCTTGCCATTGCCAGTCTACATTTTATATCCTCTCTACTTCGACCATCATCAGTTATTTTGCTCCCCAAATAGCAAAACTCCTTTACTGCTTTAAGTGTCTCATTTCCTAATCAAATTCCCTCATCATCACCCAATTTCATTCGACTACATTCAATTATCCTCATTTTGCTTTTGTTGATGTTCATCTTATATCCTCCTTTCAAGACACTGTCCATTCCGTTCAACTGCTCTTCCACGTCCTTTGCTGTCTCTGACAGAATTACAATGTCATCGGCGAACATCAAAGTTTTTACTTCTTCTCCATGAATTTTAATACCTATTCCGAATTTTTCTTTTGTTTCCTTTACTGCTTGCTCAATATACAGTTTGAATAACATCGGGGAGAGGCTACAACCCTGTCTCACTCCTTTCCCAACCACTGCTTCCCTTTCATGCCCCTCGACTCGTATAACTGCCATCTGGTTTCTGTACAAATTGTAAATAGCCTTTCGCTCCCTGTATTTTACCCCTGCCACCTTCAGAATTTGAAAGAGAGTATTCCAGTTAATGTTGTCAAAAGCTTTCTCTAAGTCTACAAATGCTAGAAACGTAGTTTTGCCTTTTCTTAATCTTTCTTCTAAGATAAGTCGTAAGGTTAGTATTGCCTCACGTGTTCCAACATTTCTACGGAATCCAAACTGATCTTCCCCAAGGTCCGCTTCTAAGTTTTTCCATTCGTCTGAAGAATTCGCATTAGTATTTTGCAGCTGTGACTTATTAAACTGATAGTTCGGTAATTTTCACATCTGTCAACACCTACTTTCTTTGGGATTGGAATTATTATATTCTTCTTGAAGTCTGAGGGTATTTCGCCTGTCTCATACATCTTGCTCACCAGATGGTAGAGTTTTGTCATGACTGGCTCTCCCAAGGCCATCAGTAGTTCTAATGGAATGTTGTCTACCCCCGGGGCCTTGTTTCGACTCAGGTCTTTCAGTGCTCTGTCAAACTCTTCACGCAGTATCTTATCTCCCATTTTGTCTTCATCTACATCCTCTTCCATTTCCATAATATTGTCCTCAAGTACATCGCCCTTGTATAAACCCTCTAGATACTCCTTCCACCTTTCTGCCTTCCCTTCTTTGCTTAGAACTGGGTTGCCATCTGAGCTCTTGATATTCATACAAGTGGTTCTCTTCTCTCCAAAGGTCTCTTTGATTTTCCTGTAGGCAGTATCTATCTTACCCCTAGTGAGACAGGCCTCTACATCCTTACATTTGTCCTCTAGCCATCCCTGCTTAGCCATTTTGCACTTCCTGTCGATCTCATTTTTGAGACGTTTGTATTCCTTTTTGCCTGCTTCATTTACTGAATTTTTGTATTTTCTCCTTTCATCAATTAAATTCAATATTTCTTCTGTTACCCAAGGATTTCTATTAGCCCTCGTCTTTTTACCTACTTGTTCGTCTGCTGCCTTCACTACTTCATCCCTCAGTGCTACCCATTCTTCTTCTACTGTATTTCTTTCCCCCATTCCTGTCAATTGTTCCCTTATGCTCTCCCTGAAACTCTCTACAACCTCTGGTTCTTTCAGTTTATCCAGGTCCCATCTCCTTAAATTCCCACCTTTTTGCAGTTTCTTCAGTTTCAATCTGCAGTTCATAACCAATAGATTGTGGTCAGAATCCACATCTGCCCCTGGAAATGTCTTACAATTTAAAACCTGGTTCCTAAATCTCTGTCTTACCATTATATAATCTATCTGATACCTTTTAGTATCTCCAGGATTCTTCCAGGTATACAACCTTCTTTTATGATTCTTGAACCAAGTGTTAGCTATGATTAAGTTATGCTCTGTGCAAAATTCTACAAGGCGGCTTCCTCTTTCATTTCTTCCCCCCAATCCATATTCACCTACTATGTTTCCTTCTCTCCCTTTTCCTACTGACGAATTCCAGTCACCCACGACTATTAAAGTTTCGTCTCCCTTCACTACCTGAATAATTTCTTTTATCTCGTCATACATTTCATCAATTTCTTCATCATCTGCAGAACTGGTTGGCATATAAACATGTACTACTGTAGTAGGCATGGGCTTTGTGTCTATCTTGGCCACAATAATGCGTTCACTATGCTGTTTGTAGTAGCTAACCCGCACTCCTATTTTTTTATTCATTATTAAACCTACTCCTGCATTACCCCTATTTGATTTTGTATTTATAACCCTGTAATCACCTGACCAAAAGTCTTGTTCCTCCTGCCACCGATCTTCACTAATTCCCACTATATCTAACTTTAACCTATCCATTTCCCTTTTTAAATTTTCTAACCTACCTGCCCGATTAAGGGATCTGACATTCCACGCTCCGATCCGTAGAATGCCAGTTTTCTTTCTCCTGATAATGACGTCCTCTTGAGTAGTCCCTGCCTGGAGATCCGAATGGGGGACTATTTTACCTCCGGAATATTTTACCCAAGAGGACGCCATCATCATTTAATCATACAGTAAAGCTGCATGTCCTCGGGAAAAATTACGGCTGTAGTTTCCCCTTGCTTTCAGCCGTTCGCAGTACCAGCACAGCAAGGCCGTTTTGGTTAATGTTACAAGGCCAGATCAGTCAATCATCCAGACTGTTGCCCCTGCAACTACTGAAAAGGCTGCTGCCCCTCTTCAGGAACCACATGTTTGTCTGGCCTCTCAACAGATTCCCCTCCATTGTGGTTGCACCTACGGTACGGCCATCTGTATCGCTGAGGCACGCAAGCCTCCCCACCAACGGCAAGGTCCATGGTTCATGGGGGGAGGAAAGGAATCTTATATTTGTGTATTGTATTGTATTTTTTATTGGTCCTGTCGTCTACGTAGCAGCTTATGCATAAGACATTGGACAAGTCAAGTTATAAATATACAGGCTGAAAGTCATTTCAAGGCATACATATTTAAGGTTACAATAATACACTTTACATGCAAGTACCGTATTTACTCGAATCTAAGCCGCACTTTTTTTCCAGTTTTTGTAATCTAAAAAACCGCCTGCGGCTTAGAATCGAGTGCAAAGCAAGCGGAAGTTCTGAAATGTGTTGGTAGATGCCGCCACAACTAACTTCTGCCATCGAATACATGTAGCGCTACACAGGCGTAGTTTGTAGGCACAAAGATAAATACTGGCGCCAAAACCTCTGCGTAAAAAAAAAAAAAAAAAAAAAAAAAAAAAAAAAAAAAAAAAAAAAAAAAAAAAAGGTGGAAGACCAGCTTTCTTCTCTCTCTTTTTTTTTTTTTTTTTTTTTTTTTTCCCCCCCCTTCCTCTGTCCCAAGTTTCGACCACTGCATTTTCATACATTATACAATGAAGTAAATATAAATTCCACATTGTTCATCTTCGAATGTAGCAGAATTTCAATGTACTACGAAAATCCGACTGGCAAGACTGTTAGGGATGTTTGTCAATATGGCCAACTCTACGTTCTGAATTTTTTCCTACCTGTGAGAAGAGATGGTTGCTAATAGGAACCTGATGAAATGTGAATCACATGCAGTATTCTCTTCACCGTAAGAATAATACGAATGTAAACATTTTGTCATGTATTCTTTCGTGTTTGCTGCTATCTCATTTAAATCCTGTCTGCCTAATAAACTACGAAACTAGATTGAGACAACGGCAAACGCGGAAGAATATACGTATCGTGTCATGTTTATACTCGTATTATTCTTATGCCTAATAGTGATACAGTCAGAAACGAAGCATGGCAACTGACTAGATTTTTAAATCTGTGCAGAATTTGATGTACTAAAGAAGCGGCTGGAAAGATTTTCAAACGGAGAAAAATTTTCGCCTAACTCTCATTCAGAACATGTTCTATCATACGCAGTCTATTATTTGGTTCTTGATCATTATCAAAGAAAGCAACAGTGTAAGTAACAGCAAATAGCAGTCTCTTGTCATTGTTTCGCTAATGAGACAATTCCTCTCTCTCTCTCTCTCTCTCTCTCTCTCTCTCTCTCTCTCTCTCTTTCTTTTATTTTTTATTTTATTGTAAGCGGCGGTAGCGCGCACAAAAGCAAGCCATGCCGCGAGTGGCGACAGGCTGTAAACACGCACTATCGGAATGCAACAAACAATGCATGACACAGTACAATAATGCATTTTCAACTTTGAGTGACGTAAACACCTATAACAAAGAGAACGGCACTTATCAGACCAAAGCAAAATAAGCAATCGATTCAAACCAGACGAAGCACGTGAAAAAGGAAGGGTACCCGTATAAATACGGACGGAGCGCCTGACGCATAGCAATGGCTACCTGGTAAAGCTTAACTGCTAAGCTTACGACTCGAACCAAGCTACTTTAACTGTATCGTCATTCATTCGACCTAAATTGTGTATCATATTACAATGGACCAACTTTGTTTCGATTTGGAGGTGCGGCCTAAAACTTTTCTCTCCCCTTGAATTTCGAGTCTCAAATTTCAGGTGCGGCTTAGATTCAGGATTTTTTTTCCCCTTTATTTAGAGTCTCATTTTGCAGGTGCGGCTTAGAGTCGAGTAAATACGGTATTTATATAACACATTTCATAAATTTAAATATTCTTCAATGGAGTAAAAGCAGTGATGCTGTAAATATGACTTTAGAGATTTTCCAGATGTATTGACCTCACTGATAGCTTTTATGTTTTCAGGAAGTTTGTTATAAAGCTTAACTCCCATGTGAAAAGAACCTTTTTGGCACAGTGCTGTGCTGATTTGAGTCATATGTAAGTTTCTGTTTTGTCTGGTAAAGTGCTCGTGTATATCAAAGTTTTTTTTTTGCAGTCTCCGGTCCTTGCCTATTACATTTAATTTAAAGAACAAAAGGGTTTCCATAATGTATGCACATGGAAATGGAGGTATACCAGATTTCGTAAACAGGGGTTTACAAGAGTCTCTAGGCTTGCACCCAAACAAGATTCTAATGGCCCTTGTTTGTAGTTTAGAAGTGCTATTATCTGTTTTAGAGTTTACCCAGAAGGTGACCCCATATCTAAGACGAGAATGAAAGTACGCATGATATGCATTCAATACTGTTTTCTCACTACAGCATGATTTTAATGAACAAAGAAGGTAACATGTTTTGCTCAGTTCTGCATTGAGATATTCAATATGCTTATTCCATCTGATGTTACTCTGCAGCTAAAGTCCTAAGAATTTAATTTTCAGTATTTTTACCAACTGGTTTGTCACTGATAGAGACTGATGGGATAAACTTGTCCTTGTTAGGAACATTGTGGAATTTTAGAGCAATGGTTTTCTTACTGTTTATTACAAGCTGATTAATCTGTGCCCAGCTGCTAAGTTGTTTCGTGACCATGTTTACTGTCTGCTGTAACTGTTCATCGTCGTCTCCTTTTAGTAGAATCGTGGTGTCATCTGCAAATATGATTGTTTTGTGTGCATCAGCATTTAAGCTTACATCATTTATGTACAGAAGAAACAGAAGGGGTCCCAATACTGATCCTTGGGGTACACCACATTTAATTTGTTTATAGTCAGATAAGTGATTAGATACAGTTTTTAGTTCAATATTTGTGTGCTTGATGCACACTGCTTGCATACGATTAGTCAGGAAGGAACTGATCCACTTGGTGGACAGACCTCGAATACCATATCTTTCTAGCTTTGATAGCAGAATTTTATGGTCCACCATGTCAAAAGCTTTTGACAAGTCAATAAAGACTCCTATTGTTTCCTGTTTTTTGTCCATCAGGTTTAGGATGGAATTGATGCACTCATAGACAGCAGTTGTCGTTGACCTGTTATTTCTGAATCCATATTGTTCATTACATAGGATGCTGTTTTTATTTATGAATTTCATAAGTTTTTCATACATAACTTTTTCCAGTACTTTAGAGATGCAGGAGGAAATTGTGATTGGTCTGTAGTTATTTACATTGACTTTATCCCCTTTTTTATATACAGGAATAACTTTTGATGTTTTCAACACATCGGGGAAAGTGCCGGTCTGAAGTGAGCAGTCGCATAAGTGTGCGAGTACTTCAATTAGGTTTGATGCGCTCTTCTTTAACATTGTTGCAGGTATACCATCAATACCTGCCGATTTGGAATTTTTAGTCCTTTTATTGCTTTAGCTACTGCATCTTGTGAAACAGAACTGATGTACATTGATCCTCTACATGCACTTATTTTATATTCATTTGCTTGGGTGCTCTTTAAGTTTGATTGTAACATATTATCAGCAACACCTGTGAAAAGTTGTTAAATGTGTTGGCTACTTCTAAGGGGTTTGTTACTTTTTTATTTTTATGTGATAGTGTTATATTTTTGCAAGGTTGTCTGTATTCTCCACATTCTTTTTTTTATAACACTCCACATAGCCTTCGATTTATTAGCTGAATTATAAATGATTTCATCATTATACATTATTTTTGCTGCTTTTATTACTTTTCTTAATATTTTGGAGTATTTTTTATAGTATGCGTGTACTACAGGTGAGGATTTTTTTGAGTTACAAATTTCATGAAGTAGTCTTTTCTTCTGGCATGAAACCCTTATTCCCTTTGTGATCCAGCTGTTTGTTCTAGAGTTCCCCCGTATGGGTACTGTTTTCAGTGGGAATGCAAGTTCAAAGAAATGTGGGAGGTGGAACTTGCAGACAATGCTTTCAAACAGTAACTGTAATAATAGGGATCCAAATACAACTTAAATTCACTAAGAATCACTAGAAAAAGCATTTATTATAAATAGAAAATTTTGTATGTTACCTGATGGTACACTCAGTAAATCTAGCAAGAATGAGCGCTTGTCATTTTCCGCAACCCAATAAATTTTTTGGGTAATGTTTTCAGATGTAGAACCAACGCGACCAACTGCTAGGAAAATGTAATTGTCCAGGAAATCCCGGGCAAGCATCTAGAAAAGAAAAAAAGATTAAATGTTTTAAACCAACTTTGCGATTATTTATCTTCCAAAATTGAGATTCAAACATTGTGTGTTCTCATTTTCTTCAGAGCCTGAGGCAGAAGTGTGACAAGCAGAGAAGGTTAGCTCTATCCTAAAGATGGACTGCCAAGGTAAATTAAAAGGAATGGGTTCAATTGCCATTCTTATGCGATGCTGGCAACAATTGCCATTCTTATGCGATGCTGGCAATTTATTTGTAAAACCCTTAAGTGTAGGCCATACATTGCTCTTTAATGCAATTATCTATTTTAACCTGTCCTGTCAAGGCAACTGTGTTCAAATCACTTGTTAAATGCAGCCAGGTGACTATGTCAACAACACGCGCACACGCACACTAGTGCCACCACCAACCAAAGACGACTTACATTAGAAGTTATCGATAGTGAAAGTAATAATCAACAAGTATCAACGAGTGGGGTAGCATGAACTCTGACCCTCTGTTTTTTTGACAACAGAGAGCAGAATTTCACACAGAATTTAAACAGAAACCAACATCTCTATTTATAAGGTTACTTACTAAATTAATTTCAAAGATTCCTTAATAACACTATCCCTATACCTAGAAGTGCATTCCAGAATTTATGTTTTTATACTCCATAGGATGACCGGTGCCAAGACAGTGATCTGCAATGGTGAATTTGCTCGGCAGTTGAAGATGTCAGTGCCGCTTATGCCTGTACACTGGTCCACAACAGTACTGATACTCTAACCAATATATGACATGCCACAACTGCAAGGAATACAGTAGACATCCGCCTTATGCAAACCAAGATCATCATTTTACGGAACCTAAATGGGCCTTGATTTTAATGGTGATCAAAACATACACTTCACATCATATTTCCGCAAAATACGACCAACGCTGTTCTAAATACTCCCAGAATAAGGCAAAATGGCTGTAGACTTTGGAGCCACCTCATTATTATTAGTTGAAAAACTCAGGTTCCGAGATTACGTGGACTGTGAAACAAGATACGAAGTACCCCTTCACATTGAGTCAGATGGTGACAACTGTTAGCCCACATATGTAAGTCTGTGTGAGCAGGCTTTCTACAAACAGCATGTCCCAACATACCATCCATCTTCCTCCTGACCAATACATCAAGAAGGGGAAGACAGCTATCCTCTTTCATCCTGATCATGAAAAAACATTCAGGTGGGTTGAATTCAGAAATGCAAGGGTAATGCTACTGTTGTTTCGGACAAGCAGGATTATATTCAACAGATGCAGTGTGAGCTGTCTGATTCAGTGTATCGGAGGATTGGTGCTGGCCCCACAAAAAGTGTTGAGAGTGCCTAACAGCCTTCTAAAACAAAGTTCCTTATCGCAGGAGACCAAGAGTCTCTATTCTTATTGTGCCATTCCTCCTAGGATTATATGACATCCGTACGTTCCACAAGAAAGGGGTTCCTCTTTGATTGCAAAACATTGCTGCTCCAACGTAATGACTAGCGCAACACTTTACTTTCCTGTTGAGCCCTACAGTATGTCAATGTGAGCACCACATTAAGAACTCAATGGATTTCTTGTGTCTATTTGAGGGAAAGCATTTGATTGACAATCTAGTAAGTTTTGATGTGGTCTCTCTCTTCACTTGTGTTCCTCTTTCCCATTCATTATGGTTGACTGAGGGTAGTTTGATGCTGAATAATGAACCTATTTCGACAGATGTCAACCTCCAATTACTTTTCATTCAATGACCATTACCATGAGCAGACAGACAGTTATGATGGGAAGCCCATTGTCACCTATTATTGCCAATATGGTTATGGAAATTCCGAGTAACACGCCTTGGTGTCGACAGCTTTGAAACCTGCATGTTTTTCTTTCAGATTTGCTTGTGTGTGCTTTGGACTACATGGCATTACGTTCTCTTCTCATGGCTGCATGTGCTTGTTCGCAGATTCACTCCCTAGACAGGAATGGCTGCACAAACCAGTTATTGCGGCAAAAGCGAATCACTAAAATAAAAAAATTAAAAATAAATAAATAAAAATCCTTGCACAGCATCTTACATGCTTTAATGTTGACAGTGCATTTCTTTTCTTATCTACTGAACGAGAGTCAGTATTTACCTCCAAATACATTTGGCAACAGTGCTACAATCAGCTTTTGAAACAACTGCTATGCTTCAACCACAATAGTAATCATGGACTGTAGGAACGTATTATATTATTGAAAGAGTTGTCATAATGACTGACGAAAGTAAGCAGAAAAAGGTATAATGTACAAACTTCTTCCTAGCCCAAAAACATTTATACCTGGAAATCTGTGCGTGCGCGCAAAATTGCACGTGCAATTGTGACAAAGTATAATTTTAAGATACTGTCTACAATAATTATGTTACATCTTTATGTAAATGTGTGAAATTGAGCAAACACAATGCTAAAACCTTTCAAGGTTGAAATCCATAAACCTGGTGGCAGTAATTTCGTGAGGTCTACTTCTGCATAAAGTGGACAGTTTATTGTTATTCCCAACCTCCATGATAGTAATGTACATTTTCATCCCAACATTACATGCAGTGGTTTGTATACATTTTAATAACTGTGATAATTTTTTTTGAAACAAATTAGCTGCATAAAAGGTAGTTTATGATATTATTCATTACAGTCTTGTTTATTTCTTGTTCTGAAACATTTCAGTAACAGGGAATGTTGCAGTTCATCTGCATATCGGTAAGTGAGAAGACAACTGACTTCAAATGAAAGTCTTTTTCCTCCTCTTTAATGACAATGAAAACTGGAGGTTAACAGAATGTTTACATTAAGCTGATAAGAACTATACAACTATGAATTAACCTCTGATTAAAGGCAAGTGTGTAACATGCTAGCCAGGATTCTGTTAAAGAAGAAGAAAAAGAAAACACGTCTATAAAAGAAGATTTGAGTCTCTCACGTGTGAACGCAAAACAATGCCCATCAAACCACTGGAGCACGCTTTTCGCCTTGCAACATGTACTGTTATCCTGCTGGAAGATTTCATCACTGTATGGGGTAACTTGAAGCATGAAGCAATGCAGGTGATCTACAATAATGTTCACGTCATTCATTGCTGTCATGATGCTGTTGATTACCACCACAGATCCCATGGGAGCCCAAGTCAGTGTACCCCATGGCATAATTTTGTCCTCACCGGCCTGCATCAGTGGCATGGTGCATGTTTTGTGCAGCCGTTTGCCTGGATGAAAGTGTGTAAGGACCCAGCCATCACCCTGTGTGACAAGAATGCGATTCATTTGACAGATGACATGTTTCTATTGATCCATGGTGTCAAACTCTGATTATGTACCCACTGCAGTCATAACTGACAGGAACATGTAGGGATCATGTGATGTGAACATCCATGTTCAACAATGGCCTTTGAACGATGTGCTTTGAAACAATTGTGCCTGCAGCCGCATTGTACTCTGTCTCAGCTCTGCCGCAATTGCTGCCTATCCTGTATTGTACAGTGGGGGATCTTCTGACCTGTAAATTTTGTGATGAGACTTGTTAGTAGAGTACCATACGACCTAATCGTTATTTCACTATCCTTCAACCATAAGTGCTCACAGCAGCAGTGCACTAACAGGTTTCCAGCTTCGCTGTTTGAGATTCCACTTTGCCGCCACAGCGCCACAACATGTGCCCTTTGTCAAAACTAATCATGTCAGGGGATTTCCACATTTGCAGCCCATATCTTCATTATAATGGCTGCCCATTCCTGCCTCTTCCACTTACATTTTTTCCTTACTGCATCGAGTGCCTGCTACACTGCCATGAGCCATTCAATATCATGGTGGGCAGTGGTTATAATGTTTTGGCTCATCTGTGCAAATTATGGGTACTTCTCATTAAAGCAACTTATTTTATCAGCTGGAGTACAGATGTCAATATGAAATGTGTTCATTACATTCATGTTTTTTCCTCAGCTGTCTATCCCCATTATTAACTCCTGTCTATCTTTCATGTGTTACTTAGTTAATTGTCTTATTTTGCTTTTAGCTTGTCAGTTTTTGAATTCACATCTATTCATTGTTAATTTACTACTTATTCTTTCTTGTTTTATAATCCATAATTGTTTTTCTTGTTGAAATTGTCTTATTCTTAAAGTCTGTTTCCACAAATCCTTCCTCTTTCTTGTGACAGTGAAAAATTGGAAACTATTACTGTCTGACTTCCTTATTGCTTTTGTTCTTGACCCCTGAGTGGCTCCATTGTAGAACTTGCTCAGTGAACCTGCCAGCACCTCAGAGAGATCCCATATGTGGTAAAAAAAGTAGAGATGTCTTTGCAAGCAAATGTGCCTGATTTGTACCCACTGGAATACATGTCGGGCACCAGCTGTGTGCACATGAACCACCATCCCGTAATTCCCAGGAACTGCTTGACGTTTGTGTAGGCATCTGGTGCCACATACTTCTGGCATACTGTCAAGAACTTTTAGAATCCATGTCAAGCAGAATCTATGTTGCATTGTGTTTGAAAAGTGGAACAACACGCTTATAACAGGTGGTCATAATGTTTTGGCTCATCAGTGTATACAACTAAAAGGTAATTCGACAGACACATATACATCCAAGCAATTACCCCTGTGAGTGATATCAATTAGCCACAACTAAATTGCAATGAAGTTGACTCACATTATAATTCAATAATCTATTTTCTGTGGCACAGATAATCTCATTTTCAGTTAGTAAATAAAATGCTTTAGTAACAAAGTCTGTGTGTGATATATTCAGTCAGCTAGCTTCTGTTGCTCAAATTTTCTATTGCTGCTGGTTCACTTTCCTGAAGGGCAAGTAAATTATTTGCAAGACAAGCACTCAAATGTATTAACATATCATAATTACCTTTGCAGCAAAATACCATACAACCACTGGAATACTGCAGGAAGAAATCATCATCCTCTAATCTGACTTGTGTTATTTCCAAACGAAGACTATATGGAAGTACAGTATAACTCCACTTTTATATTCCCGGAATTAATGTTTTTCCACCATTTACGACATTTTTTTGTTTATTGGATTTCCTATGTCCACAATGTTAACCTGCATCCGATTTTGCCTCGACATATTTATAATTTCCCCGCGATTTACGCATTATGAGAACATTTTTGTGGAGAAAAAGACGACACTGTTCGGCATCTCTTACGAAGTGCATTCAAGTTCTAAGGCCTCCGATTTTTTTTCTCCGGACTGGAAAGAGATAGAAACATGTGCATTGTTTTAAAATGAGGCCGCGTTCATTGTCAATACGTCCCAGAGATGGCAGCAACGTACGGCAGATGGAATTTTACCACCAGCGGTGAGAACGAGAACTGTTTTAAATAGTTAAAATGGCGACGTTTTCCTTACTTGAACAGCATGCAATCATTCGTTTTCTGAATTTGCGTGGTGTGAAACCAATTGAAATTCATCGACAGTTGAAGGAGACATGTGGTGATGGAGTTATGGATGTGTCGAAAGTGCATTCGTGGGTGCGACAGTTTAATGAAGGCAGAACATCGTGTGACAGCAAACCGAAACAACCTCGGGCTTGCACAAGCCGGTCTGACGACATGATCGAGAAAGTGGAGACAATTGTTTTGGGGGATCGCCGAATGACTGTTGAACAGATCGCCTCCAGAGTTGGCATTTCTGTGGGTTCTGTGCACACAATCCTGCATGACGACCTGAAAATGCGAAAAGTGTCATCCAGGTGGGTGCCACGAATGCTGACGGACGACCACACAGCTGCCCGTGTGGCATGTTGCCAAGCAATGTTGACGCGCAACGACAGCATGAATGGGACTTTCTTTTCGTCGGTTGTGACAATGGATGAGACGTGGATGCCATTTTTCAATCCAGAAACAAAGCGCCAGTCAGCTCAATGGAAGCACACAGATTCACCGCCACCAAAAAAATTTCGGGTAACCGCCAGTGCTGAAAAAATTATGGGTGTCCATGTTCTGGGACAGCGAGGGCGTAATCCTTACCCATTGCATTCCAAAGGGCACTACGGTAACAGGTGCATCTTACGAAAATGTTTTGAAGAACAAATTCCTTCCTGCACTGCAACAAAAACGTCCGGGAAGGGCTGCGCGTGTGCTGTTTCACCAAGACAACGCACCCGCACATCGAGCTAACGTTACGCAACAGTTTCTTCGTGATAACAACTTTGGAGTGATTCCTCATGCTCCCTACTCACCTGACCTGGCTCCTAGTGACTTTTGGCTTTTTCCAACAATGAAAGACACTCTCCGTGGCCACACATTCACCAGCCGTGCTGCTATTGCCTCAGCGATTTAACAGTGGTCAAAACAGACTCCTAAAGAAGCCTTCGCCGCTGCCATGGAATCATGGCGACAGCGTTGTGAAAAATGTGTACGTCTGCAGGGCGATTACGTCGAGAAGTAACTCCAGTTTTATCGATTTCGGGTGAGTAGTTAATAATAAAAAAAATCTGAGGCCTTAGAACTTGAATGCACCTCGTAGTGTTTACAAATATTATGTGGTTAAGTTCCTGACGCCAGGGCACTCTATTCAGTAGATTTGCACCAGAAAATGTGTAAACGTTGTAACAATTCATGTTGTATCTCCCGCCGCTGTTAAGCTCTACTCGGCATGGTGGCTGACGGGAGTAACGAGGCTCGCTTGAGTAAGGATATCATGACCAATCGCAACCACTTCCAAACTGTGTCTACTGCACAAACGCAGTTTCATGATTGTTGTGATCATCGTGGTACCTTTGTCGAACCATATTTCGCGAGTTTTGGGGTTTGGCCACTTGTAGTGCTAGTTTACACAGTCATTCACTTTGCATTTTAGAGTAAACACAACGCTGTTTACGTATTTTTTTCACTCTAAGCAAAATGTGTTTAGAGAATTTAATCTTGCTGTTAAATGCAGTGTTTCTGTATGTATTTTTTGTGATGTTACACAAACAGTGTGAGTGATAGTTTGCGCGTGTGTGGTTTACTACATAACTGAAGAGGCACAGTACCTGATAACCTCAAAAAGATGGCAACAGTGCACGAGAGACAGACTGACACATATTCGAAAACCACACAAAATACTTATGTACATATTCGCACTTGACAGCAAGAAAAAATTCTCTAAATGCGTGGTGCTAAGCATGAAAAAAATACACAACTAGTGCAGTAATTCATTATTTTGATAATGAATCACAGCTGCAGGCCTTCCACAAACATCGATTATGACGTATAAAATTGAGTCAAATGTTTCTATTTCCCAGACAGTTATTTCCAGTTACATCAGTGGTTTTTATTAGATAATAAAAAAATCCCTTACAAGTCTTTTGATGCCTGTTATGTACATGTATCATACATGAAGTGCAAAAATGCAAGGGGTGTACCCTATACATAACTTTTACAGCTTAAAACATTATTTCGCCCACATTTTACCTTTTCCCGCATTTTACACCATTTTTTTAAGTTCCTTGAAAAGTGTAAAAGTGGGGTTTCACTGTATATACATTCTTGTCTAACAAATTTAAACTGTGAAACAGTAACATACCTGTATTTCTTTAGGAAATGTGGCAGAAAACATGAGCGTCTGCCTATCTCCAGTTTTAGGCATCTGGTTATCAACAACAATACGGCGTATCTGCGGTTCAAATCCCATATCCAACATCCTATCTGCTTCATCAAGGACTAAGAACCTGTGTGGGGGGAAAAAAAAATCAGACATATTTATAACCTTACTAACAAAGAAAATTGCGACAGAAATTTCAAGATGGAAACACACAAAAAACAGGGAGCTTCAGTATAAATTTACAGTTATGATCTCATAGGTACCCTCAGACTTTAAGAAGAATACAATAATTCAAATCCCAAGGTAAGTAGGTGTTGACAGATGTGAAAATCACCGAACTATCAGTTTAATAAGCCACGGCTTCAAAATACTAACACGAATTCTTTACAGACGAATGGAAAAACTGGTAGAAGCCAACCTCGGGGATGATCAGTTTGGATTCTGTAGAAATGATGGAACACGTGAGGCAATACTGACCCTACGACTTAGCTTAGAAAATAGATTAAGGAAAGGCAAACCTACGTTTCTAGCATTTGTAGACTCAGAGAAAGCTTTTGACAATGTTGACTGGAATACTCTCTTTCAAATTCTGAAGGTGGCAAAGGCAAAATACAGGGAGCAAAAGGCTATTTACAATTTGTATAGAAACCAGATGGCAGTTATAAGAGTCGAGGGGCATGAAGGGCAAGGAGTGGTTGGGAAGGGAGTGAGACAGGGTTGTAGCCTCTCCCCGATGTCATTCAATCTGTATATTGTGCAAGCAGTAAAGGAAACAAAAGAAAAATTTGGAGTAGGTATTAAAATCCAGGGAGAAGAAATGATAAACGGACACCCTAGCTCCAAACAGGCGTTGATGTACTTCATTGGGGACATGTTGAAAATGTGTGCCCCGACCGGGACTCGAACCCGGGATCTCCTGCTTACATGTGGATCTCACGGGGAGCGTGCAAGGGATAAGTCCCTGCAGACGCACTGTCCTCTGTGCCCGCGGTGGCTCAGATGGATAGAGCGTCTGCCATGTAAGTGGAGATCCCAGGTTCGAGTCCCGGTCGAGGCACACATTTTCAACATGTCCCCAATGAAGTACATCAACGCCTGTTTGCAGCTAGGGTGTCCATTTAATTATCATTTCATTTCTAGCAAAGCTGCATGGTCATCCACGGTAACTGTTCTTTCGGGAACAGACACTACCGTCATATATACCAGGGAGAAGAAATAAAAACTTTGAGGTTCGCCGATGACATCGTAATTCTGTCAGAGACAGCAAAGGACCTGAAAGAGCAGCTGAACGGAATGGACAGTGTCTTGAAAGGAGGACATCAACAAAAGCGAAATGAGAATAATGGAATGTAGTCGAATTAAATCGGGTGATGCTGAAGGGATTAGATTAGGAAATGCAACACTTTAAGTAGTAAAGGAGTTTTGCTATTTGGGGAGCAAAATAACTGATGATGATCGAAGTAGAGAGGATATAAAATGTAGACTGGCAATGGCAAGGAAAGCATTTCTGAAGAAGAGAAATTTGTTAACATCGAGTATAGATTTAAATGTCAGGAAGTCGTTTCTGAAAGTATTTGTTTGGAGTGCAGCCATGTATGGAAGTGAAATATGGACGAATAAATAGTTTAGACAAGAAGAGAATAGAAGCTTTCGAAATGTGGTGCAACTGAAGAATGCTGAAGATTAGATGGGTAGATCACATAACTAATGAGGAGGTGTTGAATAGGATTGGGGAGAAGAGAAGTTTGTGGCACAACTTGAACAGAGGAAGGGATCGGTTGGTAGGACATTTTCTGAGGCATCAAGGGATCATCAGTTTAGTATTGGAGGGCAGCGCGGAGGGTATAAATCGTAGAGAGAGACCAAGAGATGAATACACCAAGCAGATTCAGAAGGATGTAGGCTGCAGTAGGTATTGGGAGATGAAGAAGCTTGCACAGGATAGAGTAGCATGGAGAGCTGCATCATCAAACCAGTCTCTGGACTGAAGACGACGACGACGACAACAGGTAGTTGCCAATACGTGTGGCTTTTGGAAGTTTGACTTTGCATGTATACACATGCAGTTGTAATTCCAAAACATTTTTGATTTATTGGGCTTTCCACTTCATGTACAACCATTTTGACATTGCTAGTGTTAAATATGAATATACAGATGAAACTTCAATTTCATACTAATTATCATTGAAAAAACTTTAAAGGAGTTCTAGTTTTCACATACATAAGCAACCATGTGGACTTTCTGTTTAAATCTTTTTCACTGCCAATTTCAATCTAAAGAAACACATAGAACACAACATCAAAGCAAAATTCAGTGTTCCTAGTGGAATGCAGTGTGATACAAATTCAACCATGGAGAGATACATAGTCTAACATTCCACTAAGTGGAGTCATATGCTCAAATTCATGTCCTGTTTTACCTGCAAGAGAACCATCCATAACAATACTATCGGTGGAATTAATATGATAAACATATGCAGCAATTCATCTTCAAAAAATTCTAGAATTACTGCAGTTCTCGGGTAATGAGTTACCTGAACGGTCACCAAATATTTCATTTTCAACATCTATAGACTCACCAAGGACTTTGTAAATTATTTTCTCCAAATGTTTCTCCTCTTCATTGATCATTTTCAACACAAAAGCGCACAAAACACATGAAACAGAACTCTAATGTCACCTAGTGGCTAAAAAAACAAGACAGAGGTTACAAAAACAATTTTTACTGCTACTACCACCGAGTGGTCACAGCATAAATTACGACACTTGCAGACATGACTGGCGTTTGCGGGAGCCTTAAATGTAAGTTATACACTGCGAAAAATGAATGTAACTGGCATGACTTAATATTACACCCCTTGCGTTTCCCACAAGCGCCATAATATGATGTTAGCTGCACACTAAGTGATGAGAAAAAAGGTTAATTGATTTGAAGGCTAAAAACAAAGTCAAATACATCAACAACTATAGTCTACATAAGCTAATAACTTAATAAATGGCATTAAATAAGACACACCAATAAAATAAAGCCAAGTGAATCCAATTAAACATATATAATAATCAACAAGGGAAGTAAAACACAGATTTGGAAAATGAAAACATGTAAATGAAATCAAGAGTTTGTTTCACGTAATTTCATGTTTGTTTCGTCTGGGAAACGAAAGAAGTTGTTAACGTGTTTCCTTGGGAGGGGGTACACGGTGTAACCTCATTCCTATCCCTCATCTGTTATTCAAATAACTGGCCTACAAGAAACCAAGAGATTGAGAAATTCACTACAAATAAATTGAAGTAGTAATGAAAACAAAATTTATTAAAGGCAGGAAATTTTCAATTAACAAAGCCAAACATACAAGGAACCAATAAAAAAACACCAACAGAAGCTAAAAATTACTGGAACAATCACATGGGCCAGTTTCTGAGAAGCAGTCAAATTTATGACTATGTAAAAAACAATACCAGCTGCATTTTATCAACATATCAAGAAACTCCCTTTGACAACATTCAGATCTGAAATTCTGTTACAACAAATGATGACGATCTCAATTATGCACACTTTTACTCAGTAAGTGTTAAATGTTTTTACATATTTGGCACTCTCCCCCAAGCGATTGTGTTAATTCATACTGACCTGCAGTTATCAAGCCCTATTTTTCCTCTTTCGAGCATATCTACAAGGCGCCCAGGCGTAGCAACCAATAAATGACATTCTTTCTCCAGGTCTCTCACTTGCTCACTAACGTTTGCACCTCCATACCTAAAATATAATAAAAGGCTGAACTTATTGAACAAACATATTAAATATACTTGAAACTTAAGGAGATTTATGAATAATGAATATAGCTTTCACGTAACAGACCGTGCCTCCTTGGACACCAAGAAAAATTAACAGTTACATTTTATATTAGCTCGTGTAGTGACGGGTTATATGAAAAGCTGTGATTCTTGAGTTTCTCCCTGGGTATTTGATAATCAAAATATCCACGGGTGTACTGCCGGTCTACAGTGTCCAACGGGCACAATATTTCGGCGATCATACATGTCGCCATCATCAGGTGAACTGACGGACTGAGCTCCTGTGAACGTGCCGGCACGGAGATCCATACACTATGGCTGCTCAGGGGAAACTGGGTTCGGTCGCGGCGGCGGTTGATTTAAATACCCTCCGCCCGCAGCGCGCTCACTCCGCCGTCCGCACTGGAGCGGTGGAACAGATTGCGACGGCGTCTGAGATGATGTCTGTGTGATGGCTCTGTCCGCCGTGGTCGTCACAACTATACATTTGATCGATTTACTCTTGATTAACCCAATCGCTGGTTCCCAAGCCTTGCTAAGATTATAGCCACAGTCACAGTTTATGAGGTCGTCATTGGTGCGAATTTCGATGGCCTCTCTTACAACACTGTCCCAGTATCTCGACGTCTGTACCAGAATCCTCGTGCGTTCATACTCCATAGCGTGATTTTCCGACAAACAATGTTCAGCGACTGCCGACTTGCTCGGACACATCAGTCGAGTGTGCCTCTGGTGTTCACGGCATCGATCCTCGACGGTACACATCGTCTGACCAATATATGACTTGCCACATTGACACGGAATCTGGTACACGCCGGCCTTCCTCAGACCGAGGTCATCTTTGGCGCTCCCCACCAGTGCACGAGTTTTACTCGGAGGACAAAACACAGTTCCGACCCGGTGATTCTTCAAAATGCGGGCGATTTTCCCCGAGAGTGCGCCTGTATATGGGATAAACGCAGTGCCTACCTCCTCCCTCGTGATTTCATCCATCTCCACAGGTTGTGCTGTAGTGGTTGGGTGGAGAGCACGTTGAATCTGCCACTCTGAGTACCCATTTTTTCGAAACACAGTTCTCAGATGTTCCAATTCCTGGGGTAGACACTCTGCGTCATAGATAGTGCGCGCCCTATAAACTAGAGTTTTAAGTACCCCACTCCTCTGTGAAGGGTGGTGGCAGCTGTCTGCGTGCAAATACAGATCAGTGTGCGTTTACAACGCAGACAGCTGCCACCACCCTTCACAGAGGAATGGGGTACTTAAAACTCTAGTTTATAGGGCGCGCACTATCTATGACGCAGAGTGTCTACCCCAGGAATTGGAACATCTGAGAACTGTGTTTCGAAAAAATGGGTACTCAGAGTGGCAGATTCAACGTGCTCTCCACCCAACCACTACAGCACAACCTGTGGAGATGGATGAAATCACGAGGGAGGAGGTAGGCACTGCGTTTATCCCATATACAGGCGCACTCTCGGGGAAAATCACCCGCATTTTGAAGAAACACCGGGTCGGAACTGTGTTTTGTCCTCCAAATAAAACTCGTGCACTGGTGGGGAGCGCCAAAGATGACCTCGGTTTCAGGAAGGCCAGCGTGTACCAGATTCCGTGTCAATGTGGCAAGTCGTATATTGGTCAGACGATGCGTACCATCGAGGATCGATGCCGTGAACACCAGAGGCATACTCGACTGATGTATCCGAGCAAGTCGGCAGTCGCTGAACATTGTTTGTCGGAAAATCACGCTATGGAGTATGACCGCACGAGGATTCTGGTACAGACGTCGAGATACTGGGACAGTGTTGTTAGAGAGGCCATCGAAATTCGCACCAATGACAACCTCATAACCGTGACTGTGGCTATAATCTTAGCAAGGCTTGGGAACCAGCAATTGGGTTAATCAAGAGTAAATCGAGCAAATGTATAGTTGTGACAACCACGGCGGACAGAGCCATCACACCGACGTCATCTCAGACGCCGTCGCAATCTGTTGCGCCGCGCGACCGTGGCGCGGGGCGTGGACGGCGGAGTGAGCGCGCCGCGGGCGGAGGGTATTTAAATCGGCCGCCGCCGCGACCAACCAAGTTCCCCCTGAGCAGCCATAGTGTATGGATCTCCGTGCCGGCACGTTCACAGGAGCTCAGTCCGTTAGTTCACCTGATGATGGCGACATGTATGATCGCCGAAATATTGTGCCCGTTGGACACTGTAGACCGGCAGTACACCCGTGGATATTTTGATTATATGAAAAGCTGATGCTGGGTATCCCTCATGAGACCACTAGAGTAGTTTCAAAATAGTGATAATTCTCTGGTAAAGAGAAGATGCAACACTTTTATATGATTAACTGACTTCTGTCTACAACTCCTCATTGACAGAGTTTAGTTGTTAGATTCAAATGGATGCCTGAGCCGCTATAATTTGAATACTGGTCAAAGCAAACAAAAGAACTTCAGTTTTGTGTCTTTGGTATAACATTATCTGGTATTTTACCAATTTTAAGTTTTAACATTGAAGATTATCAGGGTTTGTCCATTTTTTAATTAAGTACAACATTTAACAGAAATATTTATGAAGTACATACAAATGCTCACTCAGCAAAATGATGGCAGTTTTGGTCAAACAAACCCACCCCCCTCCTAAAATAAGAATGCAGATCTTATGGGGGTTAAGAGCAGAGCAAATATTTCGTCAACATTTCAGTTTCGTAACTGCATTTATCAACAAGACTTATCTTTTTTGAAAAAAAAAATTTAAAAATTATAATTTAGGCAGTTATTTAACAACAATCTACTAACACAAACCCTTATTTTCTTCCACTTACAATGTAATCATTGTAAACACTGTGTCTTGGGCTGCTTGGAAAACCTACCGTTTCATCAAATTTTTCGATCACTATGTATTGCTTCCAGCTGAAACACTATTACCTTTGAATTTTATCTTTGAAAACGAGTTCTGGAAGACTACCCATCTTTGATGCACATCATATGTCCAAATCAAGTATTCTGTGAAGTCTTTGGTAACTAAGGATATTGTTTTGTGAACTACTACTTTAATATGGGCATTCCATGATTCTTTCAGGGTGTTCTGAACACTAAAGAATTTCAATGCATTTGCTATGTATTGCTATATTTTGTCTTCCTTCAACTTCCAAAAGAGTGGTTTTGTTCACTGATTGTATTTTCTATATTATCCATTGCTGCCCCTTAATTTTTTTAACAAATACTAAAAACAGTGTTTTGCTGAAATTTCAAGTATCTTAGCACCTTTCATTCACATTCGTAACTAGTCTACTCTTTTTTCAAAGTATTTAAGTAAAGGCAGTGGAAGTGTAGGGTATACTTAACGCCGGATGGATGGATTGACTGATGGTGTTAACGGGACCAAACGCAAGATCATCAGTCCCTCAATCCTTTTGAGTGTCAAGCTGGGAATAGTCCCTACAGAGGAAGGATACAAAAGCAGTCTGAGAATCAAGAAAACCAAGAGGTAAGGGTAAGAAGTGATATATATATATATAAAGGTGGGTGAGTTGCCCTGCCCAGAAAGCCTGGGTTGTAGCAGGCAACAGGACCCCCCCCCCCCCCCCAAAAAAAAAAAAAAAAAAAAAAAAAAAAAAAAAAAAAAAAAAAAAAAAAAAATCAAGGTGGGACATGATCAGAGCTTTGTAGAGATGCAAGAGTGTAGGGTGATTTGCACCCCAACTGGTGTTACTGATGCAACAAAGAGTATTAAGGTGTGACAAGCCAGTTGGAGAAGATGGGGAAGCCACGTCAACTCTGCATTGAAGCTCAGTACCAAAAAGTGGCAAGACTACACCACATAGAGCAACTGGCCATTGAGATATAGTTCTGGGTGTGGATGGACAGTACAATAGTGACAGAAGTGCACGATGCATGTCTTGGCTACTGAAAACCACAAGCCATGGGCAAGAGCCCTGGAGTGCGCCTTTTGTATGGCACTATGCTGTCAAGTGTTCAGCAACATCCACAATTGAGGAGCAATAGTAAATGCAAAAATCATTAGTATAGAGGAAGGGTGACACTGTAAACCCCACAGCTGCAGCTACAGCATTTTCAGCTACTAGAAAAATGAACACACTCAATACAGTGCCCTGCAGGACCCCATTCTGTTGCATATGTGTGGTACTGTGGGGAGCACCAACTTCAATCCGGGGAAGCACAAACTTCAATCTGGACTGCACAGTATGACAAAGTTCTGGTCAAAAATTGGAAACAGGCCCCAGAGACCCCATTGACGTAGGGTAACAGGGATGTGGTGACGCCACATGATGTCATAAGCCTTTTGCAAGTCAAAGAAGACAGCTGTAAGACGTTAATATAAGGCAAAAGCTGACCAGATAGCAGACTCAAGGCAGATAAAACTGCCAAAGGTACAAACACAGCCACGGATTCACCACATGTTGTAGCAGCTTGCAGGGATCATTAGTGAAACTAATTGGGTAATAGCCATCTATCTCAATGGGGTGTTTGCCTGTTTTCAGTACTATGACAGTGAAACTAATTGGGTGATAGCCATCTATCTCAATGGGGTGTTTGCCTGTTTTCAGTACTATGACAATCACACTTGCTCACCACTGAGACAGGAACTCACCTCTGCTCCACACCCACACAGTTGAAAATGGCAAAGACATAACGTTGGCAATCCACTAATAAGTGTTTGAGCATTGGGCTGTGGATGCATTCTGGCCCTGGAGCCTGCTGGAGTTAATAGCAAGGGCACTGAGGAATTCCCACTCACTGAATGGAGCATTATAGGGCTGCAAGTGATGCGTAGTGAAAGGTAAGTGAATTTGCACCATCTGCTGTTTGAGGATACAAAAGGCATCCTGACAATTTTCAGACACGGAGGCAAAGCAAAATGTTTGGCGACTGTGCCTGGGTCAGTTTAGCCTACACCATTCAGAGAGGTACTAGGTACATATGTGGTGGACTGGTGTCAATAGAAGCATTGAATCTGTCCAAACCTTCGAGTGAAGGGTCAACAGTCTAACAGTAGCAACAAATCATTCCTAGCATTCCCATTTGTCATTTTATGACTTGACAGACCAGGCATGAAGCCACTTGTTTCTGTCATTTTACGATCAGGCATGAAGCCACTTGTTTCTGTCATTTTACGATCAGGCATGAAGCCACTTGTTTCTGTCATTTTACGATCAGGCATGAAGCCACTTGTTTCTGTCATTTTATGATCAGGCATGAAGCCACTTGTTTCTGTCATTTTACGATCAGGCATGAAGCCACTTGTTTCTGTCATTTTACGATCAGGCATGAAGCCATTTGTTTCTGTCATTTTACGATTAGGCATGAAGCCATTTCAATGCTGAGAATAGAGGTTCACATTGCTGGGAACCATGTATCTTTAAGGGTAATGCAAAAGCAAGGGACACGCATAACAGACTTCGTAGCTCTACCAAGTGGCAGATAAAAACTTCAATAGTTGCATTGGAGGATCATGCTTTCAGTATCCTGTGGAGACATGAAAGGATCAAGGAAGCAGGTTATGCTTCGCAGCCATTTGCTGCCGCCAGCTGCAGGGATACGGTATCAATAGAGGAGGACTGTTCAAAAAATTCCGGAACATTCGTAATTTCACGCCAGTGTTGTGTGTTGGAGGGAAATTCGATTGGCATCCATGCACATGCCTGTGTTAAATATGTAACTGCTGTAAGTTTCATTGCTGTATGTCTGTTAGTTACCATACAGTGCTGTACTCAGCAGAATGTTCATAACACAGTTTGCAAATTTCAAGACGGCAGACTTAGAGCAGCAACATGCCTGCATTAAATTTTGCATGAAACTGAAGAAAACCTTTAGAGACACATACCAAATGATGCAGGATGTCTACAGTGATTAGGGCTTAAACCGTACTCGGTTCTGCGAATGGTTCAGAGTTTAAAAATGGCCAGATGAAAGTTGAAGATGAGCTTCATTCCGCTGCCCCGCAACATCTACCAACGACGCTCATGTCAGGAACGTCAATGAAATAGTGCTTTTTATGAGAATCGTATGGCCTGTGCAGTCTTCCCCCCCCCCCCCCCCCAAAGCTGACAACCTTGTTGAAAGGACAAAGATTTGCAATGGTAGATGAGATAAAAGAAAATTCGCAGATAGCACTTCGCGTGATCCAGCAAGAGGCCTACCGAGACCTTGAAGTGGAAACAGCGTAGGGAGCACTGTATTAACTGTGGAGGAGACTTTTTCAATGGAGACCATGCAGAATAAGTAAAGAATAAGTAAAGAATAAGTGCAGAAAAATTTTGTGGACAAAGTTCTGGAATTTTTTGAACAGACCATGACACTGGTTCCAAACCAAGATGTGTGGGGGTGTATGGGATCATAGGGGCCACTGCAACTTCCTTCTTCTTGGAGGGCTATTACTTGTCCCTGCCCTAAGATGATTTCACTGTCTGTGAGGGCTTGTCTACCCCACTCACTGTGGGACAGAGGGGAATGCGAACTCCTATGACCTGCAACCTGTGGCTCCTGTCACTGGCTGGGAGAATCCTCAGAAGGCCCCAAGGGACCTCTTCCTCATGGTGGCTACTCAAGAAAAAGGGAAAAAATCTCTCTAAGAATTCCAGTTGTGAGGAAAAAGGTGGTGTCAAGAAGCTCCACATAAACTAATGGCGAGCAGTGAGGGGAGGGGAGGGGGGGGGGGAGCATACCATAATAATGACTTTCTTTCCTCTCAGCTGAGCTATTAAACAGCCATAAGCAGTATAAGCAGTAGTTTAACCACAGATAATTAACACATTTTCAGATACTGAATATTTTAAAGTTTGTCATTTATAAAACCTAATAAAATTCAATTTCAATGCTAGGTTAAGTAAGTAGAATTCCCTAAGATTTTATATGAAACTCAGAAAATTCCCCGAGATTTCCCTGATTTTTCCACGTAAAATATAACTCCCTGAGTATTCCTGGTTTTGCAGAAGAATCGCCACCCTGCTTCCGGATACGATATGCCACATGAGGGCATTACTTCCCTGGCCGTCTCTTCTGTGAATATGTGCTTGGCCATGACAGGGCTCCGGCCTGTACCGTGCTGCAAGTCTATTCTTCTACTATTATTTTTCTCCCCCTCTGCTTTTACATTGGTTGGTCTTCTCGGTGCCGTTTGTGCTTGGATCTGGCTGGTGGTGGTGGACAAATGTTTCTTTCCTTCCAAATTCTGTAACTCTCCTTTCTTCGCTGTATGGTTTCCATTGTTGGGTGCGACCTGCTATTTCTTTTCCAAATTTTACAGAATTGCAGAATGCTGGGGACGTCCCCTGACACAGCACGTATTCCACACTTTGTTCCTGTCTCTTTCTGCACCTTTCCTTTCTTAGAACGGTTTCCAGAGCACAGCAAGCTTTTTTTTTGGTGGGTGTGGGTGTGTGGGTTGGTTAATGTGCCGGTTGTGGCTGTAGCACAGGAACTCCATGTAACAGTTTACTGGCCAGGTAACTATTGCTGTGGCTGGATGGCGCCTGTGGGGAAAGCCCCGTTCAGAGTGGTTGGCACCATGGTGGGAGACTTGCACATGATGCAAATTAAACCTTCTTCGGCTGGTGGCCACATGGCCTCCGAAGTCTCTTCTGAAGGTAACAATTATCACAACATGGAGAGACATGGCCCCAAAATGTTTCCTTCCATTGCTACACCATGGGCAGAATGTAGCACTCAGACAGGGGGAGAAGTGTTCCCCCTCAACACTTAGTTTGTTCTCGAACTGACAGGATTCCTTTTTGACTACTAAGTCACTGTTCTTCGTTTAACACTCTGAGGACAGGTTTTGTGAAGTAACAGCAATTTCAAAACTGAAAAGTGGCACCATTCTGACTAAAACAGGATCCCTCTTCAGCCACGGGTCCTGCTCAGCTGCGACAAGCTGGGTGACATTCCTGTAACTGTAACTCCCCATAACAATCCCCCCCCCCCTCCATGGGGATTGGGGCACAGGAGTGTGTGTGTGTGTGGGGGGGGGGGGGGGTTTACAGTGGAAGAAGGAACAAGAGTGGAAGAAGGAACAAGAGTGGAAGAAGGAACAAGAGTGGAAGAAGGAACAAGAGTGGAAGAAGGAACAAGAGTGGAAGAAGGAACAAGAGTGGAAGAAGGAACAAGAGTGGAAGAAGGAACAAGAGTGGAAGAAGGAACAAGAAAGCTTCAACAAGTCCACAAAGGTTTAAATTATACACCGGAAGAAAAGTACTAAAACGCTCTTGAAATGTAACTGTTATAGAACAGCAGAAGTCGCTCCTCAAATAATTGCCTTGAAGTTCTTATACTACTATGCATTAACAACAGAATTGAATAAATCAAGTGCATTCAACTTTTAAATACCTTTAAAAAGCAGTGAAATACTCAAGTGCGATGTATCAAAACAATGAAGTTTTAACAGTGAACTTACACTACACATGGGCGAAGCCTCGAACGATATGCAAACTTTCGAGCTTCATCATATATCTGAGTTGCCAGTTCTCGTGTAGGTGCCAAAACAAGTCCCAATGGGTACTGTTTGCGCCGATACATTGACTGTAAAGACATTAGTAAGTATAAGAATCTTAGAAAGATGTAATAGCAACTGCTTAATATCAAAACTATCAGGCTAGACAACAATATATAACAATTTTTTTAATGTGGAATACTTAAGATTAGGTCCGGTCATGTCTTATGAATGTCAACTGAATCTTAAATCACTGTAACGATTTCTTTGAAAAGGGACTGATTATAGTTACCTGTAAATCTGAATTCAAACAACTTTCCATTACATCTAAAATATAATATTCTTTAATAAGTATTTTATGGCTACGCTACACATATGACAACAAGAAACAATGCTGCATTAGTGGTAAAAATTACCCTGTTATTCATAGTCATTTGCTGTGGACCACATTCATACATGCGATTTAGGATGGGAACCATAAAAGCAGCTGTCTTCCCAGAACCTGTCTGTGCACATGCCATCAGGTCTCTTCCTGCCATAATTATAGGTATAGCATATTTCTGCACCGGTGTTGGCTTGTCGTACCGTGCAAGGGCAATGTTGTTTTGGATAATTTCAGTCATCTGCACCTCTTCAAACTATGTAAAAATGCATCAACAAATAAATAAGCAACATAGGGAAAAACGTACAGAGAAATCATAATGCACTTGAGAAATCACTAAATGCTTAAGAGTTAAAAAATGCATAGTAGGACTGTCTAATGCCCAAGAAAATAACAGACACCTTGCTAAGACTTCTGCTTTAGGAACTTTATAATCTGTTACTCCTTTAAAAAGGAGAAGGGAAATAGGAAACACAGAAAGGAAAACCTAGATTCAGACACACTGATGGTAGGGGAAAATGAAACCTCTTCCACAATCATTAATCAGTAAACAAGAGACTGTATAAAAGTAGTTAGAATGATACTTTTATCAACTTACTGTTCCACACATTTCCTTTTATACTTACACTGCTGATGTGAGGTGGGACATCTTCACCCGTCGCCTCCACGGGAATGTCTTCGTACTTGTTGAAATTAATGCCTGTGTTTCCCGTGCCGAACAGTTCACGTTCAAGCCTTTCATCACGGGAAGTTGGGACGGTCCAATCCGTGCTGGAGCCATGGCTATCCTTCCACCTACCTCCCCCTCCTCCACTTCCACGTCCATCTCCATCTCTACTTTCTCTGAAAGTTCTCTGTGATGGTGGTGGTTCTTGCCAGCGATTATTTCGGGCCAGAGGTGGTTCAACACCACGATCATTCCAACTTCTTCCACCACTGCGTCCCCAATCGTCTCTAAAAGATAGAGATAACACATTTATACTGTACACAAGCAAGTACTATAGCTGTGAAGTGACATTAACTCCCAATTCATCAAGTGCTGTGTAACGACTATTGGAGGATTAAAAAAATTAATAGTTTGCTTTAACTATTTAAACATTGTTATATGTCACGTGCATGAAACACGTATGGAGATCACTTACGTACACGTTTCAAATCTGATGTATGTATGGAGATTATTTAACTTATTTCAGCATTTCAAATTTGATACTACCATTACTTTAATTAAGTTTGCTCTATTTGGAGGAATCCATTGCATACAACACAGTACAAAGAATATCACTTAAATGCCAGACAAGGGAAGAAAGTCTGACAGAATCATCACAGAACACTTAACTGCTCAGTGAACCTGCACAATATTTGTGCCTACAGTCACATGTGCTATACGTAATCAAAAATCATCTATGTTGGAAGAGGTAGTGACTGTAGCAATGAAGCTGGCTTAGCTGGAACAAAGATACTATTTTTCCAGTATAGATCCACTACTCTGTACACACGACTTATAAAATGCATTATTTAAACACTAATTTTTTATTTAACATTTTTAAATCAGACTAATAAGTATAAAATATTTTCTCTTAGACCCATGCAGATTTCTAGTCCCAGACAAATAGTTCTGAAAATTTGTGATTTCAACTATTCACATTCCAGCTGGGTGTTGCTGGCACCACACATTTTTCTTTATAAATCTTACATGTATTTTCCATGGATATTAAAAGTTCAACATCACAAATTTTCACATCTGTATGGGGCTGGGAAAAATAATTTTATACATTTTAACCTAATTTAAAAACTTGTCAAACCAAACATTTATTTTTATCTAAATAATAAGTTATTTTTGCCTCAGATGTGTGAAATTTCTCTGTGGATTTTGAGCAATTTGATGAGAATGTATGAGACATGTTAAATTTCAGTTTTACTTCAGTGTCTTTTTCCACCTTATCTCTGAAATAAGTGGTTTTATCTAATAATGTATCATTCTGTTTAATCATTATTTTCCTAAAAAATAAAGACGAAAACAAAATTGATTTTATGTTTTTTTTATTAAGATTTTTATGTCAATAGCATATTTATACTGGTGGCTTTGCCCTTGTATGCGTATGTCTTGTGTACTGCACACATCTCCGCTTAGCCATGCGAATCCGCATATATAAATCTTGAAAAACATTCCGATACTACCCAAACATGTTGGTCATGCAGGGCAGCCTACATGTCGGGTGTTACATATCTTTTTTAGCCTGTCCCCATACCTAGCTAACAGGGTGACAAGAAAGCAAGTTAACAATACATTGTCATTCAGTTCTGAGCTATGTTCAAATTTCACTTCTAGCTCATCAGGAAGTTAATTTAAAATCAAATGAAATATTCGTACTGAACAGGCAAACAGAAACCTAATAGAAACATGTTAAAAATTACTACATAATCAGAACACCCCAGAACTCTTAGGGACTGAAGGTGGCGGAAGGGATAATTCTGGAATATAAGAAGAAATTTAAACTACACGTTGAACACACAGGCTTTGCTACCTATGAAAAAGAACTTCAAAATTAAGAAACACCTAACACTCCTACCTTTACAGCAGAGGTGAGAAAGTAGTGACGTAAACACAACCCTGAAATTCCAAGAGCAATTTCAGCTAAACTTGATTCAAATGTAAATTAATACACAGCAACAAATACTGGGGAAATATGGAATAAGGCAAACTTTAGGATTTTAAAGCCCGTGTGTCAGGGTGACAGAAGGACAGTATGAAAAATAATTTAAAATGGCCAACACTGACATTGAATCTGTAGTTTGTGGTGGCAGGTAAAAAGGAAGGAAGATTGGGTTTAACATCCCGTCAACTTCGAGGTAATTGGAGGCAGAGCAGAAGCTCAGATTGTGTCAAGTATGGGGAAGGAAGGAGGCCGTGTCCTTTCAATGGAACCATCTTGACATTTTCCTGGAGCAATTTCAGGAAATCGCAGAAAACCTAAACCAGGATGGTCAGACACAGGTATAAACCATTGTCCTCCAGAATGCAAGTCCAGTGTGCTAGTTTATGGTGGTAGTAGGCTAATTGGTGACAATGGTAAATTCATTTCAGCCATTTGGTGACAATGGTAAATTCATTTCAGCCATTTGGTGACAATGGTAAATTCATTTCAGCCATTTGGTGACAATGGTAAATTCATTTCAGCCATTTGGTGACAATGGTAAATTCATTTCTGCTGTAGTGGTTTGGTGCAAATGGAAGGGAATGACAAAGCAATAACAAAAATGACAAATATTAGTGTCAAATCCTTATATTCAGGGGTTACTACACTGTTGCCAACAGTGATGATGGCAACAATGACTAAATATAAAGGGACTGAATTACTTTCTTATTACTGAGAACCAGGCCTTCAAGGTGATTAAAATGAGGAAACTCTTGGATGACTGTCTAAAATGTTTTCTATGGAGGATGCTGCTGGTCCATAAACAATGTTTCAATAGTCTAAAAAGGATAAAAAGTGCATCTCCCAGGAGCGCACGAAAGCACAGTACCAAGTTTCTTCATGCAGGAGGTCTTTAGCTGGTATGTATGTGGTAACCATGTAAGTTTATGATCAAAATGGGGTCTTAAATACATTTCTTGTATACAGTTTCAAGTTGTTGTGCTTAGAGGTATCGTTCCCCATTTTTGTGCCTTCTCTATAGCTGTTTGCAGTTTGAATTCTGCTCTACACAATAATACAGACATCATATAAACAAACATATAATGCTGGTGTAACTGTATGTTTTATCGCATCTACTGCAACATTTATTGCAACTGCCAAAAATGTGGCACTTTAAACTGATCCTTGTGGGACTCCATTTTCCTGCATGTTTCTGTTACTAAGGATCAAAGCGCCACTCTGAAGTAATAGTCTAATAAGAGAGAAAAATCTGTATTAAGACTAAGTTTCCTCAAAAACCCCACTTGTGCAGAGCTGATAAAAAACATTGTGTTTTACATCTTAAGTACATCCGAAAATACTGCAACCATATGCTGATGGTGTACAAAGGCCTCTCAAATTGCAAACTCAAATGATATGACATGACCAGTGGTAGTCTGAGATGTTTGGAATATGCATTGGAAACTGAAGAGATTTCCATTTTCCTTGCACCAACACGCTGTGCACTGTGCCAAGTGCCTCTCACGTCTTTGGGAAATTGTAAATCCACTACTTTCAGCGTGCAGTGCTCCCGCTAGAAGTGGTGCCACCTGGCACCCACAGTGGCAACCTGAGGGTTAGACACCGGAGAGCGAGGCCTTTATGCTCATGATGCTCAACAGTGCCAAAGTCACTAGTATTTGTCGTGCTGTTATTTGGATGACGCTGTTTTTGCCTCATACCAGTGATACGTGAGGTTATCAAGGCAGATACTATTGTGGCAGCTTTTTGATCTCACCATCAGTTGCAACATAGTGATGTGATATACTGTCTGGTACTTTCCTAAGAAGTACATGTGCTTATGGTTTTGGCTCAGAGCTTGATGGTGATCATAAAGATGATTTCCTGTGATATCGACTGGAAGGCCATAGTTGCTTAGTTCTGCTTATGGTTTAATATGCGCTCCTGAGGAGTTGGTGCCATGGATTTGGAATTTGAATTTTGCTCTTGCATGTTTCCACATTAACACATTGTTGCTAATTTGAATACATTTATGTCTGTTGTGGGTGCATGAAACTGTTGTGGAGTATTCAAGCTGTAGTTACTAGTCCAATAGCCTAATCTGTCATCAGTGTTTTTAGAGTGTAGTGTCATGGAATTGAGGCAGGACTTGTACTAACTTCGTTACAAGAGGAGTGCACTTTTCATGCAAACAGTCGAGCGGCGGAGCGGAGCCTGTATGCCACAGAGGACAAGACTGTTGTCTGCTGTGTTGTATTGTGTGAAGTGTGTGTTCACCACTCTTGTGAGAGGAGCACCAAGTTAAACTTGGCGATGACATGGTGATGCCACATAAATTTAAATCATCTCAGGATCAAGCTGTCTTGTTTGTATGGACGAATGATGTGAGCTATGCTGGACTGGAATCTGAGTGAACTTTGAATTGATTGTCAACCTCATAATTTTTCTGCTTGGCCTTGTGTTCCTAAAATGGTTTCAAATGCACACATTTAAAGTATACCTAGTTTAAGTTGTTTGTTCGAACTGTACCGTGTTTGCTTTGTTTCATTGTAAGTGACTCAGACTAACTTTTATCCGCAGCCTTAGTTGGCTTTAGTGCACACACTGCTCGTGTCATACTCAAAAATCGTTGCAAATGGAGCAGTGGTTAAAGTAGTAGTTGTGTAGTTATACAACTGTGCCCGCATGCAACTTAACATGTCTTCTTTATGGTAAGTAGCAATCTGTTTTTACCTAAGTTGTTGATATTTCTACCTGGAGTTTCCATTGTTCGATTATTCTGTAACTGAATAGATAAGAAATCTATTATTGCGCTCATGCACAATGATTTTCCACTGTCTCACCCAGTGTGTGTGTGTGTGTGTGTGTGTGTGTGTGTGTGTGTGTCTTAATCTGTGATTAAGAAAGACATCCCTGCCTATGGCCTAGCTACTGCCGTGAGCTTTGGATACCTTATGTTAATTGGGCTAGTGTCTGAATAGTGAAAGCAACAAATCTCAGCCAAGAATTAAGGTGTAAATTACACTTCAGCTAGTGCCAGTAGAATAAAAGGGTTAGCACCCATTAATTATAAGTTACATAATCTCCTAGAAGTTAATACCATAGTTTAAATAACTTAACAGTCATCAAGACAAGATAAGATTCAAGAGAGCTCGATATGGACAGTAGATTGGGTATAGCTGATTGTGTGTAAGGCGAACACCTTGCTATGTGGTCTCTCTCTCTCTCTCTCTCTCTCTCTCTCTCACACACACACACACACACACACACACACACACACACAGAGAGAGAGAGAGAGAGAGAGAGAGAGAGAGAGAGAGAGAGAGAGAGAGAACTTATTGGCTGTAAATATTGTGTTACCGAAATTTTAAGTGTGTTAAAGTTTACCATATTTTAAGACACTCACCAATGAGCTTTACAAGATTTTATACTGTTTACATAATTTAAGGAGGTTATGAGCTTGGTTAATTCATTATTTTATTGATTGCAGTGATAAGGGCCCAATCGGAGAGTTAGTTACACTCTCAGGAGAAGATAGTGCTTGAAACCTAGTACGTTAGTCATTCAGGTTTCTGTTACAGAGCAAGGTTGGTTGTTTCCAACTTATTCTGCCCATCTCGGCTGACAAATGTGCTACTACTGCCACTGAAGTTGTGTGTTTACGTGGCACCTGGAGTCCAGCCTCCTTCCTAGGAGGTCGCCAGGTCAAGATTGTCTTGGAACCTGTCAGCAGTTTGAAGACAAATTAAGAAAGGATACCAATACAGGAATTTTTTTTTTTAGCCACAGCTCATTCTCAACATAAAAATTCCAGCACTCCACTCCCAAATCACATTATATTGAGACGGATAGATTCATGGCATTAAAAGGACCAAACTATGAGGACATCAGATCCTTAATCCTTTGCATGTCAATCTGGAAATAAGTAACCATACAGGAAGGACACAAAAGACAAATACCAATCTACTGGATTGTCTCCAAGAATTGGGAAAACCAAATGAGAGAAGAAAGCAAAAGCGAGAGTGATAAAAGGGTAAAGGTGGGACACTTACTCAACACAGAAAGCAGCTGGAGCCCCCCCCTCCCCCAGGACATGCTATGCAACCAGAAAGAGACCCCCCTCCTGCATATTACATTGGGCTGTGGGACAGAATTAATCATCCTTTTTAATCATTTTCTCAATTTACTTGTTAGGTTGCTCAGTCTGTAGCAGTTTCTATCTTTTGGGTCTTTTCCTGATTTCCATATAAGTATTGTGATACTATCTCTCCTTTCCGAGGGAAATTCGCCATCTTGCCATTTGTTGCTAGAAATGTGTAGAATAGAAAACTGAATGAAACTACTAGTATGTAGAATAGTTTTTAAGGTGTTGAAGGATCCGTTAGGGTGTTGAAGGATCTGATTGTGAATGTTGTCTGTTCCTGGGGGAGATATCTACAGTGTTTCAAAATGGTATTTAGTTCCCAGGCTGTAAAGTGTGAACTGTAAGTTGCCTGGTCTGTTTAGGTAAACAATATGGTATTACATTCTGTTAAAAGTTGATATTTACTGAAATTAGGATGGTAATTCTTACATCTGAACATTTCTGCATTATATGTTGCTAACAGTTCAGCAATGTCAGAGAAACTAGAGGTAATTTCCAATTCAAAGATTCACTGTATTCTATAACTGTTGTGAAATCCACTAATCTGCAACAGGAAGAAAACATGCTTTGTTGGTGCTACACATTTTAGCAATTTTACCTAAGTAAATTCAGGCTGCAGTGTTGTTTTTCAGCACGGGAGTGTAGAAGTGTGCACAGAATAAGCTAATTGAAAAACCTGTACAATGCACCCATTTATTTACATATAAAAGCCGGCTTCTGAATTTTCGTTTGCACGAGACTGAATGTAGAAGAACCGTGTGCCAATCTGAAGTTCTAGATTCATTTATTTTACTGTTCATGTTGCTTCTGCACAGTCTGTTTCAATGATTGTATCAACACCCATTTTTATCACGATGTATTGTGAAATTTCACAAGTGCCGTGATAAACTCTTACTGTTATCGTCAGTTATAGGCTTAGACTTAATTGTGCTCCTTTAAAACTTATTGTGCTCCTTTAAAACTTCAGAACAGTAAGTCTATCCTTGTTCAAAACAATGGCTATCTGATTTCACTGTACAATTATGTGAGAAATTTGAGAATTTTCGGATGCGTACAAAACTTAGGTACGAGTGTTTTGGATATATAATTTATTTCATAGCAATCAACATTTGTGGTTCACAGTTCTGGCAAAGAATATATCATCCCTGAATTTCGTTGTACATCAACACAAAAACACATTGTGAGAATTTTTGGCGGTTACCTTTGTCCTTTGCATAATCTATGAGCAATTTGTAGTAAATAGGCATTTGTAATTTTGTTACTGTAGCAGATATTCTAACTAACATATTGTGTTACATGTAGTTTTCCCTTAAAGAGGAATAACCCTATATCTGCATTTATCATACATGAACTCTGTATTCGAGTTTGCAGACAACTATAATTAACCTCAAAATGTTTTAGGGAACTAGTAATTTTTGCAACAGGTTTCTGTATTGCCTTAATAGAAATCTCATTTTCTGTATTTATTTCACTTCTTACAGGGAATTAGCAATTTTTTAGCTCAACAAATTAAACAATAATCAGTGGTCTTAATTTAAAAAAGTTATTTTTTCACTGCCTTTTAATACACTGAACCAGCCAAAATGCAACCCCACTGTGAATGCTGTTCTCAAACTTGGGATGACTTGGTTGGCATTTGTAAGCAGCTGGAAATAGCCCTGAATACTGTCAAACAATTGGTAGCTGCTGCGAATCTGTGTGTTGCAAGAGCTCCCGAGAGTCATTTACCTGCGATACCTGTACCACAGGTACCTTAAGTACTACCCTCTCCTGTGAATCCTGTCTCCTCTGCAAAAGTACAGAATCAGTCATTACTCGTCCACTTGACTGCGAGCGGTGTGTCAATGGTAGCAGGAGTCCTGTACAGAGTGGACGGGGACCAGAGTTGAGTGGTCCTGAGTCGAGTGAAGGCCTGAACCAGACACCTCGAAGGTTCTGTGACAAGCTAGGCTGTGACTTCCTGGACTTGCACCATAGGCTTGAGAACAGTAGGGTTCCCCTTTTTTTTAAGTGACCCTCCATCCGATCCAGATATGCCTCCATCAGATCACAGTATTATGATCCTAATGGTAAAGCTCACATAATACTAGGTACAGAAAGCTGTTTGAAATCTGAAATTGATAGGAGTGAGGGTTTTTTGGGGAAACTTTGAATGTATATCGAACGGATCGGCAAATGGCAAATGGTGGTGTATTTTGTAACGTTCCCTGGCATTTTCACAATTTATTTGTAACATATACGCCGATCTGGGCAAGTTATATATATATATATATATATATATATATATATATATATATATATATATATATATATCTCTTAATATTACTGAATGTGGTATGAAATATGTTTGTTATTTTTATTATATTTTTTTGTAACATTTCTCTGTATTAGGATAGGAAATTTCTATATTTATTATGTGAATGTAAAAGTGTCAGTATTTGCGGTATCAGCGATATTTGCTAGAAATCGATTTACAAAGAAATGTTAATAATCGTAATAGTCGTGCCGTTGTTTATCTTTGGCATGTGGAGACTCTCTGTCGTTGTATGGACAGAGCAGCTAGTTGTGTGGACAGAGCCGCTAGAGTGAGGAAGGGTCAGTTGTGGACAGAGCAGTCAGTGTGTGGAAGAGTCAGTGTGTGTGTGGGTAGAGCCGCTAGAGTGAGGAAGGGTCAGTTATGGACAGAGCAGCTAGTTGTGTGTGGGTAGAGCCGCTAGAGTGAGGAAGGGTCAGTTGTGGACAGAGCAGCTAGTGTGAGGAAGAAGTGAGGAAGTGTTAATCCTTGATCGCTCTAGCAGACGCGATGTGCAGCTACGCTCGCGCCCATTAGACGCGCCTGATTCATTAACCCGCATTGTGGGCACTAAAGGTTGTGTATGCATCGTGGTTATCCAGCAGAGTTAAGATGTACTTCTTTTGTATCTGTCGGGACTTTGCCGCCTTTAATCAAAGCGTACGAATTAATGTGAGTTGACTTGTTGTTTGGGCTAAATATATTAGTATTCATTAAAAGTGTGAATTATTTATGTAAATGAGCATGCCCACGTCATCTATAAATCACATGCGTAATGTAGTAGGTTTGATCAGTGATAAATGTCGGCTTGGCAATAATTAAGACATTTTCTGTTAATTAAAATATTCTTGTGTTCTATGGCTAGTGCCGGGATAAAAGTCAGTAAAAATATTTCACAAAAAGAAAAACCCGCTGCATTCTGGAAAGTGTATGCCAAGGCCGAATGATTTAAGAGACTCAGTTCTTATCCAGATAGTACTATCCAATTAATATGAGTGCACGTAATAATTTCCTTTAAATGTACGTAATCCTTAAGAAAGTAAAATTTGTTTTTTTATTACCACACGTAATGAAGAGAGTGGTTCTACAACAAAGTTCGCACTAAGGCAAATTAACTTTTAAGCAAGAAATAAAATTATTATTTCCTTTTTTTATTTCTACGAAATTTCAAATCATTCATTCCAGGAATATCATTAAAATGGCACCCAGCGTGGGGCTCGATTCAATTTTAAGAGGAATTTCATTAAAATTTTTAGCAGTAGACAAGAAACTCCAATCCACTGAGACAAAAATTAAAGCTGCATGCGAGATTGTTGGGGCAAGACTCATATCGTGGGTGGGTATAAAATGATAATCAGATGCTTCTTTTGCCCACTGGACTCATCTATTTATGTAACTGAAAACTTTAGAGAAAACCACAGTTCACTTGTGCGGAAGATACCCCCATCATACTGTAATTATCAATTGAGACTTTAATCATAGAACAATTGACTGGGAAAATAGCAGTTTAGTTAGAGGTGGGTGTTGATAGGACATCCTGTGAAAATTTACTAAACATCTTCTCTGAAAACTACCTAGAACAGATAGATAGGAACCCCACTCATGATGCAAATATATTGGATATAATAGTGAAAAATAAACATGACCTCTTTGAGGATTTCCACACAAACTGGTATCAGTGACCATGATGCAGTTGTGGCAACAATGATTAATAAAGTACAGAGGACAATTAAACCAAGAAGAAAGGTATACATGTTTAATAAACTAGATAAAAAATCAATAGAGTCTCATCCTGAAAACTTTCAGCATAGGGCAGGAGCATGTGGAGGAACTCTGGCTCAAGTAAAATAAATAAATAAATATATATATTTATATAGCTGACCATGTACTGGACAGATATGTATCCAGTATGGTAGTTCAAAATGGGAAATATCCTCAGTGATACACAGTGACTGTATAGAAACTTCTGAAGATAAAGACTATTGCATAACAGGTATAAAATAAAGCATAGGGCTATAGATACAGAGATGCTGAATGAAACACATGACAGCAATGCGTGATTCCTTTAATGACTACCGTAGCAGAATACTGTCAAGCGATATTTCACAGAAGCCAAAGAAATTCTGGTTGTATGTAAAGGTCATTAGTGGCATCAAAGTTAGTGTCCAGCCCCTACCGAATGACGAAGGGACTGAAATAGAGGGTAGCAAAGCAAAAGCCGAACTCAGTTATCAAACGTTCCTTTACAAAATAAATCCCAGCAGAATTCCCCACTTTAATCTTCATACCACTAAAAATATGAATGAAGTAACTATTAGTGTCAGTGGTGTTGAGAAACAGCTGAAATTACTGAAATTGAATAAAGCTCCAGGCCACAAGGGAATCCCTGTCAGATTCCATACTGAATTTGGAGTTGACTTAGCCCTCTTCCAACTATCATCTACTGTACATCACTTAAAAAAAAAAAACCATGACGAGTTCTCAGAAAAAAGCATAGGTCACATTCGTCTATATGAAGGGTAATAGAAGTGAACCACAGTACTACCATTCAATATTCTTGACATTGATTTGTTGTATAATCTTTAAACATATTCTGAGCTCCAACATAATGAGGTATCTCAAACAGAAAGACCTCCTCAATGCCACTCAGTATGGATTCCAAAAACATTGCACACGGAAACCCAATTCACACTTTTCTCACATAACATACTAAAAAGCTTTGGATCACTGCAATCATCTGGATGCAGTATGTATTGATATCCGAAAAGCATTTGACACAGTACCCACACCTATGCTTATCGTCAAAAGCGCAATCGTATGGGGTATAAAGTGAAATTTGTGACTGGAGAGAGGGCATTTTCGTAGGGAGGATGCAGCTTGTTATCTTAGTTGGAGGGTCATAGTCAGATGAAAGTAACTTCAGTTGTACCCCAGGGAATTCTGCTGGAACTCTATGTTCATGTTGTATATTAATGACCTCGCAGACAATATTAATACTAACATCAGACTTCTTGTAGGTGATGCACATATCTATAATGAAATACTATTTGAAAGAAGCTGCATAAATATTCAGTCACATCCTGATCAGATTTCAAAGTGGTGCACAGATTGGCAACTTGCTTTAAATGTTCAGAAATGTAAAATTGTGCACTTCACAAAACGAAAAAACATTGTATCCTATGACTACAATATCAACGAGTCACTGTTTGAATCTGCCAACTCTTACAAATACAATGGGAAAATGTAGTATCTTATTACCATAATATCAATGAATCTCCTTATGAGCCATAATTTCTCATATCTTATCCTCGTGGTCCTTACACGCATTTCTTGGTGGCAGTAGAATCGTTCGGCAGTCAGCTTCAAATGCCGGCCCTCTAAATTTTCTCAACTGTGTTTCTGGAAAAGGATGTTGCCTTCCCTCCAGGTATTCCCATTTCGGTCCCTGAAGCACCCTTCCTAACTCAAAGGATTATCTACTTCAATTTCACTATAAACTACTTCTGACATCAACACCCCTCCATCAACTGTATTCAATCTATCCTTTCCAAATGCCATTAAGTCCTTTGGAAAAATTTCAGGTGAACTCTTCTCAGTTTTAGCCAGTTTCAATACTTACAAAAATTTGAACTTCAGTGCTTTCTATCAGCACATGGAGATCTGGTTCTTTCCCTATACAGTTACAACAACTGAGAACTATGACTGTTTCCTTGGTCTATCCCTGTGTTTGACCTGTACCCTTTGACAGTGTAGCCTTTTTGTACTTTCCCACCTCCTCCTTATAAAAAACCACCCACCCAGTCCAATCAGCACATGCCCCTTTGACCCATGTCAATTCGTAGGTTTGTCTTTCCTTAACCAATCTACAGAAAGCCATTCAGTCAGTATTGCTTAGTATGTTCCTACATTGCTCGGGAACCCTACAGAGCTTTCCCCCCAAGTCAGCTTCCCCAAATCTGTAAGTATCAGCATTCTGCGAACACGAATTTTTACAGATTGTTCAGTAATATATACATGCCATATTCTTTGCAGCTCGCATTACTACATTAGTTTTGAAATCTGTGTCTTCTGATGCATGCAAGGTGAAATAGTTCTGTCATAGTTGGTCACCCAAAGGATCTCAATAATGAAGGCAATGTTTTCTCCAGATGAGTTAGATCTTTCAGTAGTCTGCTGAATTTTTCTAACAGTATGGCATCTGTATCTCAATCTTTTAGAGGCCTTCTATATATTCCTTCCATGTCTCAGCCTTCTCTACTTTGCTAAGTACTGGCTTGCCAACTGAGCTCTTGACATTCAATTGCTGCTGCTTTTTCTCTAAAGGTTTCTTTCATTTTCTTACAGGTGACATTTTATAGTATAAACAGCCAAGCTTTACAATTTTCCTTTTAGCCATACCTGATCAGCTGCTTTGCATTTCCTGTCAATCTCACTTTTTAGACAAATTCTTTTCTTCTGCCTGCTTTATACACTGCATTTTTATATTATCTCCTTTTGTCAATTAAATCCTGTTTCTCATGTTATACAAAAACATCTGTCAAGTATCTGGTTGTGACCCTTTGAAATGATCTCAAATGGAATGATCAGATTACACAAGTAACGGGCAAGGCGAACTCTAGATTGTGGTTCATTGGTATAATCCTGAAGCGATGCAGTCCTTCAACAAAGAAAATTGCTTACAATATGTTAGTTCGTCCAGTCTTAGAGTACCATTCATCTGTACGGGACCCTTGCCAGTTGGGTCTGATTCAAGAAATCGAGAACGTCCAAAAAAGAGCGGCAAGATTCGTGACTGGTACATTTAGCCATCTCGAGAGCATTACAAATCTCGCAGAAAGTTTGAAGTGGGACACACTTGCAGACAGACAACGCACTAAACGGAAGGGACTGCTCACTAAATTCCAAAATTCTATCATCGCCGACGATGTAGAGCATATATTATTGCCACCAACTTTCAAATCGTGCAATGATCACCATTCAAAAATAAGGGAAATTAGAGCTCGTAATGAGGCATTCGGACAGTCTTTTTCCTCTTGCGCGATCTGCGAGTGGAACAGAGGGGGAGGGGCAGTGGGAGGGGGGGGGGGAATATGACTTTCGCGCGAATTGTGCCCTCCACCATACACCATTTGGTGGCTAGCAGAGTATATATGTAGATTAACAACTTCTACTGGGCCCTGTGTTGTCTATTTGATCCTATGCTGTATATTTTTTCACTCAACATTAGCAATCATCATCTATTGCATTCCTTTCCCTTGTTTCAGTCAGTAGTTACCTAATATTCCCTTGAAAACTCAGCAACCTGCCCAGATTCCATACCTCAATTCGCTGCATTCTGCGATTTATTCAATTATAATCTGTAGCTCACATCCGATAAATTCTAGTCGGAGTGTACATTTGCTTCTGTGAATATTTTGCAGTTAAAAATCTAGTTTTTCAAACTAGTGCCTGTCTCTCTTCACATACCCAAGAGGATACTATCATGATTAAGTCATTCAGAAGAGCTCCATGCTCTCCAGAAATGTAACAGCTGAAGTTTCCCTTTACTTTCAGTTATTCGCATTACCAACATAGGAAGGCCATGTTGGCTAATGCTACAATGCCACATCAGTCACTCACCCAGACTGTTGCCCCTACAATTACTGGAAAGCCTCCTGCCCCTTTTCATCAGTCATATGTTAGTCTGGCCTATCTATAGATCCCTCCTCCTCCTCCAAACCCCCCCACCCCCCCACCTCCAGCCCTGTCGCAAAATGGGCATACCTGCGATACAGCTGTCTATCACTGAGATACAGGAGCCACTCCACTGTGCTAGGGTCCATGTTGAAAGGGAGGGGAGGGGGGGGGGAGATAACTATGATAAAAGCATTGAAAATGTTCCAGACATTCATAACAAGTAATTAGGTATGTAATAATGTTTACTATGTGAGTCGAAAGGCTGTTACTGCAGTTTGGAGCAAGAATATTCCACATGGAGACTAGAAACTTGCATGTGGTGTTTTTCAAAATGCATCTTTGATCCTGAGACTTAAGTCCAACATTTTATAGTACTTCCGATATCTGAATTTTATTCAATAAACCTTTCACATACATAAATTTCCAAGGTATACAGAATTTAATGCATCAAGAAAAAGACAGACAGCAAAAAATATACTTGTTTTAGGACTTTACCTGGAGCTCCTGTAGTCTCTACTATCTCCCCAGCCATCACCATTGGCACATTGGTTACTGGTACTCGAATAACCATCGTTTCGGCGCCCCCGGTAACTTGAGCTGCCACCACCTCCACTGCTACTACTGCTGCCGCTGTATTCTGTGCTCTGTTTGCTGGCTGAAATATTTAGTTGATGCCATTACATTTATTCTTCAACACAACAGGGACAGATAAAGAAGTACAGTGAATGAGATGGGGGTAGGGAGGAGAGGGGGGTGGGGAGGGGAGAGAGGGAGGAGAGGGGGTTACAAAAATTAGAAATTAGCCAAACGTGTCTTAATTTAAAAAGATGGTGAGGTTTTTGTATACTTTGTTACAGTATTGCCACAAGCTGAGATACATGACACACAATATGTGTTGTTTAGTAAATTGTAAAGGCTCAAAAATTTGAGGCTTAGCTGCATGGCTTCTCAAATATGAAAACGTCATCTCAAGTGTTATTAAACAGTCACTGAAATAAAGCAATGAGGCACAGAAATCACCTGCACAGTTTTTGTCACAATTGTCAGAGTCACAAATCTTAAAAAGTGTGGACAGTGAACAAACATGAAGAAACTTTATTAACAGCTTCAGTAGAGGACCTGTACCCTGTTTTGAATGCAAAAAGCATTTTCTGCTAATCATATTAACCTTACTGCTCAGATCTGCAGTACTACATAATAAAATCAGTCTCCAGTAGAGCACGTCTATGTAAACTTTATGTACTGAGATTAGGGGAAAGGGACAATGTTAAATGTCAATCTCTTAATATACATACAGGATTAAAGTTTTATGTTTTGAGTCCAAATTATTATTTTCTTATTCAAAACAAAGACTTTACCCACAATGTTAAATTATTACAAAAGTACTGAATGTTCAGGAGATAAGAGCAGATCTTAAAGTCATCAGTTTCCCGAATGAAAAGCAATCTGCCTTAGCCTTTGCTGTTTATTCATGAATTAAGTAAGGAAATATTCTTACACTTCACAACAACCTGCTTACTATCCAATGTGCAGCAAGCAACCAGAAGAACACGTATCTCACATGCTGACCAGAGCTTCATCGAAATGGGTAATTAGCAGCAAAATATACAAAGCAAAGTTGTTCTGCAATTTGTGTGTCTCATTTCTGTGAATCCACCTCTTCAAAATATTAAGGGCCTATATTCCATACCGTGAGAGAAGAGTTCTGACAGCTAATGCGGCCTTGGCGCACATGCTTCACGCATCCACGATGGTCAATCAGATTGTGACCTTTTATTTACATTACCGTGGCAACACCCCAGTGTTGCCATAGTGCTGGGCGACAGCTGCTTTCGGTCAGTTGCACCACGTGCTACGTTCAGGTTTGTGTGTATATGTCTGCATTACGCTACCTCTGAGAGTTTCTTCCGTGTGTATATGTGGAAAAGTGTGGCTAAGTGGAAAATGGCTGCCTGTAGTGCAGAGAAGAGGGATTTTGGGAAAGGAGTTATGCTGAAATCCCAAGCACACAAATTTATAGACAGATTGCGTGTTTACTTTGAAAGGGAAAGGGACAATGGTGAGCCTTTGATATCAGTGAGTAAAGTGGTTGACAGAGTGGCAGAAGCATTGAACATCTCTACAGCAACAGTGAAGAGTGTCACAAATGATAAAGAGGCTGCCAATTCAGCTGTGAGCCCTGTTATTGTGACACCTGGAAAGTCAAGGAAGAGAGTGTGTCATGTGACAAACAGACAACTTTGACGAAAGTGCAATCAGGCAACACATATGCGTACAACAGCAGGAAGGAGTATCTGACACTTCAAAAGTTGATGGCATCACTGTCAGAAAGTGGTTTGTTCACAGGCAGAATGAAAAGTCTCTCCATTATTTTGAAAAAAATTGGCTTATGCTGGAAAAAGTTCTCAGGACAAAAGGTATTAATGGAGTGTGGGGACATTGTAGCATGGAGATGAAGTTTCCTGCGTGAGTTGCTACCAGTGAATCCGGAAAATATAATATCGATTGATGAAATGTGGGTCAACGTGCGTCATGCATCTTCCGTCGCATGGACAGATGACACATGCCACATAACTACGAGAGTGCCTACTGATAAGGGAGGGCAACTAATTATAGTTCATGCTGGCTCTACGAAAAGTTGTGCGCCCGGTGCTATGATGATGTTTCAGTCAAAAAAAACTGTCGACTACCATGAGGAAATGAATGTAGATACATTCAAACACTGGTTCATTACTCGTTTGCTACCAAACGTCAGTTCTGGTAGTGTTTTTGTAATGGACAATGTGCCGTCCCATTTTGTACAATTAAATAAGGCACCAACAGCTGCTGTAAGGAGAGTCGAAATAGTCAGCTGGTTGAACGATAATAAAATAGGCTTTCAACAGAATATGCGCAAAGCAGAACTTCTAGAATTAGTGAAACGATACAAGCCGCAGAAGACGCATTATGTGATTGATACATTAGCAGGTAACCACGGCCACAAAGTTATATATCTTCCACCATACCACTGCCATTATAATGCAACTGAACTCATCTGGGCTCAAATAAAAGCAGATGTTGCGGAGAAAAACACAACCTTTTGTAGTGGTTAATAAAAAAGAAAAATAAGAAGAGAAGAAAAGGTTGAAAATGTGGGAAGAAATCATAAGTGAAATGGTTTTTTTAAAATCGTTAATGACCGTGACAAAAGGGAAAGAAAGAAAGAAAGAAAGAAAGAAAGAAAGAAAGAAAGAAATGCAGATCGGACTTAGTATTACAGAAAAGCTATCGGGCTTCGTGATTCGGAAAAGCTATTGTTGGGGTGGTCCTTGTGGCGTTTTTGAGCAAAAGTTAAACCAATTTCCACTACAAAAATTATTGAAAAGAAACAGAGAATAACAAAATGTAACTGACAGGGGGATGTGGCATAGATAAGAGTTCATCCTTTACCAGGTTAACTTGTCTTCTTTCGTGCGGGGTCCAGGTCTTCAAAAATCTCCTTCATTTCTGCGTTAAAAGCCTGCTCCGAAATCTTGCAATCGACCAGGAATCACTAATTTATACCAATTAAAATCATCTTGATACTGTATGCAATTTAATTTACTTTGCTACTTCCATCCTCTGAATTTCTTAACAACTTCCACAATATGTCTACACATTAAAATCAGATCAAGACTAGCTAATAAGTTTTTTTTACGTCTTCATCAGATCACGTCTGCCTTAAGCTTCGGCTATCAAGAGACAATCAAGAAACGGATAGAAAACAAAAAAAGAGTTACAATTTTAGTATTTTCTCTGCCGTCGAGTGCTCATACCGCTGCGACGGGATATTTTTTATCTGAGGGAACGAGTGTAGCGCGGCGAAATTCAAAGTCCCGCTACACTTTATGTTGCGGGACACAGAGAGACTGGTAAATGAGGCTGTCACACAAATAACGCCAGCAAAATCTGAAGAACATCGTGACCCATGTGTGGAAAGAGATTACAAGGTCAAACATAGAAGAAGGTGTAAGAGAAGAATCCATTCATAATACTGTGATTTCTTTATCAGACGATGAGGACAGCAGCAGCTAAGATACCGAAGACTATGTGGTCATGACAAGAGATGACCAATCAGATGATGATCTACATCTACATCTACATTTATACTCCGCAAGCCACCCAATGGTGTGTGGCGGAGGACACTTTACGTGCCACTGTCATTACCTCCCTTTCCTGTTCCAGTCGCGTATGGTTCGCGGGAAGAACGACTGTCTGAAAGCCTCCGTGCGCGCTCTAATCTCTCTAATTTTACATTCGTGATCTCCTCGGGAGGTATAAGTAGGGGGAAGCAATATATTCGATACCTCATCCAGAAACGCACCCTCTCGAAACCTGGTGAGCAAGCTACACCGCGATGCAGAGCGCCTCTCTTACAGAGTCTGCCACTTGAGTTTATTAAACATTTCCGTAACGCTATCACGGTTACCAAATAACCCTGTGACGAAACGCGCCGCTCTTCTTCGGATCTTCTCTACCTCCTCTGTCAACCCGATCTGGTACGGATCCCACACTGATGAGCAATACTCAAGTATAGGTCGAACGAGTGTTTTGTAAGCCACCTCCTTTGTTGATGGACTACATTTTCTAAGGACTCCCCCAATGAATCTCAACCTGGTACCCACCTTACCAACAATTAATTTTATATGATCATTCCACTTCAAATCGTTCCGCACGCATACTCCCAGATATTTTACAGAAGTAACTGCTACCAGTGTTTGTTCCGCTATCATATAATCATACAATAAAGGATCCTTCTTTCTATGTATTCGCAATACATTACATTTGTCTATGTTAAGGGACAGTTGCCACTCCCTGCACCAAGTGCCTATCCGCTGCAGATCTTCCTGCATTTCACTACAATTTTCTAATGCTGCAACTTCTCTGTATACTACAGCATCATCCGCGAAAAGCCGCATGGAACTTCCGACACTATCTGCTAGGTCATTTATATATATTGTGAAAAGCAATGGTCCCATAACACTCCCCTGTGGCACGCCAGAGGTTACCTTAACGTCTGTAGTCGTCTCTCCATTGATAACAACATGCTGTGTTCTGTTTGCTAAAAACTCTTCAATCCAGCCACACAGCTGGTCTCATATTCCGTAGGCTCTTACTTTGTTTATCAGGCGACAGTGCGGAACTGTATCGAACGCCTTCTGGAAGTCAAGAAAAATAGCATCTCCCTGGGAGCCTGTATCTAATATTTTCTGGGTCTCATGAACAAATAAAGCGAGTTGGGTCTCACACGATCGCTGTTTCCGGAATCCATGTTGATTCCTACATAGTAGATTCTGGGTTTCCAAAAATGACATGATACTCGAGGAAAAAACATGTTCTAAAATTCTACAACAGATCGACGTCAGAGATATAGGTCTCTAGTTTTGCGCATCTGCTCGACGACCCTTCTTGAAGACTGGGACTACCTGTGCTCTTTGCCAATCATTTGGAACCCTCCGTTCCTCTAGAGACTTGCGGTACACGGCTGTTAGAAGGGGGGCAAGTTCTTTCGCGTACTCTGTGTAGAATTGAATTGGTATCCCGTGAGGTCCAGTGGACTTTCCTCTGTTGAGTGATTCCTGTTGCTTTTCTATTCCTTGGACACTTATTTCGATGTCAGCCATTTTTTCGTTTGTGCGAGGATTTTGAGAAGGAACTGCAGTGCGGTCTTCCTCTGTGAAACAGCTTTGGAAAAAGGTGTTTAGTATTTCAGCTTTACGCGTGTCATCCCCTCTTTCAATGCCATCATCATCCCGGAGTGTCTGGATATGCTGTTTCGAGCCACTTACTGATTTAACGTAAGACCAGAACTTCCTAGGATTTTCTGTCAAGTCGGTACATAGAATTTTACTTTCGAATTCACTGAACGCTTCACGCATAGCCCTCCTTACGCTAACTTTGACATCGTTTAGCTTCTGTTTGTCTGAGAGGTTTTGGCTGCGTTTAAACTTGGAGTGAAGCTCTCTTTGCTTTCGCAGTAATTTCCTAACTTTGTTGTTGTACCACGGTGGGTTTTTCCCGTCCCTCACAGTTTTACTCGGCATGTACCTGCCTAAAACGCATTTTACGATTGCCTTGAACTTTTTCCATAAACACTCAACATTGTCAGCGTCGGAACAGAAATTTTCGTTTTGATCTGTTAGGTAGTCTGAAATCTGCCTTCTATTACTCTTGCTAAACAGATAAACCTTCCTTCCTTTTTTTATATTCCTATTAACTTCCATATTCAGGGATGCTGCAACCGCCTTATGATCACTGATTCCCTGTTCTGCACATACAGAGTCGAAAAGTTCGGGTCTGTTTGTTATCAGTAGGTCCAAGATATTATCTCCACGAGTCGGTTCTCTGTTTAATTGCTCGAGGTAATTTTCGGATAGTGCACTCAGTATAATGTCACTCGATGCTGTCCCTACCACCCGTCCTAAACATCTGAGTGTCCCAGTCTATATCTGGTAAATTGAAATCTCCACCTAAGACTATAACATGCTGAGAAAATTTATGTGAAATGTATTCCAAATTTTCTCTCAGTTGTTCTGCCACTAATGCTACTGAGTCGGGAGGTCGGTAAAAGGAGCCAATTATTAACCTAGCTCTGTTGTTGAGTGTAACCTCCACCCATAATAATTCACAGGAACTATCCACTTCTACTTCACTACAGGATAAACTACTACTAACAGCGACGAACACTCCACCACCGGTTGCATGCAATCTATCCTTTCTAAACACCGTCTGTGCCTTTGTAAAAATTTCGGCAGAATTTATCTCTGGCTTCAGCCAGCTTTCTGTACCTATAACGATTTCAGCTTCGGTGCTTTCTATTAGCGCTTGAAGTTCCGGTACTTTACCAACGCAGCTTCGACAGTTGACAATTACAATACTGATTGCTGCTTGTTCCCCGCATGTCCTGACTTTGCCCTGCACCCGTTGAGGCTGTTGCCCTTTCTGTACTTGCCCAAGGCCATCTAACCTAAAAAACCGCCCAGCCCACGCCACACAACCCCTGCTACCCGTGCAGCCGCTTGTTGCGTGTAGTGGACTCCTGACCTATCCAGCAGAACCCGAAACCCCACCACCCTATGGCGCAAGTCGAGGAATCTGCAGCCCACACGGTCGCAGAACCGTCTCAGCCTCTGATTCAGACCCTCCACTCGGCTCTGTACCAAAGGTCCGCAGTCAGTCCTGTCGACGATGCTGCAGATGGTGAGCTCTGCTTTCATCCCGTTAGCGAGACTGGCAGTCTTCACCAAATCAGATAGCCGCCAAAAGCCAGAGAGGATTTCCTCCGATCCATAGCGACACACATCATTGGTGCCGACATGAGCGACCACCTGCAGATGGGTGCACCCTGTACCCTTCATGGCATCCGGAAGGACCCTTTCCGCATCTGGAATGACTCCCCCCCGGTATGCACACGGAGTGCACATTGGTTTTCTTCCCCTCTTTTGCTGCCATTTCCCTAAGGGGCCCCATTACGCGCCTGACGTTGGAGCTCCCAACTACCAGTAAGCCCACCCTCTGCGACCGTCCGGATCTTGCAGACTGAGGGGCAACCTCTGGAACAGGACAAGCAGCCATGTCAGGCCGAAGATCAGTATCAGCCTGAGACAGAGCCTGAAACCGGTTCGTCAGACAGACTGGAGAGGCCTTCCGTTCAGCCCTCCGGAATGTCTTTCGCCCCCTGCCACACCTTGAGACGACCTCCCACTCTACCACAGGTGAGGGATCAGCTTCAATGCGGGCAGTATCCCGGGCAACCACAGTCTTAGTCCGATCGGGGGATGCGTGGGCCGAGCTGGCCGTCCCCGACAAACCCCCATCCGGACCCCCACAGTGATGCCCATTGGCAACAGCCTCAAGCTGTGTGACCGAAGCCAACGCGGCCTGAAGCTGGGAGTGAAGGGATGCCAACTCAGCCTGCATCCGAACATAGCAGTTGCAGTCCCATCTGGGGGTTTCCATTCTCCTGCATAAAAAAAGAGAGATAGCGTCCTTATTCACTATTTTACACGTAACATTTGTGTAATTTGCTTTACCTTGTAATGTTCAAAATCTGACTGTTTAATTTTTATTTTGGCAGGAATCACAGTCATGGTAATTTATTAATGACGTTAATGCATTTTGACAGTAATAATTTTTATTTTATTGTTACATGATCCAGAGTACAGTAACTTATTTATATGTCAAAAGGTATCAGACTGGTATGAAATACAGTGAAATCTGAACTGAATAACAATAAAATAAAAATTGTTGCCGTCAAATAGCTGCAACATCATTAAAGAAAATATTTGTGTGTGTGTGTGTGTGTGTGTGTGTGTGTGTGGTGTGTGTGAGAGAGAGAGAGAGAGAGAGAGAGAGAGAGAGAGAGAGAGAGAGAGCGTCTAAGGTGACAAACACTGGTAGCGCATGTGAAAGAACATTCCATTAAGGAACACATCAGTCAGCAGAATGCTGCCCCTACAGGAATGTTGCAACGAATGAACGCGGCATTTTTAGGTTCTGAAGGAGCTGAGTGTTGCTGCGAGCTGCAAGGTGGGATGGGAAGGCCTGTCACCCAACTCCCCCCGCCACTGGCTCACTGCCCATCCGTGTCTATTACTGGCAACTGTACTGCCAGCTGTCAGAGTTCTTCTCTCAAAGTACGGAGTATAGGTTGAGCAACCAGAAAAGCAAAACTTTTTGAACTATACCAAAATACAAATTATTAAGTTGAAAAGGGCATATTTCATTGCATCTCTCAATGGTGACACAGAGACAAACATTCACACAACTAAGGGACTTAATGGTTTTAATCTTACAGCGGATGATACAAGATGAAAAAGAGGACCACATCTAGACCACAGGGAATAAGCTGCAAATGTTTAAAACTGGTGAGAAAGTGCAGAAACAGAGAAAAACTATTTACGGAATTTGTCAGGCAGGTCATCAGTGGCATATCAAACTGAATGCAGCTCTATAGTGAAGAATATCTCAAGCGACATATGCACATCATCGTGTGTGGAAGGTAACTGTCAGCCTGTACGTGACATCTTAACTGCTTCAGAGGACACAGACAGAGGAAAGGGAATCAATGATGAATTAACTTCCACATTTGATGTTAAGGACCTTGAGTATATTAAGTTGTTATCTGGACACTAAGGTCAATCAATCAGGTGCCAAAATTACATTATGTCAAAGTGGCTATGCCAGAGCAGTGTTAAATTAATTTAGAATTTCTAAATGTAAAGTGAGGACCCCATCATTAACAGGAAACAAACTGGACTCTTCAGTTGTCAACATATGTCCATCTCCGATTTAGGGTATTGGTTGGAGCTCTGATATAGATTGCTATAGCAACTATCTCTTATGTCTTACAGAGTCAAGATGATAAGCCAATAAAGCAATTACAACACAGTTTGTAGGCAAGCTTGTAAGTGAATTCTGAGGCCTCAAGGAAATAATGGGCAACAAACTGACCTATATCAAGGACTGACGACACCACCCCCATGGCTCACCTTGCAGCTAGAGATTCTTCCCCCATGTCATACCCCTGCCCACCTGATGCAGGGTAACATTAAGAGGATAAATAATACCTAAGTATTTTTTACAGATGGGTATAGAGGAAATATATAATAGAAAGTGTGAAGTACCTAAAGTGTAATGAACACCAATATGACTGACAATACTAAAATATAGTGAGAGAAATAGTTAGGTCAGTAAGTAGGTGTGCACAGGTGGGTGTGTACTATGGTTCAGCTTGCAGATGTGCCTCCCACAACCAATCACAACAGATCTGTTACAGTCCCCACTTTCTGGGAGGAAGTATAAAATCCTGGTTAGCTCTTTTTCGTCATCAGCTAGTATCAAGACTAGGGAATCCTCAGTGTTGCATTGTTCGAAATATGCAGAGAAACTCCCAAAAAATGTAAAAGAGTGCAGGAGAAAAACAGCCAATTACATCTAAAGGTAACTGAAAACAGAATGACAAAGTAAAGAGTAGGACAACTTGGAGAGGATGTAAGGTCTATGCTCACTACTCCCAGGAGCAGTTTGCAGTGAGGCACCATAAACCTAATCACCTTTTTCTAGAGGCAAAAGAATCTGGAAGAGACACTTTGTGTGAAGAGCCACGAGGTGGCATTCCATCAGGAAATGAGGTACTGTCACAACCATAACACGGAGGTGGCTCATTACATAATGGCTAAGGCTATGGCTGTGTGTTAATCTGTCATGACTGATGAGTGTGTAGCAACAGATAATGATTTTCTTCTGGGAGGAATGAAAGAAAGATCGCTGTGCAGTCATGGGCTCATTGATAGGGCACATTTTAACTGAGGGGCAAGTAGCCCACCACATTACATTTTACCTCCTTGTGGTGAGAGGGGCTATCTGCACCCACACATCCGCAACCGTAACTGCGAAATTGAATACTCTACGCGAATCACTTCTCTAGCTAGTCAGTTCATTCCCGACACCCAAATTATTTGGGAACCTAAAAAAAAAAAAACAACTGAGCAGGTAATAAGACTAAGGTCAAATAAAATACAGTGAACAGTAGATATCAGGGTTTGATAAAAGTAACATCAACCAACAGCCTAGAGACTGTTCACTGAGGTGGTTCAAATTAAAATGCGGTTGAGGGACATCTGCTTCATAAACTGTTGAATTATCAGCTCTGCAATAATGACACTACCTGTACCTCGCAACAAATGTTGTTCCTGACTATTCCTAGCCATTGTTTTACAGCTGTAAGTGAAAATGACAGTCACCTGATACTACTGAAGAACTGAGAGAAACAGATACTTTAAGGCCATGGGGCGGCAAACTTTAAGTCCCTGAAATAGACTGGTCGTACTTTATGATCTGGATAGTAACTAAGGATTAGTTCACAGGAATAGACAGCAAGTGCAGTCTAATGAGGGTAGTTCGATGTGGCAGCACAGGGTCTTGAGCTAAGCACCAATTCAAAAACTCATTGCAGTTACGTGTGATAGGCTCAACACCCTCTATATGAAAAACTAATCTGATAACTTCAATAAGGAAATCATTGTACGACGAGTGCGTAAGTGAGCAAGAGTTAGTACCACCAAAATTGAAGAGGTAAGATTTCGGCTTTGGTGAGGAGACTGGCTGTAGAACTAGTTCACTTGGCACCACTGCTAAGTCTTACTCCACGATTATGAACTGGGTCTAATAACTTCAGAGCTGAAAGTGTCACGGAGATCATTACGGCAACCACAGTCCAGTCGGTATGACATTGAGGCTTGCTAAATACTAAGCAGAGTGAGTGATCTGGTCCCCCAGAGGTGTTGGCAAGGAACGTCGACGTTAATGTGATAAATATAAGGCAACCACGTCAGCTTTATACCAAAGGAGTCCTGTCAGGATTAAGCAACAGCATGTCAGTACCGGGTCGGGACAACCTGTTGTACAAGGACAATAATACATGGCACAGTCCATATCAATTCAGGTAGGCTAGGAAAAAATGTTACCTTCATAGTCTCTGATGTTATTGAATTTAACATATGTTAAAGGACTAAGTAAGGAACACACATTTTTTGTTTTCTCAAAAATAAAATAAAATAAAAAAAAAATTCTGCTCCGAGATGCAGCCCTCCAAAGATCAGACTGCGCATACCATTTCGAACACGCGGATTTTGGAAAAAATTTTTACGGTGCTGTATCTCTGGAATAGTTCTAGATAGGCTATTTTGTTCGGTTTTTTTTATTTGAAAGATAATTGCTTTATGATAACAAAAAATCCTGTCTGGACTTATCTGTCACAGTTCTTTTACTACAACATTCTGAATTTTTTTTTAATTTATGGAAAAAAATTTGTTTTCATAAAGGCCAATCCATGGAATTTTGATTTTTTTTCTGTTGATCAGTACACACATAGTTCTACATTCCCTCTAAAGGAGAGCTTCCACTTTTAGGTTGAATAGGTTTTATAAACAATCGAAAGTTTTTCCACACATAAAATCTGTTTTATTACCATATTAACACAACAGGCTCTTAAAAATCAAAACCTAGCCTTCTTTAACATAATTTTAGTTTTGAAAGATGAGTAAGAGACTCATTTTTCAAGCATTTTAAATGGTTCCAAAATTTATGTGAAAGGTCCAAAGACTTAAAAAGGTTTCAATTTATACAACCTATGTGCACTCTGTTTTGTACTGAAATTAGCCAGTCAATGAACTAAAAATGTGTTCCACTGTTTCATTATCTTCCTTCGATTGCCTTCCTGTGAAACCAATAGAAACTGGAGCACTTACAATCTTCAAAACATTGTGAACATGAAGTGAGCACTGATGGCGTAGTTGTTTTCCTTTAGCTGGAAACCTATAACCAGCAGCTGGTCCATGTGGTAGCATAAAGTTCACTACAATTCCGTTTCACTCATAATTGGTGTCTATAATCTCTATTATCCTGGTATTGCCCAAATGAATGAAATTTCTTCTTTCTTGCTCTTTAAAGTGTGTGCAATATGAGTTCACCCCTCACTGAGTCCAAAAATGTGTGCTCTGAATTCCTTTCACAGGGAGTAGTTTGTTTGGAACATTCTTTTTTCTGCTCATGGAATTCTGCGATTTCCTATTTGGACAAAAGAATGAGGGCTGTGGATGTGTAATATTTCACTACTCTCTTAAAATCCTCAGCATTCTGAATCGAAGCTGTATTTGGTCTGGAGAGATTATGTTTTGTAGCATGGTGCTTCAGCAGGCCTCTTACACCATCCCAAGGCCCCTTCCCATGACCAGTAGCACTGTGCGCCCAGTCAGTTGGCACAAGCGACTTAATTCAAACAGCTGTTAACAATTTTTAAAATGAGAAGGAGCACCATCAGAAATAATGATGATCTTCTATGCCCCCGTTTGCAGTTGAAAAATTTTGCACATTGCTAGCAAAACGTACCGAGTCATTTCCTGTGTCACCACTTATAACTCCAACATTTGAGATCTTGTTTTGAAAATATGTCACTCCTGTAAAAATTGAAACCTGGTCATTACTCCAATGGTAACCTTTTACTTCTAGTTGGAGAAATACAGACCAGTTCTCAGCAAAATCACAGTGAAGCACTAAACATAGCTCTTCAGCCTGTTCATACCCTTTCATTTCTGCAATATGATGTTGCAATTTCTTCAGATGCTGGTGTGTTACTGCTCTCACTGACCATTTACCAAGTACATCAACGAAACTGAAAGGCAACAGTTTTCTTAATTCGTTTATTTTCCTCCCGTGTCGCAAAGTAATTTCTGCAGAGTTATCTGCTACATCTTCCAGGCCAAGTATCTGTTAAGACTACCCTTTCCAATGCAGTCACCACATTCTTAAAACAAACAAGTGTCTCACTTGACGTCACAGACTACTAATGACTTCACGTGCCCAACCAAGGTGTCATATGTCGCGTACAAAGTTCAAAAATTTGCACAGTACACACACAAACAGACATCTCTAGATGGGTGCGGAACCACGCACTTAGGTCATAGTACATAAAATTTTGATCTTCCAATATGAGAAGTTGTATAGTTGCTCTTATAAATTGCAAAAGTTTCTTTAATACTGAGTCATGTACCTCTTCACTTTCTCAACTTTTTGACCTTCAACTGTTACCCTTATACTCCTTTTACAGATCTCTCATTTCTTGATTTGTCTACCATGTACTTTGATACTCATGGAACGTGGTTCAAAATTGTATTCTTTGAAAATGTCTCCGGAATAAACAGTTCAAATTTGCACCTTTTCGTTGTAGGATGCACAATACTCAACAGCTGAATTGATATTTGTGAAAAATTCCTGGCATGAGGTGCAAGAGTGTTTTGGTTCATTTTCTTCTGAAGATGGAATTTCTACTTTGAAGAGTGTGGTCAGTTTTGCTGTAGTGTATTCATCCATAGCTTTAGTAATTTCTCTGCACTTTCTTGATGCCTAGAGCTTATGACTCAACTTCACTGACTACAGTTCCTTAACAGGACAAACACCTACCTCTGTAGTTGACTGATTCAGGGTATTTAATTCTTCCTCCATTGGTGCAAAATCTACATCATCTGCACCATGGGAGGCTTCACCTTGTTCCAGTACTATCATTGTTGTTATTCTGTCAAAACATTTAGAACAAAAAAAATAGCCTTTGAAAACCTCTTCACTTTGAAACAGAGCCTTCAAATGAGAACACTTATTCCCAACCAGAACAAAGTATGTTTATTTGTCTTATATATTACTCTTATGGATTTGCAAATAGTCAGCACACTTCACTCTCCTGTGGCCCCAGTTGGAACACATTTCAAACAGTCCTTTTCACAAAACACACAGCAACTGTGTCAACTGGTAAATTGCTCACAAAAACACAGAACTCACTGGATGGTCTCAAATTTCTTAGAAGCCTCTTCAGTAAGCAAATTAGCATGAACAACTACAATACAGAAACCTGCAATGAACAACGACGACAAAGAAACTGACACGAAACTACAATAAAGTCTAAGAAATATCTGCAAAGAGAGTGAAAAGAAATAACTGTGACAAAGACAATAGAAGTAAACATTGTAACAAAGAAATTAGTAAGAAACAACTTCAGTAAAGACATACATTACTACCCTTTAAAGTTAAAAAATGATTTTTTTAAAATAAAACCTGTCCAACTTAAAAAGTGGAAGCTCTCCTTCACAGAGAATATATTACTACATGGTACTAATCAACATAAAAGAAAAAAAAAAAGAAAGAAAAAATCAAACTTTTCTGGATTGGAATTTCTGAAATTTTTTTTTTCTGTAAATTATAAATAAAATTCGAAAGGCAACAGTAAAAGAACTTTGACAGATATGTTCAAACGGAGGATACCACTGTAACCATAATGCAATTCTCTTTCAAATAAAGAAATATACAAAATACCTAGAACTGTTACTGAGATACAGCATTTTAAAAAATTTCCGAAAATTGCATCTTCACAATGGTATTTACAGTGTCATCTTTAGAGGCCTTTATCTCGAGGCAGGAATTGTTTTTGGAGAAAACAAAAAAATACTTGAATCTTTCTTACTCCAGAATTTTAACATATGCTAATTTCAGTAACATCCGATACTATGAAGGTAGCCCCCCCTGAACCGGGGTTTCAGGTGACTTCTGAGCTCTATGCTTTTTCCTAAACCTCTCCATCATTTTTCTTAACCTCTCTTCCTTCCCCTGCAACCCACCTGCCAGAAGGAGCCACTGACTCCTAAAGTTTGCATACGTAAAACCTTTTTTTGACTGTGTTCTACCGCTGCCTGGTGAGCAGATTTATCTACCCAATTACATTAAATTGCCAAGACAATTTTTTATTTACATGCAGAACTTCTAAAGCTGCAAACATCAGAACTGAATCTGTAAAGGACTTAATACTGTTAACCAGCCAGCTAACGTGAAATCTGAATTTGATTCAGATCATGCAGGTCAGTACTTCAATACATGAGGTACTTCATATCTTGATGGATCATATTAGTGTGAATCTCAGAAAACAGTGAAAATCCTTAAGAGCCGGCACAACATTTTCCCCTTTAAAAGATATAGTGCATTTACAGAAAATAGCTGTCAGACATTAGCACTTATTCATTCAGACAAAACACTGGAACAGACCTAGCAGTCAGCAATGAAGCATACTAGTGCAGAAAAGCACAGTTTTTGATGGTCATTTCTCGTCACTGCTCCTGTCTGTGAACTTCGTATCTCAATACATTGACTAAGTAGGTATTCCAAGTTCAAAGGGAGTGATACTGCAAGCAGAATAGGCTGGTGAGGCAAGAGCTTAATTTCAATTGTGTGGGCAGGAATCAGACAAAGGGGATGCTGTGCTGGCAGCTACCACATTTTTAACAAGCAAATCAATATGTTACCACACAAGGAACATGGTAATTATAGTGGTGAGAGTACAACAGAAGTGGTTAAACCACAACAGTGAACATACTGCACAGTGAAAGGTAGCCACCAGTGTGCAGCAACACTATTATCAACAGTCTTTGTAAACATCACTGATAAAAATGGGACGATGCACTAATGCAAATTACTTCTTTACTGTGTACTCTGTGACTATGAGCTCAGCATATTGGATGAGATATAGCTCATCTGGTGGTCAGATGGTATCAGTGAAATGTCGCATGTTTCCAAGGTGTACTTTTCCTCAAGAGTTGCCTACTACAGCATGTATGCTGTCTATACATTACTACCACACAACAGCGCAACTCCCAATGCAGCCCTCAAAATATCCATGTGGCTACTTCTTAATCACATATATGTTAGCAGATTCATCATTAGATATGCTTGATGAGATTCATTAGCTGCTTGAAACAGAAATTTTCTTTGACATCTTAACAATCATGTCAGTTGAGGGGAGAAGAAACTCAACCTTGCAAGTCACTGTTCAGTTCACTTGACTAGGCAAGATACCACCTCGATCAACTTCTATGTGTGAAAGGTACTGTCATGCCTTGCACACAACAATAGCATTAACATTCAGGTCGAACACACTGCCAGCAATAAAATGTGAAATTTATATCTGTGCACACAGAGGAAGAGTGATTATGTGAGGAAAGTTGTGCGAGAATTGTTCACAGGAACACAAATGGTAAATTCGTGCTTAAACTTTCCAGAGAAAAACCAATCATGCAACACTAGTATTTAAAAAGAGAGAGAGAGAGAGAGAGAGAGAGAGAGAGAGAGAGAGAGAGAAGAACTATCTGCTGTTCGCAACAGTTAGAGACTGCTACAGTAACAGCCAAAATTGGAGGGAGTGTCGCTCAGAATATTATGACTTCAGTTACATGGAATTGATAGCCATAGATACGAAAAACTGTGTTTATTACATGCTGCACTATGTAGTGCTTACACAATCAAGCAGTACCACACCACTAGAATTCAATCAGTATGTAATGTGTCTGGGAAGACATCACTGAACTTGCCATAATTGTCTTGATGGTTATAGCCATAGAAAAGATGACACACATATTTACTACCACTTGACAATCGCATATTGTACAGCAGCCATGCCTTATGTTAGTAAGATGCCTGTTACAACTAGTAGAAGATGAAAGAATGACGTGCCCACAGGCAGTGAACATGTTACAAAGACACTACTATGTAGGTGGTGTGAGTGGAGCAGAGACCATAGAGGAGGTACTCAGTGAGGAGCAAGAGCCGATTACACTACTACACACTGGAGGATTTCTTCTTCATAAGGGGGTGGTAAGGAGGAGGGGGGGGGGGAGACAGAGTGGGTGGTTGGTTGGTTTTAAACAAGGGAGGAAAGGACCAAACTGTGAGGTCATTGGTCCCTTGTTCCCCTTAAAATAACACAAGGGAAAGAAGAAACCAAAGGAGACGTACAGCACAATAACAGAAGAAAGGAAGAACCAGAAGAATGACGGGACAACCCACACTACTAAGAGCAAAACAGGAAAAGAAAACCACAGAGAGAAGCAGGAAACAAGTAGAAGGGGTAAACAGGAGAGCAGATGACCATGGCTGGCCGACCACGACAATAAAAAGGAAAATCCAGCCACTCTGTGACACATTAAAACATCCACCCAAAAGCATTAGAGTGGATAACACAAAGGGACAAAGGATGTGCGCTAAAACTTATACAGAATGATAAAACCCACAGTCACTTATAAAAGGTAAAACTAAATTAGTCGATGAGGCTAAAATTAATGACAACAAGTCTGGTAACTTTTAGAGTCCATCGCAGGGCAGCCAAAGGAGGACAGCTCACCAAGATACGTGCCACTATTAGCTGTGTGCCACACCGACACTGAGGTGGGTCATCACTGCACAGGAGGTAGCCGTGTGTCACCCAAGCGTGGCCAACAGAGCGGGCAGAGAACTCCAGAGTCGCTACGTGAGGCCCGCACGGAGGACTGCCACACATTCGTAGTCTCCTTAGTGGCACACAGTTTGTTGTGCGTGCTGAGGTTATGCCTTTTCGTCTCCCAAAGTCGCAAGACCTTGCGGCGTAATACTGAACGTAAGTCAGTTGCAGAGAAGCCGATTTCCATATGCGGTTCCTGTGTAGTCTGATTGGCCAGGCTGTCAGCAAGTTCGCTGCCTGGGATTACGGCGTGAATTGGGGTTCAGACAAACACCACTAAACGACTGGACCATTCCAGGGCATAGATGGACTCCTGGATGGTCGCTACCAAAGGACGACGACAGTAGCACTGGTTGAAAAGCTTCTAGGCCACTCAAGGAGTCAGTACACAGGGGAAATGACTCCCAGGGCATGAACTGATGTGCTCAACAGTACAAGATATAGCCACCAGCTCCACAGTGGTAACACTGCAGCCATCGGGCAAGGAGTGCTGCTCTACATGTCCTCCATGGACATATGCAAAGCCGATGTGACCGTCAGCAATAGAGCCGTCGGTGTAAACCACTTCGTGGCCTCAGTGCATTCAAGAATCAAGAGGAAGTGACAGCAGAGAGTCGTGGGGTTAACTGAGTCCTTAGGGCCATATGAAAGGTCCAGGCGAAGCCGCGGCCTAGGTGTACACCATGGAGGTGTACGTGAATGGACCTCAAGTCAGGTGGTCAAGGCAAGGACTCCAATTCGGAAAGAAGGGATTGGACACGAACTGCAATTGGAAGCCTTGACCTGGGCTGCTAATGCGGGAGATCAACCGCCTTCGGTGGGAAAAGGAGATGGTGATTCATATGTGTAGGAGAACTATGAACGTGTGCAGCATAACTGGCCAGCAGTTGTGCATGCCTGACCTGTAATGGAGGGACTCCGGCCTCCACAAGGAGGCTGGTAACTGATCTCTTCCTAAAAGCTCCAGTCGCTAGGCGAATACCACGGTCAAGTAAATGCAAGCTGAGGGTGCCGCCAAACCATAAATCACACTCCCATAGTCAAAGTGGGACTGAACAAGGGCTCTGTAGAGGTGCAGCAGTGTAGAGCTATCTGCACCCCAGTTGGTGTTGCTCAGGCAGCAGAGGGCATTGAGGTGCTGCCAGCACTTCTGCTTAAGCTGATGGAGGTGAGGAAGCCACGTCAATTGGGTGTCGAAAACCAGTCCTAAGAATCGATGTCACCACTACAGTGAGTGGATTGGCATTAAGGTAAAGTTCTGGTTCTGGACAAACGGCACGACGCCGGCAGAAGTGCATAACACACGACTCTGCAGCCGGAAACTGGAAACCGTGGTCTGGAGCCCATAACTGCGCCTTGGGGTCATTCCATATCAAATCACCCAATAAAAAATAAATTTTACACCCACCTCCTGAGATTTTCATGAAATTTGGCTCAAATGGTTCTAATACCATCCTGACAACACCTGCAAATTTTTTTTTGCTGTATCTCTTACAGTTTTTTTTTTATAAATTTTTAAAGTTTTTATGTTTTGCGTTTTCTGAACCTTCGGAAATGGTCAATTTAATTTGTATTCAAAACTTTAAATTTGCTTATCTTAAAAACTTCCCCCATGAACCATGGACCTTGCCGTTGGTGGGGAGGCTTGCGTGCCTCAGCGATACAGATGGCCGTACCGTAGGTGCAACCACAGCGGAGGGGTATCTGTTGAGAGGCCAGACAAACATGTGGTTCCTGAAGAGGGGCAGCAGCCTTTTCAGTAGTTGCAGGGGCAACAGTCTGGATGTTTGACTGATCTGGCCTTGTAACATTAACCAAAACGGCCTTGCTGTGCTGGTACTGCGAACGGCTGAAAGCAAGGGGAAACTACAGCCGTAATTTATCCCGAGGACATGCAGCTTTACTGTATGATTAAATGATGATGGCGTCCTCTTGGGTAAAATATTCCGGAGGTAAAATAGTCCCCCATTCGGATCTCCGGGCGGGGACTACTCAAGAGGATGTCGTTATCAGGAGAAAGAAAACTGGCGTTCTACGGATCGGAGCGTGGAATGTCAGATCCCTTAATCGGGCAGGTAGGTTAGAAAATTTAAAAAGGGAAATGGATAGGTTAAAGTTAGATATAGTGGGAATTAGTGAAGTTCGGTGGCAGGAGGAACAAGACTTTTGGTCAGGTGATTACAGGGTTATAAATACAAAATCAAATAGGGGTAACGCAGGAGTAGGTTTAATAATGAATAAAAAAAGTAGGAGTGCGGGTTAGCTACTACAAACAGCATAGTGAACGCATTATTGTGGCCAAGATAGACACAAAGCCCATGCCTACTACAGTAGTACAAGTTTATATGCCAACTAGCTCTGCAGATGATGAAGAAATTGATGAAATGTATGACGAGATAAAAGAAATTATTCAGGTAGTGAAGGGAGACGAAAATTTAATAGTCATGGGTGACTGGAATTTGTCAGTAGGAAAAGGGAGAGAAGGAAACATAGTAGGTGAATATGGATTGGGGGGAAGAAATGAAAGAGGAAGCCGCCTTGTAGAATTTTGCACAGAGCATAACTTAATCATAGCTAACACTTGGTTCAAGAATCATAAAAGAAGGTTGTATACATGGAAGAACCCTGGAGATACTAATAGGTATCAGATAGATTATATAATGGTAAGACAGAGATTTAGGAACCAGGTTTTAAATTGTAAGACATTTCCAGGGGCAGATGTGGATTCTGACCACAATCTATTGGTTATGAACTGCAGATTGAAACTGAAGAAACTGCAAAAAGGTGGGAATTTAAGGAGATGGGACCTGGATAAACTGAAAGAACCAGAGGTTGTAGAGAGTTTCAGGGAGGGCATAAGGGAACAATTGACAGGAATGGGGGAAAGAAATACAGTAGAAGAAGAATGGGTAGCTCTGAGGGATGAAGTAGTGAAGGCAGCAGAGGATCAAGTAGGTAAAAAGACGAGGGCTAATAGAAATCCTTCGGTAACAGAAGAAATATTGAATTTAATTGATGAAAGGAGGAAATATAAAAATGCAGTAAATGAAGCAGGGAAAAGGGAATACAAACGTCTCAAAAATGAGATCGACAGAAAGTGCAAAATGGCTAAGCAGGGATGGCTAGAGGACAAATGTAAGGATGTAGAGGCTTGTCTCACTAGGGGTAAGATAGATACTGCCTACAGGAAAATTAAAGAGACCTTTGGAGAACAGAGAACCACTTGTATGAATATCAAGAGCTCAGATGGCAACCCAGTTCTAAGCAAAGAAGGCAAGGCAGAAAGGTGGAAGGAGTATATAGAGGGTTTATACAAGGGCGATGTACTTGAGGACAGTATTATGGAAATGGAAGAGGATGTAGATGAAGAAGAAATGGGAGATAAGATACTGCGTGAAGAGTTTGACAGAGCACTGAAAGACCTGAGTCGAAACAAGGCCCCGGGAGTAGACAACATTCCATTAGAACTACTGATGGCCTTGGGAGAGCCAGTCATGACAAAACTCTACCATCTGGTGAGCAAGATGTATGAGACAGGCGAAATACCCACAGACTTCAAGAAGAATATAATAATTCCAATCCCAAAGAAAGCAGGTGTTGACAGATGTGAAAATTACCGAACTATCAGTTTAATAAGTCACAGCTGCAAAATACTAACGCGAATTCTTTACAGACGAATGGAAAAACTAGTAGAAGCGGACCTCGGGGAAGATCAGTTTGGATTCCGTAGAAATGTTGGAACACGTGAGGCAATACTAACCTTACGACTTATCTTAGAAGAAAGATTAAGAAAAGGCAAACCTACGTTTCTAGCATTTGTAGACTTAGAGAAAGCTTTTGACAACGTTAACTGGAATATTCTCTTTCAAATTCTAAAGGTGGCAGGAGTAAAATACAGGGAGCGAAAGGCTATTTACAATTTGTACAGAAACCAGATGGCAGTTATAAGAGTCGAGGGACATGAAAGGGAAGCAGCGGTTGGGAAGGGAGTAAGACAGGGTTGTAGCCTCTCCCCGATGTTATTCAATCTGTATATTGAGCAAGCAGTAAAGGAAACAAAAGAAAAATTCGGAGTAGGTATTAAAATTCATGGAGAAGAAGTAAAAACTTTGATGTTCGCCGATGACATTGTAATTCTGTCAGAGACAGCAAAGGACTTGGAAGAGCAGTTGAACGGAATGGACAGTGTCTTGAAAGGAGGATATAAGATGAACATCAACAAAAGCAAAACGAGGATAATGGAATGTAGTCGAATTAAGTCGGGTGATGCTGAGGGAATTAGATTAGGAAATGACACAAAGTAGTAAAGGAGTTTTGCTATTTAGGGAGCAAAATAACTGATGATGGTCGAAGTAGAGAGGATATAAAATGTAGACTGGCAATGGCAAGGAAATCGTTTCTGAAGAAGAGAAATTTGTTAACATCGAGTATAGATTTAAGTGTCAGGAAGTCGTTTCTGAAAGTATTTGTATGGAGTGTAGCCATGTATGGAAGTGAAACATGGACGATAACCAGTTTGGACAAGAAGAGAATAGAAGCTTTCGAAATGTGGTGCTACAGAAGAATGCTGAAGATAAGGTGGGTAGATCACATAACTAATGAGGAGGTATTGAATAGGATTGGGGAGAAGAGAAGTTTGTGGCACAACTTGACTAGAAGAAGGGATCGGTTGGTAGGACATGTTTTGAGGCATCAAGGGATCACAAATTTAGCATTGGAGGGCAGCGTGGAGGGTAAGAATCGTAGAGGGAGACCAAGAGATCAATACACTAAGCAGATTCTGAAGGATGTAGGTTGCAGTAGGTATTGGGAGATGAAGAAGCTTGCACAGGATAGAGTAGCATGGAGAGCTGCATCAAACCAGTCTCAGGACTGAAGACCACAACAACAACAACAACAACATATCTTAAAAACTCTTTTAGATAACATCATGAATTTTTGCAGCAAGTTTATTTATTATACAAATTTGAAGATAAAAATGATGTTATTAAAATATATTAATATTTTCTATGAAAAAAATATATATGTATTTTTTTATTTCTTTTTATTTTAACGGATGTTTTGTTTTATAAGAATTGTAATATCTAGAGTCTCAGACCTGATAGAATGCTCAAATTTGTTTTAATTTACTCTTAAACATATAGGCTACTTGATAAAACAAAAATAATGATGGCTTTTTAACATGTTTATTAATTATAGTAGATTACATTAGAATTATGTACAAAGATACTTACGACACTTATGTATAACCCAACTGATTGCTTGAAACATTGAATTTTTTTAGTAATTTTGTCTTTTTAATAAACATTAATGCTGATTCAAACTGTTTTTCCACTTCATCCAAGAGCTTTCAGTTCTTTTGATACAGTATTTTTTGAAGTAATACATTCTCCCAGTGCCACTTGATTGAGGTGTGTCTACTACACAGACTATGTGCTCCAAAGGCACTATGCAGGAATCTTCTCTTTCAGGCCAATAAAATGATGCAGTGGGTCCTGAAGGATGTAGAAATAGAATTTCTGCATCTTCTTCATCATTGAATATTGTTGTTACCAGTCCAAAGTACCAGTTACCATCATAATTTGCAGCCACATAGCTATTTATGGATGGTTCAACACGAACCCAATCAGAAGAAGAATGGAAAGAAAAGACTAAGGAGGGTTTTACACTATCTGTAGTCCTTCTAATTTCAAGGTTGTTTGTTGGAAGTGGTTGGAAGTTATGAAAACTTCTTGTTCCAGGAATGGTTCGGGTTGCTGAAAAACGTTTTTCCTAGTTTTAACCATAGCAAATCAGCTTCTTTTTTGTCAATAAAGTGAAAATGAATGTTTTCAATATTTTTTTCACAAAACTTATACACATCGATTGCTGTCATTATTTGTTCTTTGTCTGAAAGCTGTAGACTGGCTTTCCTTAAAATTCTTTTAATAGTTCCTCCTAGGCCATCACAAATTGACTTCCCATGACTTGTTGCAAAAAAAGAGTGTTGGGCCTTCAAATTAGTCTCTCAAGTGTTCAGTCAAATTTTTAAAACTATTTCTATTTTTGTACTGCCCAGCACAAAAAAAAAAAAAAAAAAAAAAAAAAAAAAAAAATGGTTCAAATGGCTCTGAGCGCTATGGGACTTAACATCTGTGGTCATCAGTCCCCTAGAACTTAGAACTACTTAAACCTAACTAACCTAAGGACATCACACACATCCATGCCCGAGGCAGGATTCGAACCTGCGACCGTAGCAGTCCCGCGGTTCCGGACTGAGCGCCTGAACCGCTAGACCACCGCGGCCGGCACTGCCCAGCACAACCATCTGTAAAGTAGTGAACTGAGTCAATGTCAGTATGATGTAATGACAGCGACTTTGTAATTTCTTTTTGTACAAAGTTAACAAAACCAGTGTCATGTTCTTCGTCATCACTAATAAAACAGTGGTTGGAAACAAAAACATTGTTTTCCTCATTTCTTAGAAAAACTCCAACTGGGTGTAGAGTACAACCACCTCTATTCCAGTGGTAACTTTGGATCTCATTTTGTATAACAAAGGAATAATTTTCACTGAAATCCATCACAATAATTGCTGTTTTGGGTGGTGGGGTCGTCTTTCAATCTTTTAAAGGCTGCTGATTGGGATTTTGCTGCAAACGAGTTCGGGGTGAGCTTTTCCAATGACCTAACCAATAAAGAAATGTAGTCTTCAACACTGATAGACTGTTTGATCATTTCTGCCCTGTCTGTGTTAACCCACTGACTGATTACAATTTCTTCTTCTAAATCATAATATTCACTTAGTTTTTCAGTTAAGCACTCTGTTACTGCAGTATTTGCAGGACAGCTGTTGCAATGATGTAGCATGCAGTTTTGGTTTTCTGTGTTGCACACAAGCATCTTAATTAGGTCTTTATAAGATTCTTAAATTTTCACAGCATCCAGTAATAATTTAACATTCTGGTGGATACTGCATACACATACAGTGTGTGTGCCTGCAGCACCAGCAAGGATACACCATTTTGGTCTCAAGAAACAAAATTTTGAAAATCCTACTTCTACCTCGGGATTCTCCTATTTGAAATAATAATAGAGTTCTCTCAAGTTACACAAAATGAGTCTTTTTTGCATGTACACATTTTCTTGAACACTTACTTTGTCTTTCGTTCCAGGTAGCACTCTGGAACTTTCATCCTTTTCATAAAAATCTGTTACAAGTCCTACTGTATTTTCAGAAAGAGTTTTACCTTTTTGGACCAGGAGTTTCCAAAATACCCTTTTCAGATTTTAGCTTTCTAGCTTGTCGCACCATGTACTCACTTACATTAAATTCTTTCATCACTTTATTTCGACTCCAAGAATCTGGAGCCAAGGTCAGAATCTGGATTTTTCTAGACCTCCCAACAGATGAAATCTTCTCTTTCATAAGAGAAATCATTACATCAAAATCCTTTGCTTTCTCAACCACACTTTTATCTTCTTCGTCATCATCAGAACTTGGTGCATCATATTTTAATGCTTTTGAAACCGCCTTTTTTGCAGTCTTTTCAATACTGCTAACCTTCCTTTTAAAATAAGACCCTTTACTTTGTTCTGACAAGCCATGAAGCTTTATCGGTGTTAAACCTAAATAATCAAGAGCAATGTTTGTTTGTACGAGGGATTCATTTCTGGATTCCAATGATTCTAATTCAACCATGACTTCATCATCTGTTTCACTTTCATTGACTTCAACTCTTAATTTTTCCTCACAAAAGTTACGGCATGTTGAGCAAAGCTTTTGTCCGGGTTTTATGCTAATATTTTTTGTCAGTATTTGTTTAGAAAGATCCAAGCCTACACTTTTCAACGATTTTTTGATGGGCTTTTTGTGTTTTTTTAGTGGGTCTACCCATGTTGTTTGATACTTTTCAAAAACATTTAAAAAGTAGTAGCTGTGGTGTGAACATATATTCTTAAATTCACACAGATTAATTCCAGATCGTAAGTGGATCAAATCTTTTTCTTCCTCACTCAATTCTGATACCGGTTGTAACTTTTTTGAAGGTGTGTAGGTTGTTTGGAAACAGTCAGATTTTTTAAATAACCCTACACTACAGGTTTGAATATCTGACATACTGATTTCACTTTTGGTCTGATTACTGTTCTGGTTACTTTTATAGAATATTGCAAAAGAATCTCTGTAAACTAAGTAACAGTACTTACTGAGAGTTCGAATAAACTTAATAAAATACTATCCAAGCACTATTTAACACTAATTTTTTACTTCAAAACACAGGAGTAACAAAACAAAATCCAAGTGTACATTGCTACTCGAAGAAGACAAAAACTTATTTTCGGTGTCTAAGTCACTTGATATTTTTTGTTTTTAAAATATAATTAATATTATTTTAAAAATTAGATAACTATTAAACAGGTCAAAAAGCCAACATAATTTTTCTTTTATCTAATAGCCTATACAATTAAGAGTATTTTAAAACAAATTTGAGCTTTCTATCAGGTCTGAGACTCTAGATATTGCAGTTTTTGAAAAAAAAAAAAAAACTTGTAAATTTTTTTCATTTGGAAGATTTTAATATATCTTTATGGTAATTTTTTTTAACATTTAGATATAATACACAAACGTATTCCAAAATTTCATACTGATATCTTGAGTATTCTTTAATATACAAATTTTTTTAGTTGTGAGGACACGTTAAGTTACAATTTCCGACTGTTGAAACAACGCCAAATCTAAAAACTTTAAAAATTTATAAAAAAAACTATAAGAGATAGAGCAAAAAAATTTTACAAGTGCTTTCAGGATGATAAAAGAAGTAATTGTACCAAGTTTCATCAAAATCTGACATGGTTGGTGTCAAGGCCTGGGTGACTTGACATGGAATGACCCCTTGAGGATGGCTCCCTGTAGGCGCTGCTCAGCAACACAAGTACTGGTGGAGCAGTACAAAATGCAGAAGTCGTCTGCATACAGAGAAGGTGAGGTGGATGGCCCTACAGCTGCTGCTAGACCATTAATGGCCACTAAAAATAGAGAGGCACTCAATACAGAGCCCTGTGGGACCCCATTCTCCTGGATATGGTGGAGGGAGGGTGGGGAGGGGGGGGGGAGCTACAGGAGGCACTAACTTGGACACGGAAAGTACGAAACGACAGGAAATTTTGGATAAAAATTGGGAGCGGGCCTTTAAGAACCCCCTCGTATAATGCGGCAAGGATATGATGTCGCCAAGTCATACACTTTTCGTAAATCAAAAAAGATGGCAACCACGTATTGGCGTCTGGTAAAGGCTGTAAGGCTGTTCGGATGGCAGACTCGAGGGACACAAGATTATCAGTGGTACAGCGGCCCTGGCGCAAGCCGTCCTGACACAGAGACAGTAAGCCAAGCGACTCCAGGACCTAACCCAATTGCCGACGCACCAAAAGTTCCAGGAGCTTGCAAAGAACATTGGTGAGGCTGATGGGCAATAGCTATCCACATGAAGCAGGTTTCTACCGGGTTTGTGCACCAGAATGATGGTGCTCTCCCTCCACTGCGAAGGAAAGATCCCATCGCACCAGATCCGGTTGAAGATGACGAGATGTCCCTTGTAGTCAAATAAGAGATGTTTAATGATCTGACCATGGATCCAATCTGGTCCAGGAGCTGTGTCGGGGCAATGTGCAAGGGCACTGAGGAGCTCCCACTCTGTAAATGGGGTGTTATAGGATTCACTGTGGCATGTAGTGAATGAGAGGACTTTCCCTTCCAGCCGCTGGTGGAGAGTGAGAAAGGCTGGGGGGTTATTCTCCGAAGCAGAGGCTCTAGCATAGTGCTCGGCAATTGTGTGTGCATCGGTAGATAACATGCCATTTATTTTAACACTGGGAACACCTGTTGGGGTCTGGTACCCGAAAACACATTTGATCTTTGTCCAGACTTGAAAAGGTGACGTATGGCACCCAATGGTCGAGACACTCCTGCTTCCGTCGTTTGATCAGTTGGCGAACGCGGGTGCGAAGCCGTTTAAAGGCTATGAGGTGCACCAGGGGAGGGTGCTGCTTATGGTGCTGTAGAGCTTGCAGACACTTCTCAATTGCTTCAGTGACTTCTGGCAACCACCAAGGGACTGCCTTTTACTGGGTGCACCCTAAAGAGCGAGAGATCGTGTTTTCTGCTGCAGAAACGATTGCTGTGAACACCTGCTCAACCCTCACATCGATGTTACCATGTGGAGGAGATTCAACGAAGACAGCAGAAGTGAAAGTTTCCCAGTCCGCCTTGTTTAAAGCCCATCTGGGTAAGAGTCCGTGGGCCTGACGCCGGGGCAGTGACAGGAAGATGAGGAATGGTCACTAGCACACAGGTCGTCATGTGCTCTCTAGTGGATAGATGGGAGAAGTCCTGGGCTGCAAATTGATAAATCAATGGCCAAGTAACTACCATGAGCTACACTGAAATGTGTGGCCGTCCCAGTATTTAAGGGGCAGGGGTTGGGTTGTGACAGTAAATTTTTCAGATATCTGCCTCGGCCAGCAAGCACGGTGCCACCCCACAAGGGGTTATGGGTGTTAAAATCTCCCAAACCTACGAAAGGTTTAGGGAGTTGATCAATCAGTGCAGCTAATACATTCAGGGGTACTGCACCACCTGCAGAAAGATACACATTGCAGACAGTTATTTCTTGTTCCATCCTTATTCTGACAGCCACAGCTTCAAGAGGGGTTTGAAGGGGCACAGTTGCACTACAGATTGAGTTTACGACATGAACGCCAACTCCACCTGACACTATTATAGTCACTACGGTTCCTGTAATATCCCTTACAGCCGCGGAGGGCAGGGGTCAGCATTACCAGGAACTAGGTTTCCTGGAGGGCAATGCAGCAAGCAGGTGTAAAGCTTAACAGTTACCATAGCTCAGCCAGGTGGTGGAAAAAACTGCTGCAATTCCACTGTAGGATAACATCATGAGACTGGGAAGGCATGGAACATTCATTCAATGAGGCAGTTTATGCCTCAGGGTCACCAGCTGCCACCGACTTTTTGCCTGAGCAGTCTATATCCATTGCGTCTGAGGATCCGGCGAGATCTAGGTCCTCAGTGGATGCCAGAATCTTTTCTTTTCGTATTTCTCTCGCTGCTCCTTGGGTTTCCCAGGCTGGGAGGGGTTCACTGATTCAGTCTCCAGGACTGCGGATGAGTGTGAAGCCCTACAACTAGCTGCTTTTGGGCTCTTCAGCCACTGGTGGGTGCCGTCTTTCCAACTAGCAGAAACCAGGGAAAGGAGGGATCAAAATGATACCTTTCTAGTGAAAGGAGCCAAAGAAGACTTACGCGTCTCCAGCTCATAAATGGGGACTGATATCCCCAATGGTTGCAGGCGGGGGAGGGGGGGGGGGGGCGGAAGAGTTGCTCCGAAAGTAGGTGGTGCGGGAACAACAAGGAGGGAAGTGCCGCCTCTCCCCCCACCATCGAGGGGGCAAGTGTAGTCTTCTGGATCTGACTGGTGACAAGAATGCGAGGAACCGATGGGGCGACAACTCTTCTTGTAGCAGCAGCGTAGGTAGAGGTCATAGCCACAGCATGTAGGCGCTCAAATTTCCCCTTATCCTCAGTGTAGTTCAGTCGGTCCAGGGTCTTATATTCCACGATTTCCTTTCCTTCCGTAAAATCCTGCAGTCTGGCAAGCAAGGTGAATGACTCTCTGCAGTTGACACATATGGGAGGTGGGGAACATTGAGTATTGGGATGTGATGGACATCCACAATCTCGGCATGTGACGCTGGAAATAAAGCGGGAAGACATATGGCCAGCACTTAAGGCACTGCATCGGGGAAGGGATATATGGCTTGACGTCACAGAAGTAGATCATTACCTATACCTCGGGCAATGTCTCGCCCTTGAAAGTCAAGATGAAGGCACCGGTGGCAGCCTGATTGTCCGTTGGACCCTAATGGACATGCCGGACAAAATGAACACCTCGCCTCTCTAAATTGGCACACAGCTCGTCGTCAGACTGCAAAAGAAGGTCCCTGTGAAATATAATACCCTGGACCATATTTAAGCTCTTATGGGGTGTGATGGTAACAGAAATAACCCCCAGCTTGTCACACACAAGTAATGCCAGTGACTGGGCAGAGGATACTATTTTTAATCAAGACTGACCTAGAGTATTTTGGACTAGCCCTCTACGTCCCCAAACTTGTCCTCCAACTGCTCCACAAAAAAATGGGGCTTCACGGACATGAGATTCCCCATCAACTATCGTACATACGATGTACTAGAATGAATAAGCTTCACTGCCGTCCTTAGCCTGAAATTGTTCCCATGGTGAGGCGAGAGAGGGGAACGATTTGGGATCATATTTATTAAAATTGAAGTAAGACTTTGCTCGCTTAGAGACTGCTGGCAGACCACCAGCAAGACCTGACATACTATGCTTTATTGCTTGTCATCCACCTTGATGCTGCCCACTCTGACTAGAGGCCCTCCCCATGGGCACCACCCAGCCTCAACAAGGGCCACCTGGCAAGATGACCATTGCCCGGAGTCCCGATACCCCAGAGAGATGGGCATCTACTCCATGGCATATGTAGGGAGTTAACAGCGCAGGCGTCACCAGAGTGATCCCTGTGTTATCACGGGGTTCAGCCAACAGGGTAGATGGCGGCCCCACCACAACGGACTGGCTACCATGCTGGATATGAGTTGCTAAGAAGTCCACAGTCATCGTCAGCACATGAAGTGACAGTGCATACTGCATGGTGGAAAATGCACCTGTGAGGCGTCCTTCCCCAAGTCATTCGCTCTTCAGGAAAATTTAGAAAGATGGAGATCAAACCCAACAGGGGACCATCACAAAGGCTGAAACGAGAGACTTCTTTTAGTCACCTCTTACAAAAGGCAGGAATACATCGGGCCTATTCTAAGCTCTATACCCGGGAGCGGGGGGAGAGCGGGAGTGGGGGAAAGGTAGACCTCTTACCAATCACCAAAACCATCAACACAGTCAGTTCCTAACAATGTTGATTTTTACTTTCATTGGCATAAGCTCGTTTTGAAGCAACTTGGGACACTACATTACAGGTAAAGGTTTAACGTTACACTTGCCTTATATCCAGGATGTGAGGATAACTAGACGAAAATAGATCTTACATGATAAATGACTAACACCAATTCCAAGCAATATTACCTATTCAGAAGCAAATTAGCTGCAATCCAAAATTATCCAGGTAACAAAGGTACATTTACAAAGACTGATTCAAGTGGTTCAACCAAGACTGACATCACATACTATGAATGTCCTTCTGTGAACCTCCTATGGCCTGCGAGTGAATCAATAACCAAATAAGAGCAAAATTTTGTGACTTCAAGTTAACTCCATATTTTTTGAATGTGTTCTTTATTTTCCCATAATTCTCTTCACTACAAACCTATACGAAATTAAGTAACATGAAACTGCTAGAACCTGTGAACTTCCTGATAGTAGGGAAGTCGTTAGATGTCGACTATCAAAATACAGTAGCAACACCAGAAGTATATGAGACTATATTCGTGCTACGTATTATTTCATGTTTAACTCTTGAATGGGTGCACCTACTATGTGCCAACCACAAACAGGGTATATACGTGGACAAGGAAAAAAAAAAAATTATTCCCGGATTTTTCCCGGATCTCTCAGTTAAAAATACATTTTCTCCCGAGTGAAAATACACTTTTTCCATGTTAAGTGACAGTATACTTTCCATCGGAACTGTAAAACTTATCAATCCTTTGAATAGATATGGTTTTATATAGCAGCGTAGAATTTCTCGGCACTTTAGAAAACAAAACTCAGGGGAGGAAATACACATTTTCGAAAGGTCTTTGATAAGCAGCAACATGTACGTTGCAAATTTTCATATTACGCAAGTATGAATTCAAATTCCACCAACAGGAAAAGTTAATGGTTTAAGTTACTATACATAGTGTTGCTACAAGAAAAGCAAACCTTTCGCATATAATATTTGTCTCTAAGATTAATAAGCTACAAGAGAAGCTAAGCTTTCACATATAATGTTGATCTGTTTAGCTCATGTTACACCTTAAGATATATCATACAAATACGCCAGCAAAATTTTTAATACTGACATAAATCAATGATCTTCTGGGCTCAAAAATCTTCTACATGGCTCGTCATCAAAGAGTTGATTTTTAAATAAGAGCAAACGCTCTGTGATTTAAGAAATTCATCGTACATTCGCGCACATAGTTCATCTTACGTAAAAGAAAATCTACTTTGAAAATAACACTTTTCAAACCACAATTCGCAATATTTTCCCACGACCTGTTAGAAATAGATTCATTTCAGCAGTTGCCAAAGAGCGCCAGATAAGAGGCGTCACCGTGCTTGCACAGCTACGGTGACATAAGAAGCCAGTATGTCTGTACGTGTAAAACATTAAAAGATTTTACATATATATATATACACGTCATTGGGAATCTGGACATACGAGTGTGCACTTTAAGGCAAACTATGTATCAGAGGATACTCCCAAGAGCGTCGGAATTTCGTGAACCATTCTAAAATACATAGTTTGCCTTAAAGTGCACACTCGTATGTCCAGATTCCCAATGACGTAGGCCTCGACCTGATATTAAGCTTTTCGGCATGGTTTTCGGGACATAAATTTTCTTGGATACCAGTACTGTATTACCTAATGTTTGGTTCTTTATTATGTCATAATGCCATACATGCTAGAAGATGAAAACTTGCACTTGAAATGCAGTGAACAGTTAAAACTAGCCAATAGTCGGGAATTAAACACTTCGTTTCAAATAAATTTACTGCCTCAGAGGAAATCTTAATAAAGGCCAAATTTCTTTAGCAAACCGACAAAAATAACTTCACTATTCTGCAAAGCGATTAATGCTTGACTGTCAGAAAGGTGGAAATAAAATAAAATCTGAAACTAGTAACATATTTAAGCCTTCCGTAATTATGTGAATGTATTTTAATTCACTTGATAGCTCCCAGCCACAGAAATCCGTCTTGTTTTCATTTGACGTGAGAGCAGTAAACGAAGAGGAAACAGAAAAATTCTACATGTAAACACGGGTCACGTGGAGACTACCCGCTACCCCCACCCCCACCCCACCCCACTATAACTCAGACTGCTCTGCGCACGTCTTCCTGAAGAATCTGATACATAAAACATATCTTCGAGGAAATGTAAGACATGTTATTTGGTCTTTAGTGAGCCGAAGTGCAGTGCCACGCCTCTCCAAACAATATTCTTATACCGCACGTCACTGTATTGCGCTCTGTGGAACTCAAACGTATATATTTTGCAATGCATGCCATCAAACTATTTCAGGACAGTGGAAATTAAAATGTCCTGTAGTGCCTCTCCTGCTCCCAGTCGGCCGGTTTGACATCTTGTCACTCTAAAAAATAAAAAAATAAAAATAAACGTAATTAATACTGGATGGGATTATTTGTAACCGGGAGAACAAGAACTCTTCAGAAAATCTGGTCTTTTTATTGCCTATTAGCTAATAACTTGCTCTTCTGTGTGACAAAATTAAATGTAGGATACCTAAAACCAGTAAAGACATGAGACAGGCAGGACAGTACACATTTCTTCAGTCCTTAGGTCCTAGCAATTTTTCTCTCTAATCTTGCTGCAGCTTTACATGGCGTGCTTTCCTTTCTACGAAAGAAGTATTACCTTAAAGTTCGTCAAACGTTTTGCTACATGAAAAATCGAAATGTCATCGTCTAACACTGAAAAAGCTGTTAATATATATAATACCCAAGACTGGTGTGGTTTCTCGATTTGATTACGTCTATTTTGTCACTGTGTGCTGGAAAAAAACAAAATAGGCCTTTCTAATATTGCAGCAATTGTGACACACGCAAAATAAGAGAGACTGTTTTGGCAGTAATGATCATATTTATAGTACGACAATATAATTCACGAAGTACCAATACGAAATACCTATTTGGCCTACTACAATCAAAAAACTTTATGTTTGGAAATAGTTTCACATTTTATTCGTACGCTGCAATTTCTCATGAACGACACATGAGGATTCCCCTGGCAGAGACATCACGTACACTATGCATGCATCCAAAAGTAAACTTATAATTCTTTCAGAAATCAACTTAGAATGTGTTAAAAAATTTCCAAAAACAAACAGGGGTGCGTTTCAAAATTGTAAGAATAATTGATAGACTGACGTGCACTCGATGCTAGGTGCTTTGTGAAACAAAGCTTTTTCCTCAAGAATATAAATTTGTCCCCTCCCCCTGAAACTGCCACCCGGTTCAGATACCCCAGTTTGCAACCCCGCCCCCCCCTTCCCCCCCCCCCCCCCTAGATCCGTGCCTGCTGCGCACGTGTGAACCTGGCGGCTTGGGCGCGCCAGTAAAATTTTGCTGGGTATCCCAAGAGGGTGGTTACTGCTATTGTTGCTTACACAGCCGACAGCCACATTTCTGTAGCCAGAAGTGGGAAAAGGTATTACTCATACGCGACTCAACTGCGCATGTGCATGAGCTCGCTCGTAACTGCTTAAATGAATCTAATGCAAACAGTTGTGACGTCACGCTCATCGGAGGCAATTCGTTGTTATGAAGCATTGCATAGACTTCCTAAAGCCTTCGATACATTTTGCTGTTGGCAGACGATTGTACGTGCACTGTATTATTTTATATGGCACACTTCCTTTGCAATTTAAGTTTTATTTCTGTGTTTTTCTTTCGTTCACGTTTTAATGCCGCAGTATTATTCTGCAGAAGCAGGATAAAGTAATATCCTTTGTTAGAGTATCGGTTTGTATCAGTCAAAATTACAAAAATTTAACCTAAAACTAAAACAACGAAAAATTCCCGAGTTTATCCCGGATCTCCCGGGTCATGTACACCCTGACAAATAACATTGTCTTGTACCATTTCATTCTTGTTTTACAACTGCGAGCCCATACCTATTCCTTCATTACTGCATCAGCTATCATTACTGCAACAGCTACCACAAAGTTTTACTGTCATATGTCCAAGTGAACAGCAGTAACATAAGATCAACAGTGAGCTACGTCAGAAAAAATTTAAGGTCCTTGCAAGAAAATTTACCAAATTATGAGCGAGGAGCAGAGTCCCATAAGATCCACAAGGTAATTAGTAATAGAATACGTAGTCTGCTGAGTTCTGAAGCAACTGTGCTGCTTAATGCTTCGAGTGGGTCACTGCTGTGGGGCAACTCTTGCAAATGGTAAGAAGTTTAAGTTAATGAAAGTTCATTTTATTATTGTTTTAGCTCATGTAATCTAAGTTCCATTTATCTTTTTTTAATTAAATTAAGACTGAAGTGCAATTTTGCTCATATATTTACCTTGGTAACAGACACAGCTATTATTTACATGTGTATGAAGTGTGCCCTGTGCTTGCTTGTGGGTTAAGTTGTGCTTATCAATCTGTACAGGCATGACCGAAAAACTGAGATTTTCTGTGATAAATTAGAGGCATGAGAAAGAACTGTCTTGCTTTACCTTTAGTAGTATGCTAAACTGAAGTCTGATCAACACATTGTCTTCAAACTGTAATTTAATAAACTAGAATTCTAATTTCACTTGTTATTTTCACCATTAGTTTTTTTCTTCGTTGTGTCCCTCCTCAGCACCCCCCCTCCCCCGATTCAGATGTTGATTAAACCTGCCCTCCCCCATTCCTAATGAAGACATTACTTCTTTATGGCCTTTTGCCTCTCACCATTTCTATACATATGATGAAACTTGGCAGCATTACTGTCTAGCGAATCTTGATACCTCTATCTTCACCAATTGTTGAAAAATCACAACATACTCTGTTAAAGGATGTGGAAAGGAAACAAAATAGGCATAAAATTGTATCCGTATTTAAGACACGCACATACTTAAAAGGACATGCATTAGAAACTACACATACTCTTGAGTGATAAGCTTTTAAAGCTTTTTTTTACACATTACTGCAAAGTGTAATTTAAGGAATCACCTGCTAAAGCCTTGTTTCGCAGATGTGGAGGCACGTAGCGACCACCTGAAGGCTGGTGACCGCTCTCCAAGTCCAGACCAGCAAACTAGAAGGGGAGAAAATAACATGTAATCTTACAAGCTGTTTAAAATAACACCCAAATTTGTCAAATTCACATACAAGGCAAATGAAAACTAAATACAATTTAGCTACAGTTAACTTTTATTGGCACTGTGTGATCATCTCTTCAATGTTGAAAATAGAACACACAATTTCAAGCAGAAAGGGAGGTAGATAGTCTACACCTTTAGATTTCACAGCTTCTGCACAGACAACTCTGCTCATTCAGTTTTTCAAACTATAATGGCACTTCGGATTTTGTACTGTTCACTTCCATGGCATATAATGAAACAGCTTTAGAGTCATAACAAAGTGCAAATCTCCTTTCAGAACTGCAGACCATGACAGCTTGCTATCTGTGTGCAAATATCACCTCACTATACTCCATTGGACTGTGGAGAAACTTTAACAGTTTATGCCACAATCTTATCTCACTTGCTACCTACTCAGGAAACAGCTGAAGTAAATTAGTCAATCTAGTCTTCCAGCTGTCTGTTCCTTCATTATCATCTGGCCGATAGTATCAATTTTTGAAAATTAACTTTAAAAAGTGCCACAATAATTCTGAAAAAGGTTGAGAAGCTTTCATATCAAATATGAGAAACTAAAGCTTTCATATCAAATATGAGAAACTAATAGATTTGAGAATCAAAGATAAGGCACTTAGCAAACGGCTTTGTAAGCAGACAGATACCAACACTAGGTACCTGAATAATTACAGGCATGGGAACCTACCCTTTGTCAGCCTTGCACAGCTATCGGGCATAACCCCTGTGACGATAGCTTGACAGTTCATGCTCTTGAACTGGTAGTGACACTGTCATCGTGGACCAGTGCATTATACCTCCATCTACATCTATAATCTGCAAACCATTGTTACGTGTACGACAGAGAGTATGCCCCATTGTACCACTTATTGGAGGTTCTTTCCATTCTATTCACATATTGAGCATGGGAAGCAAGTGTTTAAGTGACTATGTGCTGTAATTAATCCAATCTAGTCTTCTTGATCCCTATGCGAGTGATAAGTAGGGGGGTTGTAGTATATCCTAGTTGTCATTTAAAACCAGTTCTTGAAACTTTGTAAGTAGGCTCTCTCAGGATAGGTCGCGTCCATCTTCAAGAGTATTCCCAGTTCTGTGTCTTCAGCATCTCTGACTCCCACGGGTCAAACAAAGCTGTGACCACTCTCACTGCCCTCCTCCGTATACCTTCAATATATCCTCTTAGTCCTATTTGGGACTGGTCCCACACACTTAAGCATTATTCCAGAATGGGTCAGCAAAGGCGACTTGTAAGCAATCTTCTCTGTAAATTGTAGACTGATTGCACTTCCCCAGTATTCTACCAATAAACCAAAGTCTACCACCTGCTTTACCCAAGACTGAGCATATATGATGATTCCACGTGATATCCCTTTGACGCATTAGACCCTGGTATTTGTAGAAGTTGTCCAATTCCAACTGTGACTCACTGGTATTATAAGACACTACATCTTTTTAGTTTTGTGAAGTGCATAATTTTATACATACGAACATTTAAAGAAAGTTTCCAACCTTTGCATCACCTTGAATCTTATCAAGATCTGACAATGTTTCTGCATGTTTTTTTTTCCCCTTCTTCTTCAGACAATACTGCATTATAAATAACTACCATCTGCAGAAAGTCTGAGGTTACTACTAATATTGTTCACAAGGTCATTAATATATAACATGGACAGCAGGGGCACACCTGAAGTTACTTCTACTTGTAGCAATGACATACAAAATAACATGCTGGGTCCTCCCTACCAAACAATCTGAGAAAGACCTGGTTTCAAATGGGAGTGGTTTTAAAGCTTTAATATAATATAGTATTTGTAAAAGTGTTGAGTACAACTGATTTTCAGCGTTTCACAAAAATTGCCGTCTTAGCAACGAAACTGTGACTATTGGAAGATAGTAGGTGAATGAAATTTTGTATTCCACATCCCTATGTCACTGATCTATCGTGTATCAAGTTTCATGTTCAGCATGTTTACTCTACAAGATATTAGAAGCCAAAGTTTACATTTTTTCACACTGCAATTTTCATCCCTAACTTTGATTCAAATTATCTAGAATTGTTAGCCTGTGTGGAAAATCACACTTTTTTGTAGTTAAAACCATAGTCTTTCTAATAAACTTAGTTTGGAAAGATTTAAAGAACATAGTTTTGTTGCAAAACCGGATTGAAAATACTGCATTTTTGATCTTATTACAAATCTACAACATTACACTTAATTTATTCAGTACTGGAATGTGGTATGTAAATGAAAGTTCATATTTGAGAACTTTCTAGAATTAGGTTGCTGCATGCTGTTTCACGTAAATCTTACCTTTAGCTCCAGAGATAAAAAACCAAGCTCTGAATTTTTTGGGGCCAATTTTGTCTCTAATTTTCTGTCTGAATATGACTCAGAAAATTGTCCAACATGTAATAGCTCAAAAAAGTCGGCAGAAATTCATACTCACTATGTGCAAAGTTGTGCTTGGAGTCAAACGAGTGACTATCACCACCAGAGTTGCTTCAATGACTGCTAAACATTACCGACATCTTTGGGATTCTCATAAAATTTCATGAGAATCCATGATGGTCAAGCAGAGGGGTCTAGGTGAGTTGGTATGGAATGACCCAAGCTGGACCTGACACTATTCAATCACATCCTACAGAAGCTCTATTTCAAGAGGGAGTTTGAAATCCGGTAACTGTACTGCCCAGCATCTGGGCAGGTAGTTTCCTGTCTCAAGAATACATTGTGCTTCAGTATTATGAAAATTACCCAGTAACTTGGTTCCCCACATGACTACAGGTGTTTTCTGTCTGTTAACACTGAGAAAGAGTTCTATGTTGACCACTCCTTTGTGTATGACTAACACTGAGGCAAAATTTACTGAAACTACAGAACATTGTTCACCATAAATCTTTATTTTAGTTGCATCACCCATAACACCATCAGAAATATGTTGCAGAACAGTAAGTTTACAAAGTCTGCATAGAATGATCGATGAATGGAAGCCTTTACCCAAAGATCAATTGTGATGCTCTCTGGAGAAAAATGACCTACAGTGCACTATGTTTTCTCATGCAATTAAATTAGCAAGCCAGACTGTTTAAATTATAAAAATATTGTCAATGTAAATCAGCACCTATACTTAAACAACTTTGTTATCAATGTTTGAATGAGATCAGTCTTAAGTGTCACATGCTCGCTCTGTTGTCTCTTGCCATGACACAGAATCTAACAATTAAATAATTCCGGCAATTTTCTTTGTCTCAACTGACTAGTTATGTTGAGCCTACTGCAGCACCCCTGGTGTACCATTTCTGTACTAAGACACAATTGATGAGTACAATCTCTTATGTTTAAACATCAGTGATCAAACTGCCTCTCTCCTGAATGCAGTCTGTTCTGGTTAGTGCTCATATTTGGTTATTAAAGGGTACTTGTCATGTGTGCTTTTCACAGATATCCCACAATATGAGTTAGGATAAACACACTGATCACATGATATGTTGAGCAGCAGACAAGCACCAAGCACATTTAAAAGTTGACCATTGAGTATTATTAACAGTAATTTTATAACACTACTATACATTTGTTTTCATCTAACCACAACAAAAATGCAAAGACTGCACAGAATATTAAAGATATCACAAAATTACTTTGAGTCCATCTACCAGAACATTCTCTTCCTGATATACAGCAACCAGTAATACTATGATTCTTAGGCCATTCAATTTTTTTGCAAAACATCACACAAATATTTTAAAATAGAAATGATTAGGAATCTACTGCAGTTATACAAATTATCTACAATTGCAATAGCAGTAGCCACATGTGTCCTGCTGAAGAACAGACTGCTGAACGAAAAAAAAAGTTGGTGCAGGGGTACATACTGTGGTTTCTGTGCATGCACAGTCCTAACACATACTAAGGATTATAGAACTGCTGCCTGAAAATGCACACTGTTACACTGTTGATTTTGTTTAATGTAGGAAGTGAACAAATCTGATAGAGAACTGCTGTTTGACTTTTTTTTGGCATAGGCTAGGCTTTCATGAATATAACTACCAAGTTTCATGGAAAAAGAATAATGTCTCTTCACTGATAAAGACACTGAAGTTCTGAAAATTTTCAATAAACTGGCACATATCTTGTATTTTGCTGTCAACAACATGGCGATCTAGCCACGTTTTGTGGAAAACGAGAAAAAATACAAAAGATTAAGATTTGGCATCCTGCTGAGCAGATTATTACAGATTCAGCACAGGTTAAGACTAGGAGGAGGAAATCTGTCGAATTCTTTTCAAAGGAATCATCCTACAATTTTTCTCTAGTGATTCATGCAAAGCATTGGAAACATAAATCTGAATAATGAGATGATACACATATTGTGGTGGTGATGATCACAATGTAAAGTGGAAGTGGAGAACTTATTGAGACAGGAAAGTGAACATGCATTGTCTATAGCCTCAGTATAGGATAGGATAAGATAATTACAAGGGTAACAAATGACAGCAGAGGAGTTTCTTAAATATTATGTAGTGTAAGGTATACCAGGGGTTTGAGTGGAAAAGTAAGGTGAGAAATTATTCAGTGGAATATTATCTATCCTACTGTCATATGACAATCGCCTACAAAATTTGATGTGAACAATGTACCTTCTGTAAAGTCTTAAAAAACCCGAAGAAAATATGGTTGTGTATCAGTCATACATTTAGTGGAAGATAATTAAGGAACAGTTCCTAGGGACATACATGTACCCTGGGATGACTCATGGGTGAAGAGGACAGTAGTCCACTATGTTCTAATATCTATTTCCTTGGATGCACATCAAGTGTTTGAAATTGAATTTGTCCATATACACCATCAGACATGTTTTGTGAGATGAAAAGTGTGTGATAAATATGAAGAAACGAATGCAAAATAAGCATTTGTAGACCTGCAGTTAGAACTAGAGTGGCTCCAGTGATGGTACGGATGCTGCTACCATGACAGCAACCATCGTCTCCTGTTAGTATCAAAAATGGCTCTGAGCACTATGGGACTTAACTTCTAAGGTCATCAGTCCGCTAGAGCTTAGAACTACTTAAACCTAACTAACCTAAGGACATCACACACATCCATGCCCGAGGCAGGATTTGAACCTGCGACCGTAGCGGTCGTGCGGTTCCAGACTGTAACGCCTAGAACCGCTCGGCCACCCCGGCCGGCTCCTGTTAGTAAGCATGGTGTTCAATATGTAGATAACCTTGGGTCATGGGGGTGGAGAGTCCTTCAGTGATTACAGAACTGTGTCTAAAAATCCAACCCAATGGCATGACTTGCTTGCTTGATAAACCAGAGTGTAATCGACACCTGTAGAAACAAGTGGAAAGCAGACGTAGGCAGGCAGCAGCAAACCTGAAAGGCAAACTCAAACACAAACCACATCTGAGACGTCAAAGCCATGCAAATAATTGTGTGGGATTCCTATATCCACTTATTGGTGACACACTAGCATCAAGTATGTGTCCTGTCTTCTGAATTGTGCTATAAACATACAAATGGATTATAAATGGATCAGTTGGTTGCCTGGAGATAAGGGACTAAAAAGTTCCTCACTCAAGTAGTGGTTTATATAGAGTTAATGATGTCCAACAGAAATTGGATCAGATTACGAAAGTTTGTAGAAGAGCTAAAAGTGAGGCATTGAAGGCAATACCGGAAATGGTAGAGCAGAGCAATAATTTACAGATGAGAAACGTACATAGGTCGGGCCACTTCGTAGGTTGGGACAGATGGGGGGGAGGGCGGAAGGGGGTCTCCGATAACTCGATCTGTCATCTCTGGCGAGAGAAACTGCACCTGCAACAGACACCCCCCCCCCCCCCCCCCCCGGCACACCAATTAAGGGAAGGATGGGTACAGAGTAATGAATGCCTTCTAGCAGGCTACAAATATAATGAGATCAATAGGCACAGTCAAAAACAAAATAAGGCCAGAAACAGTAAAGAGTCAATTGGTGCTTTGTGTCACAAAAGTGTCCCCTCCCCTCCTCACCACTTTGCAAGCAAAGAGCCATTCAACCTCCAATCCACCATAGACCACGTATTAAAGAGATGAATCATTGAATCATACACACAATACATTGGAGTGATACCCCTAAAATGGAAAACAGGGTGTGGATGAAAAAGGTGCTAACCAGACCATAGGGCAACTGAAAATGAGAAAGTGGGGTAACTATGGCACCAGGGTCCTTACAACAACATGCAGCAGGAAGTGCTCAACCCCTAACATTCCACGTCCAATCCAAAAGTAGTTTAAAACATTTCTGAGAATAAAAACACTTTTCATGGAGAAAACAAAATAAGGTTATTGTCTGTTACTCATTTGCCAATATTAGAGGCACAGAATACGGAAGACCATGCTAAGCACCGAGAGCCAGGAGGGGACCATCCACCAAGACGTGGGCTACTGCCCGTAAAGCTCGGCGGCAGCAGCAATAAGTTGGAGAGGGTGAGGACTTGGGTGTATCTCATTACATAAAATAAAACCAGGGCTTAATTGGGTATGACAGAAGTAGAAGTAACATGGGACGGTGGATTGCTTCCAGGAAGAACAGAAGTAATTGTCACACAGCCGCAGTCTCCTGTTTTGATAGAGCAGACTTTCTATGGTCCCTCTCGATGTGCTAGTATTTAAAACACCAGAACTTGGAGTGAAATAAGCCTTCACATCGCTGTAGTAACATTTACCTTTTCTGGAATTGAGTTCCCCTCATAAGTGAGGATGAATGACCTTGGACATACCTTGTTTGAGGCACCACAGCATACATGACACATGAAGTGGACTCCTTATATCTCCAAGTGTTCTCTTAGTTCTACACCGATCTATAGCCTTACATCCCAGTGAAAAATTAATCCCTGTGTAATGGTTAGGCTCTTACGGGGTGTGACTGTAATAAGTACTCCACCTAGCATTTTACAAGACACTACTGCCCAGGACTGTGTAGGATTGATTTTCAGTCTTAAAATGGAACCACTCTGCAGTTTGCCAAGGGAGAGTTCGAGAAATAAGCTTTCAATATTCTCCACAAAAAAAGAAAAAAGTTTAATGGAGGGAAATGACCTTCCATTTGTTCAGGTGCAAAGAAGGAAACAAGGTGAGTAACTGCTTGCAAATTGCTTTATTTTGTTGTCCTATTGCACAGCCAATGACCAAGTTCCTGGCATCATAACAATGGCCCAAAAATTGTGATCTTTATCAAGAGATTGCCGGGGCTCGTGGCAACTAGCTGATAAGTTTGGTTGCTTCCCCAACAACAAATATTAGTCACAATGCCATCTACTTCAAACAAGGGGTCTCCACACAGGCACCACCCAGCCAGAGCCAAGGCCACTTGGTGTGGTGGATAGTACTCATAACCCTGGTGCTCTGAAATGGTCGCCACTTTGGCATGGGCGTGGAGGTGATAGCTCAGGCATCAAAAGCACAATCTCTGCATGGTCAGGAGGATACCACCTGTCATCACAATGGTAACATTGGAGATACAATTAACTACTTGTTTTTGTTTCTTCAGACTCCTACTGTTTGCCTCATAATATTTTCATTGTATCTTCGTACATCCTCTTGGCACATTTCTGAACGCTTCTTTGTAATTTCAGTATATTCTATCATGCCCGTGTTATCACTTACTTGAAATCCCCTCCCTTCTCTTTAACAAACCCTGTACTACTGAAGGTTTTCTCGTCTTACACTTTACCATTTATTTTCTTTCAGTAACTATCAAACCATTGCCTCTTTTGTTAATATCTGCAGCATGCTCACTATCTAAGATACTTTACCTGCTGCTCAGTTAAACTGGTTAACCTCGCTCTTCTTTAAAAATTCTCATAATTTACATTCACGTCTTCTTGTCTGAGTATTTCTGGCTTTTCATGTACAATTCCTCTACATCTTAGGAGTTGGTGATAACCCACACTTCTGAAGTGAAAAGGATTGTCACTTCCTATGCTACTCCATTTTAGTTTGACAAAGTCAATTTAATGTTTATTTCTAATTGCCCTTTGACAAGTCTACTTTTTGTTTTCTTCTAAAAGATATGTTAGGAAAAAAAACATTCCTCCCATCGAAATTTTGCCTCCAAGATCTTGGGCACTTCTGATAGAAACACAGTTTCTATACTGAACAATCAACCTTTAGTTTTGGCATACTTTCAGATTAAAAACTTTTTTGCCATTTATGAGATTCTATAATTCTGCATGTAAGTCTTAGAATATCGATGTGTTGGTGTATTAACTTAAATGATTTCCATGGAATAAACTTGAGATATCTGTACTATTTTAAAGCTTTTTTTGTTTTGCCCCCAACAAAGTCTACTCATGAAGTTCTTCCTCCTCCTGTTTCCTGTGCTAAAATGTGTGTTCTCATTTTAATTTTTGCCTTATTTATGATGACCCAACTTGCTTCGATTTCAGTGCATTGACTATATGTTAGTAAGCATATAAAGTTACCAAATACACAAACTCCACCTAGCAATGTCTGTATTTAACATCATGTGCCTTAAAACTGACAACACTGATTTTATAATAGTTTACGTCACTGAACAGAGCATTTACCTATCATAAACATCTACTTTTATTTTTGTGTATTTATTCAAGGTAAAAAAATATGACTCAAATTTTTTGATTTTATCATTTTTGTTACAGTATTAATTTTGTGCCCACTAAAAATTCTGTTTGCTGTGTCTTTCAAAAAAGATGTCTGAAGTGTTGTTGCCTTTAAATTCTATGGTTATTACCCTGCATTGTAGTAGCTTTAAACTTACCAGTTTTATCAGCTGTGAATTTGTGACATGGAGGTGATCAAAACAATTACATCCCTGCAACTATGAAAATATTTTTTGTGCCCTTAAACTGGGTAAAAATTATACAGTGGACTCATCCTGCAATACATGTATACAATATTCATGAAAAATTGCAGACAGGTCATTCCAGGCTCATAAACATAGCATTATTTATTGACAACGGGCATGTTAACTCCTCCCTTTTGGATACAATAATTACTTTTTCACATCCTTAATGCTAAGAATGGTAGTTTCACATATTGTGTATTAGTACAATAGGCTGCTTATGGATGAAACTTACACAATGCATGAGAAACTTAACATTTGCACACTGCAAAAACCAACTGATGCTGTGCCAACAACTTATCAAGTGCCAATACTGTTCAATGTCACCCTTAATATATAATTTTAATCTCTGTAGCCTACCTTACTTCTTACCAACTGCGATTACTGTGTGGCAAATTGTTTAGTGAAGGTAGTAAGATTGTATTGAGGTGTGACAAAAAGAGACAAACATAACACAGTAGTCAGAAGTAATTCCTTTATTTAAGCTGCAGCCACATCACTGAAATGTGTCAATATAAAACATTCCGCACTTGTTAACTTTCATATACCCTCACTGAGCTTGAAATGACCACAATGATTCAGTGGGTCAGTGGTGATTGTAGTTTCTTCACTATGTCACTTTCACACACAATCTGATTCATTTTCTCAAGCCATTTGTATGTTTATGTACCAGCAAGAACCATAACACTTGAAAAGAATTTGAATCCTCAGGCATCACTCCAACAACTTTACTGGGACACCTTTGATTACCACAGGGGACAAGGAAGGAGAGGCACACAGTAGTCAACTGTGTGCCTCTCCTTCCTTACAATATATGGTCACTGTGCAGAATGGTTCCTGATGGAATCAAAGTTGCTCACAATGGACAATCCATCAGTCATGTACAGACAGTTCCATAGAATCTTAAGAAATGTTCATTTTCACAAAAATATGAGACATTATGAAAGTTTTCACTACTGTTTTGTAAAATACCACTATAGGAATCATTACTGCTATTATTAAGACTGACACTGTTAAATTTTATTGTGTAAGTAACAGCAACCACATAATCTATGTTTTCTTAGAACAGCACCTGCACATTTCCTACTTGTTTCATTTCATACAATGTGCTCTTTTGATGCCTTGGAAAGGAGTTACATGTCTGAAAAAATTACTTAGTTCACATTTTTGTTATTGCATGTCACTCTCCGTGACAAACAGGACTTGTATATTCAAATGACCAGCCACAAGAACATCAGAGAACTCTCTAGCATTAGTAATATGTTCACCACCTTGGAAGACATGCCTTCAAGCATATCTTTTAGCAACAGCACCTGCACCATCATGTACACCCTTACCGCGACAGGATCCAAAAAAAGTTTCATGCACAGTATTTTGGACTCACTGACATAGGTGCCATGGAATATCTATTTTCGAAATGACTGGCTACATCATCAATCCAGATTGTAATGGTTTCAACAGTTTCAAAATGCTCTTCAACATGTATGATAACTGTATTGTAACATATATGATAACTGTATTGTTGAAGATCTGTACTTCTGCAGATGTGTGTGTGATGCAATCTGAAATCACAGCATAATACTGATGCTTGACATCATTAGTAGAATCCGTACCATGGATTATGACTGCAGTATATACTGTCACAGTGTAATCGTTGATCCAGCGTGTGGCCTTTACCTCATACTGACTTTTTATACAATAGTCTTCAGTAAATTCTATTTGCAGTAGTACACTTCCTGGCTGGTGTGCGTCTTTCTGATTTTGCAATTCCAACACTTGTTGATATACATTATATAGGTGTAATTTTACTTTCCAAAGTTGCAATGTTAGTTCATCTCTTGCTTCAAGAAGATGCCACTTTTCCTTCACAATTGTTTTCCGTCTATCCCAATAAGTTTTATGGATCTTGCAATTCTGAAGGCCTTCAGTTGACTGCTGCACTTGAAATTACAAGATGTCTACTAATTGTTAGACAGTAAGCACAAGTGACACATTCCTGTACTACAGTTTTTTGTTGTACATATCACACAATTGAGCGTACAAAGCCAGTTGTAGATATTTCTACATGCGTACAAATGAATCAGACTAAGAAGGAATTCGGAGTTTTCACACTACAAACAAGCACATTTCTTGTCTCAAAGAGCCAAATGGGTAAATATGTGGTCTGTAAAACACTGGCATACCTATTTTCACATCAGAATACTTCCCTGTAAATAAAAGGAAGCCTCCTTCAGATTGAACTTCATCAGCTTGTTTTGCATGCTTGTGCTTCTCATCAACTTTTACATCTTACCTACCAGCAGCTGGCACAAAACTGTATCATTGCAGAAGAAAACCCTCACTGGTTTTGTTTCTTTGGTAGTTGCAGTTGATCTCTTATAACAAAATAACACTACAAAAAATTTTTGAATACATTTCTGTTGTAACCTATGTTTGTTTTCCATGACTTGAGTAAAGGTTAGTTCACTTTTCTGACAGTTCTTTGCAATGACTGGGCACTTTTATATGGTGATATTTCAGAAGAACTACTTGGAATTATAGCGTATGCTATTTCCCCAAAAGCCTGTTTCCAGCACTCTCTTATCTCATATGGATCCTGGAAGCTTGAAGCTTCTGACCCTTTTGCTGAATTTTCTTCCTAGCTTTCCCACTTTCTCACAGCTGCTTCTTATTTTAATGTGCCTTTTGCCTTACCATTGTTTTCTTCTGTGCTTCTTGCTTAGACTATTTCTCTTCTGTTCTGCTTGGGTCATGAGAGCCATAGTGGCCAACGATACGTGTTTCAACTATTTCCTACCACAAAAAGTATATATACTAATCATAAATATTGTGTACATTATTAGTGACACACAGTAACATTGCAGCTGTTAAATGAAATCACAAAATTAAACTGTGATTTCATATGAAGCAGATAAACTGTCAACACAGCCTGTGACTAACAGAACAAATAATGGAGATTACACGAGTCACTAAAAAACATGTTGCATCTGTCACACTGTTTATTGAAGTGTTTAGAAACTTATTGTGCATTCCCTTTCTCAGATCACTATACTGAATGTCTATTCTAATGTCTATGAATGCAACCACCCAAAACATTTGAAAAAGACAGCATGTTGGCGACTAACAACACTGAAGCTACTTTGATTATTATCTTCCCACAACAGAATAATCAACAAGCTGTGAAAATCTACATTAAATGATAGAAGAGACCATCATAAAGTATGTTTAATATATAAGGAAATACTTATATTAATTTACTGAAAACTGCCAATAATGGCTGTTGTACAAGGCACTGCTAGGTTTATTGTTGTGTTGCCAAATGTAGAAACTACACATTCTGAGCTTTAATATATCCCATACGACTATGTGACATAAATTTAAACAACAACAAAAATGTCTTTTCTATGGAATTTCCCAACATGTCGATTATCTAAGTTTTCTGTATTTATGTCGCAGTTTTTATTTTTATTACAAAAAGTGTTAAAATATGGCAAAGTGTGTTTACATATGGCACAAAACAAACAGCAAGCTACACTACAGGTCAATATGTTACCACAGTCTTTATATGGCATTCACATTCATTGGCTTCACTAACACTCTACAAAATTATCACTTTCCAAGCTAATCTATTACCTTGGACTATGCTACAGCTCAGCCCATCCGCAACTGCGATTTCACAGTAGTCCAAGATCATACACTACCCACTTAACTGTGAACAAAGTCTATAATAGTCTAAAAATTGAAATAACTTTATTTTCAAGAACGAAAGCCACTTAATTGACAAAGAGGTTATAAATGGGTCAACAGACACTCAGGTTCACTTTCACCCATAAAGCACTAATCTTGATACCGGTATGAAACTTTGATCATATTGTAACCCTTTTGTGAAAATGAATGGTGTCATCTCAACCACCGAAGACATGAATACAAGCTTATCACTTGTTGGAAAATTAACATGGAAATTTCAACAAACTGGTCGAGAGATAAAGGTTAAATAAAGATGTATCAGATTAAAGACTGAATTTTTTTTTAAAAAAAAAAAAGAAAAGAAAAGAAAAAAAAACTAGATCAGTCTATACTGGTTGCTCAGAAAAATTTGATATTTGCCGAGAGGACTCAAAAATATTTTAAAATTTTTTTATTGTTTATTATTTAGAAATGGCAGCCATTTTTGTTTGAGGTGGCAAGAGTTTTTTTGTGTGTGTTTTCAAGTATCTGAGGGTTTTTAATTATTCAGTTATAGGTGCCCTAGGCCTTTCAAGATAAAAAGCATTTACTTCAGCATAGACTGGCCACCACCACCTAGCTGAATTTATTCCGTAACACTTAGTTACTCAAAGTCATTTGACTCAAAAATCTCAATTTCTAAACAGTGGTTTTCCAAAAGAGGAGTAATTTCTAGCCTTAATATTTTTTGTGCTATTACACTATATAATATCGTTACATTTTATAGAACAATAGTGATAAGCTTACACTTAAAAAATACACTATTTTAAAAACAAATTGTTTGGCCTGCAATATCTTGGGGACCAGATAAAAATCTGAGAATCACACACATAATAGACTTTCACATTATGAAACTTCAGCATAAATGTCAACTTTGATGTGCAATTTAAAGTTAGGAGAAAAAATATGAAAATTTAAAAATATTGTTTTTGAGATCTGCAATATCTAGGCTAGTGGAATAAAGCATATCAAGTATATAATTTATACATATCTATGATTACCTTTTTTTTTACTGAAAATGAGCCAGAAAATGAGATTACCTTGTTCTCATCTTATCTGTTTTCTCTACTTTGTTTACTGACTACCTGAGAAATTTCTTCGCTCAGTTTGGCCAGTTTAAATCTCGCACAGTCATAGTTTTAAATTCCAGGGAAGACAGCTTCCTCAGCACATTCTTAACTGGAACCCAAACTACATACACCTCTTTTTTTTTAAATGAGGACCTTGGTTCTCATGGGTGGTAAAATGCAACATCAACATCTTGGTTTTGTCCATCAATATTATCAACTTCGGCAATGCAACATTGTCCATTGTTAACAAAAGCCACTATAGCTACTTTGAAGTGTCAGTGGGACAAGTTTTTTCACACTACTGAAGTTCAGTATCAGGTGCATTGCATTCAGCAATTGCCAAGAAGTTAACTCTGTCCTTCATTAATTTACCTTCAATCATGTTTTTGCCTATTCAATTAAATGCATTTTTTCTTGTGTAATGCACATAAAATTCCCCATTCTTTTACTGAACACATTGTTAAATTAACCGGCATTTTGACACATTAAATTCACCACTAACATTTGCTCAACTCAAAGAATTTGGCATTAAAAAAGATGATCTTAATTTTATGCTCTGTTTGAAATATGTCATTTCGTTTTTAGCTTTTCTATCAATCATCATATTCAGTTGGTGAATTTTTAGAACTTCCATCTGGTTTAGTACAAATTTTCTTTCGAACTGAAATTTCCAATTCTTTGACTAACTGTCACTTTCTCAATTTTTGCATTCAAGACAAAAGGTCTTTATTGTTCACTCTGTTTTGTAATTTTACTACCAGATGATACACCTTGGATTTCACAAGCAGAATCTACCTTTTTTTTTGTAGTTTCTGACAAGCCACAAAATTCTTTAGGCCTACTTTAAAATTTATCAATATCCTTTCCTATTTTTATAACAAATATGTTAAATAACATGTTGGACACAGTGATTTTCCTGGTATTATACTTATAACACTTCTTTTATTTTTAGAATAACAATCTAACATTATTTTTCTCAGACCTTCTATTACAGGCTTATATGCCTTAAAAGGGTCAAAGCAAGACTGAACAAAAACATGATGAAATACTTTTCAAGTATTTAATTTCAATAGTACTTACAAGTTGATTTAACATCTAAGTCAACTCTTTCAAGTAAAAACACTTTGTTCTTCACTGTAATCTTCAATTAAAGTAATGTCTTTTGGAAAGACTCCACAACACACTGACAAGCTTCGGTAATAAGAACAATAGAACAATGAACCTCCATTTTTCAAATGCATACTTCAAGAACTCATAGTTAAGAGAGTACAAGTGGACAGATGTTCATGGAAGACAACACATAGCCTTATACAGACTCGTCTGCAAGCCTGCACAGAGTTGCAGATGCTGTCTGCTAAAACTTTCAAAATGGACTTACTCAACAAACAATCACTGTTCACTTTAATCTGAATTGTTTCCAATTATATAACAAATATATGTTATTCCATTAGCCTAGATATCTTTGTTTTTAAAATACATAATATCGAAACATCCCCCCGCCACTGTCAACTGAATCTCAACATTGAAATTCATAATGAAGTTTGATATCACAATGGCCCACTAAGTGTGTAATTTTCAAATTTTTATCTGACCCCTCAAGATATTGCATGTGAAAAAATTAATAATTTTTAATTCATGTCTTTTTTAAACAGTAAGCTTCTCATCACTGACACACTATATCAGGGTGATAGCACAAAATACTAAGGCTGAGAAATCACTCCTCTCGAAAACTACTTTTCTAATTTTTTTAAAACTTGCAACCAATGAATTTGAGCTATTAAAAATATATTACAGAACACACTCATCTAGGTGATGATGTCAACAGTGTGCTGAACTAAATTATTTATATTTGAAAGTCCAAGAGCAACCGATCACTGAATAACTTAAAAAACTGCAGATGCTTGAAAATGCAAAATATCAAATTTTCTGGGATGGTCAGGCAACCAATTATTTTTTCCTGGACCACTTGGTACGGAATAACTCAACTGCAAGAATTAGTGAGCCAAACCCTAGTGAACTGGGGCGACCCTATGCAAAATAAGAATGTTTTAATTGTTTACATTACAACCAGCTGATCAAAATGTGAAAGCAAAAGAGGAACACACAAAATCAAGAAAACCTAGCATTCTGAATTTAATTTCTCATGGTTTGCTCATTAACAATTCTATGGAAGAAATTGGTATTTGAGGAAAAAAGCGCTAAAAGCAGAAAAGAAGCAAATGGAAAAAGGAATACTGGTACATCCAAAGAGAAAACATGGAAAGAAGCTTCTAGTAAACACAAGGAACTTGTCCAGGCAGGAAAAACTGCTCAGACAGAAGTTCAGAAACACACGATCTTACTACCAAAAAATTTGAGAGAGATTTGTATCACGTACGAAACAGAAATACTCAATATAACGTAAACTGCCTCCAAAGTGGAATGTTATATGCTACAGCCACATGCGCAATATTTTTAGCAGGATTCGAGATATAAAAAAACATTGCAGGAATCTCAGCATGTGTGGCAACCACAGAGCAGGGGAAAAATGCTGGGTGCTGGCAATCAAACTGCTATGCACACATGCTGTAGAGGCAACTTCTCGAAAACAGCAATGGACAGTGTTCAGAAGAGAGAAATTCAGTTCTCGCACTGTGTTAATTGTGCACTCCAAGTTTATGCACTCCTATTTTAAAGACTGCAATCCAGCCGTGTACTTCATATTTAAATTTTTTAAATATTTAATCATTTTCAGTAAAGTCTTCTAGCCAGTTTCTATAATAATTTTAATTTCTTTTTCCCAGTTTAGCTTAATAAAAATTTTTTTTAGTGTAATTGAGGTAGTGAAAGTCAGTCTCATTACCCCAGCAATATCAAGTGGGCACCATTTTATGGCCTCCTTTTGAAAATTTAGTCTTATTTTATATTTTAAAATTCTGAAAAAAAATTTCAATGAATCCTCCAACCAAGTACACAGTTTTTTTTTTAACTTAACCCACAAATTAAAGTCTAAGTAGTAGATGTCACTTTCCACACTGAATGCCCCATTCAACATTTTCAGGTTCAGTATCCTACTTGTACATCATCATCTTAAAAGGTATGTTTTCAATGAAAGTAAACAAAAATCAACAATATAGAAATTTTATGTAGTGGTCATAAAGTGCATTCCCCCACACTGATTATGTGTGTTACTGAAAATGTGTTTATATTGCAACGGTTAACAGGCACGAAACCAAAATGAAAATAGGTGTTTCTGACAAACCGAAAGTGTACTCTTTTCAGTGGTCGCAACTACAGAAAAAAAGGCACTGCTAATACTTTTGGTAATGTCAGACTGGTAACACAGCGAATACTTTTGCAAGAAATTTTATAATACACTAATTTTTGGACAGGTGGACAAAATATATTTACAAATGGTTACATTTCCAGTGCCTTTTACTCACTACCTGCTCCTTTTCCAATCATGTATAAAACGTGAATTTTTCTGCAAGTACGAAAAGAAATGTGCTTTGGACACTACTTTCAAATCATTTGTTATTTCTATATTCTGAACAAATTGTTGTCAAAATGGCAAGTTGAAAGACTGTAGACTTACTAAATCAGAAAGAATGATTTGAACTTTTAAGATTTTTCATGCATTTCCAGTTTTCAACGAGAAAGTGGCCTTATGTAAAGCCCTAATTGGAGCACAAACTTTGAAGAATTTTGTATATGATCCTTACGTGCATTCCCTACAAATTTCAACAAAATTAAAAAAGCTCTATGTATCTTCTGGACTGGATCACCTGAACAATGACCCACATATAATGCACATATACAAATAATGTGGCAACAGTGTGGCACGGACACTTCAGCGTTACCTGCACAAAGCAAGGACATTTCTGGCAAAACTTTAAACTTGTCCTACGACCTACCACATATCATGCTTCAGTACAGTAAAAACTGAATCCTGTAATATCCAGTGACCAGTTTAACTTACAAGAAATTGCCGACAGTCACATTAAAAAAAATAATAACTTTATTGTAAAAATGTACAATAGGAATTTTACTTGGAAAGACCTACGCAGACTGTCCCAATTACAGAACAAATGTGTTAGACATACACCTTATTACATACAAAATTTGAAACTTAAACGAAACTTATATGAATAAACTTATAGCAAAATCATGCCATGACAATTTTGCAGCTCTTAATCATAATTTCCTTAAGAACTAATGAAATGAACATATATGGAGAGAAAAGGTCAAGCATGACTTATTATCAACATACTGTACTTTTTATCTACATGTATACAACCTTTGCCAGATGGAAGTTTTTTTCCTATCATTTGTAAATATGAATACTATACTAAAGATTTACTGAAATTCGGTGACCTCAATACAGCATGTGGAAACCTAAATATACATAATATTTCTCCATTTGCCAACAGATACCTGCCCAAGTGGACTCTTGGCATTTTGCTCCCACCCTAGACTAAATTTTTGCTCACGTATCTTTCAGTCTTTAGGAAATCTTACAAGCTTGAAACAGCTGACAATTCAGTAAATGAAGGAGAGTAACACTGAAAGTGACGTCGACAATAGTGCAGCGATAAATACAACAAATTCGGGTCACTACTCAAAAACTTATCAAAAACCAGCTGTTTTGCTGACAAATCTGTTTCTGTCACTATCAACATCAGCTGGCCGTAATGCAAGGTGTTTTGGAGAATTATTTTTAAACGATTACATCTGAAGAGAGCAACAACCACACACAATTCCACAACACAATAAGTCTACAAAATAACGCAGCATAACATGAGTAACGGTAATTCGGTTACACATAATTACGAGCACGTAGAAAGTACTTCGGCCGCCATTATAGACACATAAAGACAGAACATCATTCACGTCAAAAATTAGCCCCCATATTAAGTTTCTTATAACAAAGGTTAATGATTATCAAATAAACTTAGGGCTGTTTAATGAAAGGTGCAGAGCAGCCACCTAACTTTCATCAAACGTCACTTTCAGCTTGCGTTATCTCCATTAGTCTGCCACTCGCCCTAATATCATAACAAGGCAACTAAAAAATTCAGAACATATGTTGAGAACTTTACCTGCTGCTCTAGACCTGATCCATTTTGATTGGGTACATTACTCATATTACTTCAAAGCAAGACTTTTGTTTAAAACACCCCTTGCAAGCGTTGTCTTTTCACGTAGTTCTCACACAAAGGATATTGACGTTGATGTTCGAAATTTTAGAACTTCTAATCGATCTAAAGCTGAGTGACCGACGTCAGAAAACTATTGGCTACGAAAGTTCTACTGGAATTTCAGAACTCAAGACACAACCGAAATCAGTTTGTTGTTCTATGATTAAAACAAGTCTAAGTGAATAACTCAACAGTAATTACAAAACAAAACATAAGTGTATCGCTGGTGTACGTAGACGTGAAATGCTAAAGCTTAGAAGACTACTAATGGCGGTATCACATCTACTGCTCATACAATACATGCTACCTCTGACGTCACTTTTTCCTTCCCAAATTTTCCATTGACATATTTTAATTCCTATTTATTTCAGTCTCATATTTTTTATTTAGGTCAAATTCTTTAGATCACGTAAGAATTCTGTTATTGTAATCTGATTAGCAAAGAAGCAGATTACCGTTCGAGTAGTTTCGTCGACCTCTTGTACAGCGATATATCGACTTGCGAGAGTCGTCGAACTCAATTTCCTGCTGCTTCCGTGTGGGTCTTCAGGAGTGTACGAGTTGGTTCGAAAGCTGGTAATTTTAATGTGTGATGGAAATCTCGTTCAATCGAGATATTCTGTTGCTATTCTCGTATTTTCGTATTATTTATTTGTGATTATTAAGTTGAGTGAACTAAATTGCATATCAACAGAGATTTTTCGCTAACATGTCTAACTTAATTGCAGGTTAGAAATGGGACGTGTAATACGAGCTCAGCGGAAGGGTGCTGGCAGTGTGTTTCGTTCCCACACGAAACACAGGAAAGGGGCGCCAAGACTTCGAGCCTTAGACTTTGCTGAACGCCATGGTTATATTAAAGGAGTTGTTAAGGTAAAAATCAGCGTTTACCTTTCATGCATAGTTCGTAAATGTATAACACATTTCGTTCTTAATGTTACGTCAATCTACGTCGGGCATTAGGAATGTTTGAATTTGATCTATACGTGGTGTGACGGCACTGTAATTACTGTACCACAGTTCTTGATTGTGTATTAATGTCTTGGTTTGTATTGACTTATATCAATTCCATTATTAACGTCCCTGTATTATTTTACTATTTGCGGTTTAGCTTCTAGCAAAAGGGTGACATTTTTGTTTCTCCTGTCGGTAAGTAAGTGGTGTGTAAAAGTAACTGCCTGGAATGACATACTAGTCATGAATTTCTTTTGTTGTGAGTTCCATAGTGTATGGTCAAGAAAATGACAACTGTATCCTTTATGACTATTTAGGTAAATGTCTTCAGCAGCGTAATTAAGACGTGCTTCTCATGGGTATGCAATAAGACCATATACTTAGCTTATAAGTGTTGTTCTATGGATAGGTGAAGCCCAACAAATGAAGCTCTCATTTGATAGTATATAACAACACATATGCTAAACTCCCTGTTAAGTGGTTATATATTTAGAATTTTAATTATATATTCGAATTTCTTTGTGCTGTCTGATGACAAATTGCTTTGTCTGATGATGACAAATTGCTTTCAGGATATCATACATGATCCAGGACGTGGGGCTCCACTTGCAGTTGTTCACTTCAGGGATCCATACAGATTCAAGACACGTAAAGAACTCTTTATTGCGCCAGAAGGCATGTACACGGGTCAGTTCCTGTACTGTGGAAAGAAAGGTATAACCCTTTTTAGTAACTTTACTTGCAATGAGCCAATTATCTGTTCAGTGTCAGAACTTTGTTTCATGAATTTGTTTGTAGTGTGTTCATTAATGAATAACATTTTTTAACCTGGAAATACTGTTGTGTAACAATTGGACTTTGGTAATTTCCAAGAATGTTTCCCTATCGAAGCCGCAGGCTACAAACAATATATATTGAACATGCGATTCTAAATCGATCACGCTGGGCAGTATGATAAATTGTGAGTTGCTAGGAAAAACACAAACGATTTGTTGGTAGTGAGTGGGATGTCTGGTATAGTAGATGTTTCTTCGGCAGATTGCCTCGTGAAGAATCTAATCCTATGTTTATGCAATGTAGAAAATTGTTTGAATTTTTGTCAGAAATGTGACACACTACTCATATTTTTGTGTGACACTGGCAGTCTACCCAGGTTACGGCAAAAAGGGAATGCTTGCTGTAGCATACGCATCAAATGGAATTTCTCGACAATGTCTATGACGAGTGAGGTAGGTAGTCTCCTTTATGATTATTACTATTTTTGTAATGCTCTTCTTTTGTCACCTGCCACCATAATTGCGTGATCGATTTAGAATCACACGTTTGATATACAGCAGAATCCTGCTAATACGAACATTCGGTTAATCCGAACATGAAAAATGTTAGTGTAAGTGGAAAATCGTGCTGTAAACTGCTGTACATACACACTATTTAAATTTTCATAGCACAGTAAACATGTATTAGAAAAATTGGCAAGAAATCATTAGGTTTAAACAATGCATAACAGTGAAAGAAAAGCTGTCAAACTTACTAAAATAAGGCGGACATTTTATACGTACTTTCTAGATGACAAAATCTTCCCCCCCCCCCCCTCCCTCCCCGTAATGAAGGCAGTCTGTTATGACGCATAGCTGCTCCATCGTCTCGTAAACAGCAAATCAGCACGTGTAACAGTGGGCTGTTGCTCCAAATAACGTAGTGCAAGGTAAAGGGCTTCTGCTGCGTCACTGTGTGGCCTCATTGTCACTTCCGTCACAGCAGTCCACTTCTTCCTGGTCTTGTCACAGCGGCAACTAAATCGGTTTCAGTAAGGTTCTCCACAAATGCCCCATCATGTGCCATCCACTCATCTACATCTCCTTCACTAGTTTCGTCACATCAAGGGATTGTCTGTATCATTTGTAGTAGATTTTCCTCTTCATTTTCAACCAGGTTGGCCTGGAATTGAAGAGATGTCCACGGTTTTCTCAGAGTATTTTCTTAAATATTCTGCCATGCCTCAGTGGCCCAATAAATAACATCCTTCACATTGGTGTTTTTTTTTTTTTTTTGTTTAGTCCACTAAAGGAATGCTATCATCTTGGATCAGCATTCTTGAAAATTGTTTTCTGTAAATCGGTTTTAATGTTTGCAGTACGCTCTGGTCTATCAGATGTAGAAGTGGTGTAACATTAAACGGCAAAAACTTCACCACAGTTTCTCCATCACATAATTCCTCACTGTTGGGATGAGATGGCGCGTTATCAATCAAAAGGATGGCACGGGGAGACAAATGATTTTCCTTAGAAAACTGTTGAACAGAGGGAACAAACTGGGCCTGAAACCATTCTTTGAGCAGCTTACATCCATCCATGTTATTTTCTGGTTATGATAATATACGGGCAGGGACTTCGTGTTGCAGTTTTTAAAAGCTCTGGGCCAAGCAAATTTGCCAATCAGCATTAAAGGCACCTTGTGATTACCAGCACTGTTGTTGCACACTAATAGTCACATCTCTTATCATTTTTTCAAACTCACCTAAGTATTCCTTCACTGCATCATGAGGAGAAGAAAGCTTCTCTCCAGTAATTGTTAGCTTATGGATTCCATGACGTTTTTTGAACCTGTTCAACCAACCCATATTCACACTGACTCGTCACCATTCATTAACGTGTTCGGGTAAACAGCCTTCTCATGAACCAGTGCTCCATTCAGAAGAGTTCCTCTTTCTCTTTCCTGTGAAACCAAAGGAAAAGATTAATCCATTTCATCGTACTGGGACTGTTTTCAGAGTCTGCCAAATTTTAGTGTTTTCTTTCAGACGATGTGGTGCAAGTATTTTCATGTTTCACTCAGTCTTCTTTCAATCACAAATGGTTGCTTTACCAATACCCAGTGCTGTTGACAGATACATTCTCACCATTGTCTATCTGCTTCAAAGCATTCCGTTTTTCTCTGAGTTAACATTGTATATTTCTGTTTACTCGTGACGAAAATACATACACCACTAAACCTGAACGAATACAACTGTTACGCATGCCAGCAATCGATAACTAACATAACCAAGCGCGTTGCGAGCCAATTGGCAGTGCACTGGCCTCAGACACAACAAAGGTCTCGACAAGGGCAGGGAGTGAGAGTGAGCCATTGTTCACACCTGTGTTCCCATTTTTTTACCATGGTGTACCTACTTATCTGCTTGGTATGCTTCATTCTAGAAATTCATCACCGTAATTCCAGCTAATCTGAACAAGGTCCGGTCCCAATTAGTTCGGATTAATGGAACTCTACTGTATATTGTTTGGAGCCTGCGGCTTCAATAGGCAAACATTCTTGGAAATTACCAGTGAGTTATGTTTTTATAGCCTGGAAATACTGTTGTGTAACAATTGCATTTCTTGTACATGAGAAAGGTAATACAATACTGCTGTAGTCAAGAGATAAATTAATTTTGATGTTATTTGACTTATAGCAAGGAAACAAGATACTAAGATTGAATACGAAAGGCACTATTTATTGTGTTCTAGATATTGCTTGACATGTTTTATACATTATCTTGAGCAAACAAATGTGTGTTTTGAAATGTTTGGATGACACTTCTTATTCTTTGTTGTCAAGAGTGTACTTAATTACCACAGACTTTTGACAAGAAAGTGTCCACTATGAATTCTGCTTTGGTCATTAATAAACTCATTGGTTTTTCCTGGCTTTTGTTACTGCAAGTTTAGTGAAATGAATAGTCTCTCATAACTGCGCTTGACATTGTTCAGGTGGTAAACTGCGCAGCAGACAGTTCTCCCAATGCAATCAATTTTGCTGCTGATGTTTAAATGAAATATGACCACATGAGACAGGTGAAAATCAGTGCAGGATTGTAACACCAGGGGCATTATTGCTGATAACACAGATTTGGCATTTTGTATTTGGCCAGGATATGAAAACCTTGCAGTTGAAGTGGGACTGGCAAATATTGTGGCCACCTGTGGATGCTTTGTGTTTAGCTTTGATTGTTTTACTTTTGTTCACTTGTCTGTCCTCAGGAAGAGGCATAATTTTGATCCACCTTAATTTTACTACAGTTTATTTGAAAATAAGTAGTTTCAAGGAATTACAAAAAATGTTAGTGCAAAAGGTATAATCTGTTGAAGAAAAGCAGTTCTTAAGATCCTGATGGGTTGCTAAAATTTTAGCTAAACATTTGTTGGGTACTTGATCAGGTAAAAGTGTGCTTATGGTGTTGGTGGTTTCTGTGTTGCGTGCTGCAGTTGGTAACTGTGTGTGAGTGATATGTGAACACAGTATATGTGGCGGGTGATTAGACAAAATGGCAGAACCAATGAGAAAAGTGTTTGATAAATGTCATGGTGTGGAATGTGTGAAATTTCAGTGTGGCATAATGGAATATGTGCCCTATTGTGCAGAATGTCATCATAAAACAGAATATTCTTAAAATTTAAACTGCACTCTTAAGTTCCTGTATAACCGCAACCTCATAAATTATTACAAAAATATGCCACAGAGTTCTCGAAACAATTATCTGGCTAATGTTACAGAGCAATATTCTAAAATTTTTGGTATAGCTGATCAGTAATTTTAAACAGTGGAAACTGGCAAGTTGAAATTATAAGGAAAAGGATAGATTTCTACTTGCTGTAAAGATGACACATTGAGTTGCAGACAGGTATAATGAAAAGACTGTTACACATTTAACTTTTGGCCAAAGCGAAGGAAAAGGATAAAGACGCACCCAGATTCATTCATAAGCAAGCACACCTCATACACACATGATGATCATCTGCGACAGCTCGGTCTGGTCAGAGTTGCAGGAAATGGTCATGCTTGAGATCTGCTTGCTTTGTGCATGCGCGCACTCTCTCTTCTCCTTTTCTGAAGAAGACTTCAGCCGAACGCTAGATGTGTAACAGTCTTTTCATTATGCCTGCCCGCAACTAGACATGTTTCCTTTACAGCGAATAGCAATCCATCAGTTTCCTTACTTTGTTGATTCGTAAGTCTGAGACTTATTGTGCCCTAAGGACTATATCTGAGAGGAAACACAAAAAAACTGAGCCTCAAACAATTGCTGGGTAATCACTCAAATGTTTTTAGGCTTGATTTCTTTGATACCTAAGTGATCTGCGTATTTCATTAATATACATAAATTACATCATTTTCTACATAATAAAGGGAAACATTCCACGTGGGAAAAATATATCTAAAAACAAAGATAATCGGGCACACACACACACACACACACACACACACACACACACATTATATATATATACAAGCAGACATATTTAAAGACCAAACTTAATGTGGTCGTTGTGGGGGTGTTGTGAGGGTGACATGGTATTAGAAGGTGGAAAGTGTAACATGAGGCTGAAATGAAAATGAAAATAAAAATATATGGGGAGAGATAAAGGTGGACTGGAAAGTAACTGGAGATCTGGTGTGAAAAAAGGCGAAAAGGTGTTGGTTACAGCTGGGCTATGTTGGACTTGGGTTGGTAGACAACGATGTGCACAAAGGTTAGGTGGTTGTGTTGCCGCCAAAACACGTTAAAGGACGGAGAAATTCGGGAAAATTTCGAAAAAACTGCGTGTAATATATTAAAAGGAGTGGTTTTGTGGTGGCAGATTATGAAAATGAGGCTAACAATCGTCTGACGAAGAAATAATGACGTTAAAACCTGTGGGAAGCGGCTAAAAATTATCAGTGATGTGGGAAAAACAGAAATGGAAATAAAGTGAAAGTTATTAGAACTAGCCGAAATGGTTGTTTAAGAGGTGAAAGGAACTGTTTGTGAACTATAAATGGTGAATTTTATAGCAGCGGTAGTGTTGAAAGCAGCAAAAAAAATTTTTTTGTTATGGTTTGGAAGTGGGTTACGTATTATTGAGTATATATAGGCGGGATAAAATTGTATAGCAAATTACGGTAAAAAGGAGAAGGTGAATACAAAGTGAAACTACTGGCAAAAACAGAAAGAGAAAATAAGATGACAGAAAAGATTTCGAAATGCAACAGTGACAATAACAAACGTAATTGTTGGGTTCAAATTAATGATATCAATATAATAGAGGGAAACATTCCACGTGGGAAAAATATATCTAAAAACAAACATGATGTGACTTACCGAACGAAAGCGCTGGCTGGTCGATAGACACACAAACACAAACATACACACAAAATTCTAGTTTTCGCAACAAACGGTTGCTTCGTCAGGAAAGAGGGAAGGAGAGGGAAAGACGAAAGGAAGTGGGTTTTAAGGGAGAGGGTAAGGAGTCATTCCAATCCCGGGAGCGGAAAGACTTACCTTAGGGGGGGAAAAGGACGGGTATGCGCGCGCGCGCGCACACACACACACACACACACACACACACACACACACAAGCAGACATATTTAAATATATCTGCTTGTGTCTGTATATGTGTGGATGGATATGTGTGTGTGCGAGTGTATACCCGTCCTTTTTTCCCCCTAAGGTAAGTCTTTCCGCTCCCGGGATTGGAATGACTCCTTACCCTCTCCCTTAAAACCCACTTCCTTTCGTCTTTCCCTCTCCTTCCCTCTTTCCTGACGAAGCAAACGTTTGTTGCGAAAGCTAGAATTTTGTGTGTATGTTTGTGTTTGTTTGTGTGTCCATCGACCAGCCAGTGCTTTCGTTCGGTAAGTCACATCATCTTTGTTTTTAGATACATCATTTTCTACTATTAATAAGAATATAAGTACAACTTATATTATTCATTGATGGGAAAATATATCTTCCTGATTAAATAGGGGCAGCCAACAAGTTACAAACAAGTAGTGTCTGTCATATACCAAAAGTGTGGCAATCTGAATTAAAAATTTGACATTGGGAAAAAAGTAAGTTTGTCAGTAACCTGTTGGGCAACAGAACAAATCGGCAAAAACACTATGCTTACAAAATTTCCTATCTACTGATCTCAGCAGATTTATTGCATTATTTTCGTGCCTTCACTTTATAAAAAAGCATTTTGAAAGCAATATCTTTTGAGGAAATTGTAGCCCAGGACTAGTATTGCATTAGATGAGAGAGATACCTTGTGAAACCAGCCTCAAATTAGCAGGTAGAATAGATTTTGAGCCAAGGTGACTCTTGTCTTCCAGTTAGAAGCATTATTGAAGAGCCATGCCAACTGCTATTTCCAGTTGTGCTAAACAGTGTAATATCTAAGACTTAGAACAATCACAGACAATTGTTGTTAGAAATTGAGAATTTAATGAGCAGATTGCACGAGGGCATGTCCCTGTTGCGGATGCCCATGCTAACAGCCAGTGACTTTTAAAACAGTGATCATATTTATTAAGGATATAGACAACACAATACATTTTTGTATAAATACCTATTGCCTCCTGATAAAGTACATTGATGCAAGTTGATTAGACTGCCCCAGAGGCCAAATTGAGTTTGAGGGTTGTTGACATTGGCGTGTCTTCATTTGTTTCAAACTTTTCTTGGCAGATCCAATTTTTTCATTTTTATAATTGTAATTCCCATGCTAGGTATTAGCTCACCAGTCTTAAATCTTTCGTCGTAAAAAAATCTTTGATAGGTTTTTGATGTGATTCCAAAACATTTGTCTCTTCCAAATAATAGCATATTGTCAGTTTGTTTACATATCATCTCATCAATTTTTTTTATTGCAGTTCTGGCCAGGTGTAAGTCCATAAACTGCTTTCTCCGTTCTCCATACTTTTCCAGGAGCTACAAAATTTTCTGGTGGAATGACAAGACATTTCCTTCATTGAGGTTTCCATAGAGATGGTGTTAACATGTTTGATCTTAAGGTGCCTTTCGGCTGCCATATATAATATATCTAATTTGAGCTTATCTGCTGGTGGGGAGGTTTCTTGATTATCACCACCTTGAACTTGAAAGCATCCTTCTATTTAATGTGCCTTTAATGTTTCTGGTGTATGCCAACCCCAAGCTTTATCTTTCATACTCACTCCGCATGGAGATGTGTGTGCCCTTTGGGGTACCTCTTCCAGTGTATCATAGTGAGTGAATTCTTGTGTAATTGCTTTTCCACTCTTCTTTATTCATCCCTTCCAAGGTTACTGACATTTGTGTGTCTTTGGAAGTCCTCCTTGCAAGTTATAAATAAAATGGTCAGTCCCTTCACTGAGTTTGTGATTGACCTTGTAACACTTTGTTGAACTATGTGATCTATTTTTTGTCATCAAATATGATCACCATAAATCACTGTCAACACCGTAAGTATTCATTACCCCTATCTGTGATTAAATTTCTTCAGTATGTGAACAGTGTTGTCACAGGTTCTGGAAATCAGGGAATTTCACACACATCAGGGAAATTTGGAAAAAAATAAAAAACACTGGGAAAATCTCGTTTTTGTCAGTATATGAAATGGTTGTTTACTGAGGTGTCATGCATGGTCACTGGTTGGGTGCAGTGGAGTACGTGTGCTGCTTCCCTACTCCCTCATTCTTGTTGCTTCTGCCCTTCCTACCACTCCCACAGCTTGCAGTCAGTTCCATCACATCTTGCCACCAAGAGGCAGGGAGGTGTGAGGAGTGGTTTTGTTAGATCTGATTTTCTCCAAACAGAGCGGCCTGAGACAGCGGCCATGTGTGCCCGAGTGATTTTGTGCACATTTGCTCTCCTTTCCTGACGAAGGCTTTGTCTGGAAATTTAGTTGGGACAGTGTGATTGTCATTTTTCTATGTGCCTGTTTGCAGCTTGGCAATCATACTTACAGTGAGTTGCTACCTATCCTCATTATTGATTCTCAGAGTATTTGAACAAAATTATATGTTGCGTGGATTGATCATGGTGGTCTAATTTCAACAACATGCTGCCTGTGGCTCGTGAATAGTTGGCCACAAGGTTTGATTTCCACAATGCGCGTAAACTGGAAGCCGTTTCTGCGGGTATCTGTAATGGATCAAGTCTACTGATCTGAAGCCATTCGCTTCCCACTAATGTGCAAGTCCTGCCCATCAGATCTAGTCTCACTGATCCGCTCGCAGGCCAGGTCTGTTTGTGTGTAGCGTAATGCAGCGGATTTTCATGGTTTATTCATGGACCACAGGACTGTGGTGATCCTCAGCAGGCCAGAGGCCATGGGCAACAGATTCCAGGAATTACAGTACGCTTGTTCGCCCACTGCTTGAATACTGCTCAGCAGTGTGGGATCCGTACCAGATAGGGTTAATAGAAGAGATAGAGAAGATCCAACGGAGAGCAGCGCGCCTCGTTACAGGATCATTTAGTAATCGCGAAAGCGTTACGGAGATGATAAACTCCAGTGGAAGACTCTGCAGGAGAGACGCTCAGTAGCTCAGTACGGGCTTTTGTTAAAGTTTCAAGAACATACCTTCACCGAGGAGTCAAGCAGTATATTGCTCCCTCCTACGTATATCTCGCGAAGAGACCATGAGGATAAAATCGGAGAGACTAGAGCCCACACAGAAGCATACCGACAATCCTTCTTTCCACGAACAATATGAGACTGGAATAGAAGGGGGAACCGATAGAGGTACTCACGGTACCCTCCGCCACACACCGTCAGGTGGATTGCGGAGTATGGATGTAGATGTAGAATTGAGATTGTCTTACTGCGAGTACATTGTACAGTGTGGTGTTTTATAGACATTTTATTTATTTTAGTATGTTTTGGCACTTCAAAAGTAGTTCATATGTTAGTATAGGCGAGAAGAAGTAAATCGTCAGTCGCTGGCACTTCGTATGCTAATATTGCCGGTCACCTACAGTGTTGGTTTACATGATTGTCCTTCATCTTACACACTTCTTTCAAGGGGCCTACTTTTTCTGAGGTTATTTCTGAAATCAGTGAAGGTGTTTTAAATGTTTTGCATCTCCAAGGAAATGTGTATTTTAGTCACCAAATGTGCTTTAACACCAGTGGTCGTAATGAAATACATATACCTTTTGGCTTGTTTTCTCCATCCAAAAACAGTTCATTACAAAAGATAATGTTAGTACTTAAGATTTTTGTTCATGCCAAGAAATGCCACCTGCTTCCAAGCTTTAATAGATGTATCCTCATTTGCACTATTGTTTCCTGTACCTGCAAAGACAAATAGTCAACTTACATCTTAACTTACCCTTGAGATCTCAAAATGCGCCAGGCAAAAATGCTAAAACTTGTCTGGAAAACACTTAGGGAAACTTGTGGCAACCCTGGTGAAGTATAGATGATGTGAAAAAACTGCTTTTTGTTTCAATCGTAAGGTATTTGTGGTTTATGTTCCTCTATCTTCGAATTCGGAAAATTCTCATCCTCCAGGAAACATACATCCCTGCTAGCAGTTATGACACATCTCCCTATCAATTAATCAATAGTCCTTGGTTGCCTGGCAGTAGTCAATGAATGTCAGTGTTTGATATCCTATCTGACTTCTTGCAATGGCGGTTTGGAATGTGAACTATTTCACTGCATCCAAACCCCGAAAGTATGATGAAAGTTATTTCATGTGCCTACCTCAAATAGTGTTTTATCAGGGTGTATATGTCCCGGGAAAAACTCGGAAATTTTTTCATGCCTGAGAAAACGGGGAGAAACCCAGGATTTCTTAGAATCCTGGGAATTTTTCATGGTTTTAGTTTTCAGTTTTTTTTTTTTGTAGTTTTGACTGGTAAGAACTGATACTCTAACAAATAATTTTGCTTTAGCCCACTACTGCGCATGCTCTTTTTCATACAATCTTGAAAAAGGAAGTTGATTCCAAATACTAGCAAAGCTGTGTTCCTTTTGTTTGTATACCTATCAACAACACAGTGCTTCTGCCTTTCGGTGAGTTGTCTTCTGTATTGCTAAATAATTTGGAATTTAATTTTTGTTGAGGTGAAAGATTGGAACATGTAGACTTTTTCTCCTTTATTAACTTCATTCACACACAAGCCATTCAAATTGCAGCAAAGGTGAGTTTCAAGGAAATTGTGTGTTCCCGTGCAATTGCTTTTGTTGTAAGGCACGTGACTTACACAGAACAGATGACTAAAATACAGTAGTACAGTGTGTCCAGTATATGCTGTAACTTAGAAAATTTCTTCGCAAGGCCCCAAATTAATAAGTAATGTGTGTTCTACCTGAGAAAGCATTTACACTTATCATATGACAGTATTGTGCAACCCAACTTCTAATGTTGCTGCAGACAATTAGCAAAGCAGTGCTATTAACCTTACCTATATGTAGTAGTGTTCTGACTGCTGCATCATGTGTACAAGCACTTAAATTATTAGCTGTTAGTGACGTCTTAATTTCTCCTCTGGCATTGATTTGTAAAAGTGAAAAGATGGGCCATGGTTTGGAGTTCAGATTAAATGGAAGGGCCCACTGTAATTCACTTACTAAATCATTTGGAAGGTGGGAGACAGTGCATACTTCAATAATTAGTCAGTTTGAGATTCTAAAATGAGTTACAATGAAGTCTGTTTCCAATCACATATTTCTAATAAAGGTGAAGTTCTAGTGTTAAATGATGATTTTATACTGGCGTGTTTCTAAATTGGTATATTGCACCCACCAGCTACTTTTTCCTGGGGGTTTGACTATTTTATGAGCCAGTACTGTTTGACCTGGGGCCCAAACATCTTTTATAATGGTCCTTCCCTCTACTTGTCTTCCTGCTCTGTTTATCTCCTTTGTTGAGTGATGTCATATTTCACTACGGTCTTGGATGCTGGTCAGATTTCACTAAAGTGTGACCCATCTGGCGAATCTGTGGCAATACCTGTGTGGCAGATTTCTATTGCAGAAAAACTGTCGATGTGATGAATCCTTCAGCAGAATGAGTGTGGCTCACGCCAAAGAAATTTACTTGTTACCTCTATTGAAATGGGCAAGCATGAAGTTGAGAAGGTCTCTTTGTAATACCAGTTAAAAATATTAACATTTGTGTTTGTTCTGGTACAATAAATGTTTTTATTCTGAATGTCATTGATATAATATCTAGTGTTTGTGTACATGTCCCTGAACTTAAATAAGTGTGTAGTGTTTGCAGTAAATTTCATTTGCACTGAAAATTAATGGTGTGTTGCCTCCCTCCCTGCCCCCAGCGTATGAAGTATTTTACTCTCAGTAGAGTCTTGACAGTTTTGTCACCTTTTTTGTATGTTACAGCAAACTTGCAAATTGGAAATGTGATGCCTGTTGGCACAATGCCAGAAGGGACAATTGTTTGCAACTTGGAGGAGAAAACAGGAGACCGTGGTCGCCTTGCTCGTGTGTCGGGCAATTACGCAACTGTAATTGCGCATAATCCAGACACTAAGAAAACTCGTGTGAAGTTGCCATCAGGTGCAAAGAAAGTTATACCTTCAAACAATCGAGCCATGGTTGGTAGGTATTATTGTAAAACACCGTAGTGGTCCAGTTTTAGAGGTCAGTTAGACTTGTGTGTGTTGCTTAGTTTCGTCTGTGGATTGAATGTGTTGAATTAATGTGGACATTCAGTTAAATTTGTGCAAATCTCTTCTTCATAAATGTATTACTGTGACTGTTAGCCTGTTTACGATGATGAATTCTATGACTGATTCTGAAGCATCATGATTGTAATTAGAGGCTCTTTCTGAGTTAATAGGCTAACATCTTTTTTTTATATCTCAAAGTATTAGAAGGTAATTCAAAGCATTCTGTGTAGCTAAAAGTTGTGTAAAATTTCTTTTATATTTCTTTTGCTTATACAACTGCTTGATTTGGGAGGTAAGAGATGTCCATTCCTGGGTCTGTTGTCAATTTTTCTCTGTCGGGGACTTAAGCAGCATTGTAAATGTTTCATGATAAATTGGTTTATTCTTTTATTTATTCCATTTACAGGCATTGTTGCTGGAGGTGGAAGAATTGATAAGCCAATTCTTAAAGCTGGACGTGCATATCATAAATACAAGGCTAAGCGTAATTGCTGGCCTAAAGTAAGAGGAGTAGCTATGAATCCAGTTGAACATCCTCATGGTGGTGGTAACCATCAGCACATTGGAAAAGCTTCAACAGTTAAACGTGGAACTAGTGCTGGTAGAAAGATTGGTCTTATTGCTGCCAGAAGAACCGGAAGGATTCGTGGTGGCAAAACAGACACAAAGAAGGGGGATGATTAAATATTGGTTGTATAAAAATTAAGCAAATAAAATGATTCAAAGATATTAATTGTTTTTTTCTGTAGTTGAGGGTGCATGAATATCTTTCAGTTATGAACGATCTGTTTGGTGTGGGGGGGGGGGGGGGGGTGCATGCAGAAAAGTAAACATGCCCCTGATAGCAAAGTTCTATGGTGCTATGAGTCTCTGAGGGCAGCTGATGCAGAATAGACCATTTGGCTGATTCATAAATGGAGAAAAGCATGTATGTGATGTACATTTGTTATGCCAAACAAATCAGGAGTATTGGGCAATAGCCCTGAGCTGTTACTCATTTGGCAGGAATAATATCTCTCTATTTAATTCAATACTTGTGTATATTTATGGCAGTAAAAGGAAATCGTGGATTTGGGAATGTTCTGATGTCTGAAAATTAGTACAATGTCATTCGTTCATGGTACGTCACAAGCCCAAAACATTCAAAAGTCTAGCATCTTTGTAGGTCATTAGTGCAGGTATGAGATAAGTATGTCACTCACTGGGAATGAAAGTTCTCATGTAGGTGTTGCAATCAAATTATGTTACTGCGCACATATGGGAATAATTTATTTTTAGTAACCTATTTTCTTACTAATCATGTGTCTACATATATGTTTTGTAAAATATATTCAGACCCTTAGGTCTTGGGACTTCTTTAGGAAACAGATCACTTAAATGAGAAGATGGACCTCCTCAGGTTATTGATACTGAAGTGTTACTTACGTTTGGCTGCATGTGTGGACAGCCTTCATCCCCACCCATGACATTTCATGTTGACTTATTGTCAGGGTGCTGATGACCATGATGTTGAAAGCCCCCTCAACCCAGATCATCATGATGTTACAATTGGTGTGTAAAAGATAATTGTGTAAGAAATATTGCTTCAAATTAAATTGCAAGTCAAGTGGTTATCAATTTTAGAAGTGCATTTAGCATTAGCTTTCTTTCAGTAGTTCACGTGATAAAATTATTGTGCCAATATTAGGTTGAAAAATTAATTTTTTAAATTATACAAAAACAAGATCTTAAAAAGAGAGCTGGTGTACAATGAGGCATACCCAGCTGAATAGTGCCCTGATTGCATCGGTGTTGTCTGGAAATGTTGGTCGGTTTTCATGCAGCAGAAATTTTTCACCATGTAAATTAGGAGACAATGTGTTCAGCTTGTGTAGTGTATTAAAACACCATTATATTTTTGGTATTATTCTTAGTACCACTTTTGGCCAATAAGCTTTTATGGTATGGAGGGTACTTCTTGTACCACTGTTAACTGAGTGCTGGATGTGAATCCTAAAAATGTATAGGAAATTGGTGAACAAGCTCTTCCGTATAGGAAAAATGGTTTTATTTTTTTTTATTAAAACCGTACTGTGTTCTTCCATATAGCGAAAACATATTTTTATGTGTGATTTGGCATTTATAATTTTATACACACACAGTGTGTATGCCCTGGAACAGCTGGGAAATTGAGAAAAATGCACGAGTTTTTAGAAACCCAGGAATTTTCCATTATTTAAGTTCGGTTAAATTTTTGTAATTTTGATTGGTAAGAACTGATACTGTAACAAAGAATTTTAGAGTACTACTGCAGAATATTGCATCAATAAAACCTAATCAATAGAATGACACCAAAATAAAACCAGCTTTAAAGAAAAATTTCCATTTACAACAAAACAGTACATGGTGGACACTAGATCATCTGTGGACAGCAAAATTTCAAAGGATTTCGGACAAAGACTACGCAATTCTTTGTAACTAAAAACTGCTTCTGATGAGTATGACATCACAGCTGTTGAAATTTCAAACAAGTCCTGGGAAAATATTGTGAATGTTGGTTTGAGAAGTGTTCTGTTCAAATCAAAGTTAATTTCCTTGTACGCAAAGTGATTTGTTACATGTGAGAATGTGCGATGACTTTCTTAAATCCAGAGTGTTTCACTCTTTCAAAACTTAAACCTTTGAGAACCAGCCACTTAGAAAAATTTCAATCCCATAAGACTGGTTATTTATCCAATTATTTGAAATTTTTTAGACACAATTTTGTTTGATCTGTCTTATAAAGGGTAAAATATGCTTAAAAGAGCACACTTCAGCATTAGTTTTCATATTAGTTTGTTAATAGATTGCAAATTGTGCAATGATAGTGAAAAGTCTATATGCAGTGCGAGTTGAACTCTTGAGGACTTTCATACATAATTGGCTCTTCTATGAAAAAGTCGAAGTGATGACGAAACCTGTGTTCAGATGGATAACCCACAAGATGTTCAATACACAACAACGAAATTTAGAATAGTGCTTGTCAGAAATATTCACCTGCTGCTATTTAAGCTCTGTTTCAGCATCCTGCCTAAGCATGCTTGGAAAAAAAAAATTACAACAAATATACAGTGAAACCTTTTGAAGACCACCCATTTAAGCTGAACGGGCATATTTTTGAGGAATAGAAATAACCTTCCATAAGACGAATGCGTCTTTATCATCTTTAAGATGGCCTCCCCTATTCCCAACCAAAGACCACTCTTTAACTCACAATGTCCTTCCTGTAAGATGGCCACAATCAGAAGAGGGTATTACAATACCGTTGTACTGTAAGGTTTCCTGTCGACAGTATGACACAACAATCTCTTAAAATTTCGTTGTCATTGGTACTTCAAACAGCTAATAGTTGTGATTCTTCCTCTGTAGTGAACAGTCATGGCTACTTCAAATAAAAGAAAATCTATTCACCAGAACAGCGAATTTCTGTTATATTGAAAAAGGAAAATCTCAGAGTCGGTCAGTGAGCTTACTTGTGGAAAAGTCAACAGAATACAATTGCAAATTGCTGTTGATGTACTGTTGTTGTTGTGGTCTTCAGTCCTGAGACTGGTTTAATGCAGCTCTCCGTGCTACTCTATCATGTGCAAGCTTCTTCATCTCCCAGTACCTACTGCAACCTACATCCTTCTGAATCTGCTTAGTGTATTCATCTCTTGGTCTCCCTCTACGATTTTTACCCTCCACGCTGCCCTCCAATACTAAATTGGGGATCTCTTGATGCCTCAGAACATGTCCTACCAACCGATCCCTTCTTCTAGTCAAGTTGTGCCACAAACTTCTCTTCTCCCCAATCCTATTCAATACCTCCTCATTAGTTATGTGATCTACCCCCTTATCTTCAGCATTCTTCTGTAGCACCACATTTCGAAAGCTTCTATTCTCGTCTTGTCCAAACTATTTATCATCCATGTTTCACTTCCATACATGGCTACACTCCATACAGATACTTTCAGAAACGACTTCCTGACACTTAAATCTATACTCGATGTTAACAAATTTCTCTTCTTCAGAAACTATTTCCTTGCCATTGCCAGTCTACATTTTATATCCTCTCTACTTCGACCATCATCAGTTATTTTGCTCCCTAAATAGCAAAACTCATTTACTACTTTAAGTGTCTCATTTCCTAATCTAATCCCCTCAGCATCACCCGATTTAATTTGACTACATTCCATTATCCTCGTTTTGCTTTTGTTGATGTTCATCTTATATCCTCCTTTCAAGACACTGTCCATTCCGTTCAACTGCTCTTCCACGTCCTTTGCTGTCTCTGACATAATTACAATGTCATCGGCAAACCTCAAAGTTTTTACTTCATTCCATGAATTTTAATACCTATTCTGAATTTTTCTTTTGTTTCCTTTACTGCTTGCTCAATATACAGTTTGAATAACATCGGGGAGAGGCTACAACCCTGTCTCACTCCTTTCCCAACCACTGCTTCCCTTTCATGCCCCTCGACTCTTACAACTGCCATCTGGTTTCTGTACAAATTGTAAATAGCCTTTCGCTCCCTGTATTTTACCCCTGCCACTTTCAGAATTTGAAAGAGAGTATTCCAGTTAACATTGTCAAAAGCTTTCTCTAAATCTACAAATGCTAGAAACGTAGGTTTGCCTTTTCTTAATCTTTCTTCTAAGATAAGTCGTAAGGTTAGTATTGCCTCACGTGTTCCAACATTTCTACGGAATCCAAACTGATCTTCCCCAAGGTCCGCTTCTAAGTTTTTCCATTCGTCTGAAGAATTCGCATTAGTATTTTGCAGCTGTGACTTATTAAACTGATAGTTCGGTAATTTTCACATCTGTCAACACCTACTTTCTTTGGGATTGGAATTATTATATTCTTCTTGAAGTCTGTGGGTATTTCGCCTGTCTCATACATCTTGCTCACCAGATGGTAGAGTTTTGTCATGACCGGCTCTCCCAAGGCCATCAGTAGTTCTAATGGAATGTTGTCTACTCCCGGGGCCTTGTTTTGACTCAGGTCTTTCAGTGCTCTGTCAAACTCTTCACGCAGTATCTTATCTCCCATTTCATCTTCATCTACATCCTCTTCCATTTCCATAATATTGTCCTCAAGTACATCGCCCTTGTATAGACCCTCTATATACTCCTTCCACCTTTCTGCCTTGCCTTCTTTGCTTAGAACTGGGTTGCAATCTGAGCTCTTGATATTCATGCAAGTGGTTCTCTTCTCTCCAAAGGTCTCTTTAATTTTCCTGTAGGCAGTATCTATCTTACCCCTAGTGAGACAAGCCTCTACATCCTTACATTTGTCCTCCAGCCATCCCTGCTTAGCCATTTTGCACTTCCTGTCGATCTCATTTTTGAGACGTTTGTATTCCTTTTTGCCTGCTTCATTTACTGCATTTTTATATTTTCTCCTTTCATCAATTAAATTCAATATTTCTTCTGTTACCCAAGGATTTCTATTAGCCCTCGTCTTTTTACCTACTTGATCCTCTGCTGCCTTCACTACTTCATCCCTCACAGCTACCCATTCTTCTTCTACTGTATTTCTTTCCCCCATTCCTGTCAATTGTTCCCTTATGCTCTCCCTGAAACTCTCTATAACCTCTGGTTCTTTCAGTTTATCCAGGTCCCATCTCCTTAAATTCCCACCTTTTTGCAGTTTCTTCAGTTTCAATCTGCAGTTCATAACCAATATATTGTGGTCAGAATCCACATCTGCCCCTGGAAATGTCTTACAATTTAAAGCCTGGTTCCTAAATCTCTGTCTTACCATTATATAATCTATCTGATACCTTTTAGTATCTCCAGGATTCTTCCAGGTATACAACCTTCTTTTATGATTCTTGAACCAAGTGTTAGCTATGATTAAGTTATGCTCTGTGCAAAATTCTACACGGCGGCTTCCTCTTTCATTTCTTCCCCCCCAATCCATATTCACCTACTATGTTTCCTTCTCTCCCTTTTCCTACTGACGAATTCCAGTCACCCATGACTATTAAATTTTCGTCTCCCTTCACTACCTGAATAATTTCTTTTATCTCGTCATACATTTCATCAATTTCTGCTTGATGTACTAAGGAATGGAAAGAAAATGCCAACAAAAATTCAAAGAAAAGACTGTGAAAATCATTAGAAGACATTAATAACCTAACTGAACAGTTTAACACTTTCGCTGCGGCTGACGCTTATAAGCGTCCGCGCTCACTATCGGATTACTCAGTCTACTTGCAGCATCTAAGCTAGCATCAAAGTGTGTAAAATTTTGTTTTGTGTGGTCAGTTATTGTCATTTAGAGGCTGCAGAAGAATTGCAGAGTGATGATTGCGTGGAAGCACAACTTTCGAATCTGTTTCGTGACAGTTCCAAATCTGACGATACGGATCACGTCGATTGTGTGGAAATCGACAACGAAAAAGAGCCCGACCTGTTACACGGAGATAATCCAGGAGAGTCCTGGCATAAAGAACTACATAATATGCAGTATCACCCATTTACGAATGAAGTTTTGCAAATTCATCCTTCTGGCAATTTTCCTATGGATTTCTTCAGATTATTGGTAATAGACGAATTGTTGCAACTTGTAGTTGATAACGATAATGCAGTCAACATATTGCAGAGCGAAAATACAAAAGAGGGCTCCAGGATCTGTAAATGGAAACCTCTAAGTATAGGCGAATTACTAGTTTTCCTGGGTGTTTAGTTACATATGGGTAACGTTAAATATTCGCGATTACAAGACTACTGGAAGAAAGAACCGCTGTTTGAGAATAGAGGAATAGCGATGAGTATAAGCAGAGACCGGTATTTGATCATATTACGCTCTCTGCATTTTGCAAAAAATCCAGTTCCAGGAAAGATATATAAGATACGACCTATATAGGATTATTTTAACACAAGAATGTCTCAAGTGTATTACCCGGGAAGAGATTTATCAATAGATGAATCAATGATTCTTTGGAGGGAAGATAGACAATACGTAAAAAGCAAACGTAATAAATATGGCATTAAGATGTACATGCTCAACAATCCAGACAGTTTCATAAATAAGTGCGCTGTGTACACAGGAAGTAGTGGAGATATGGGGGGAAAAGGGCGTTTTGCATTTGATGGCAGAGAAGCTGCATGTTGGTCATCACATTTACTTGGACAATTATTATAACAGTTTTTATTTAGCTACAACTCTGTTGAACCTAAAAACACTTTCCACGGATACTCTGAAATTAAATTGGAAATATACCCCCGAAGACGTTGTATCGGCAAAACTTGGGAGAGGAGAGACAATTGCGCCGTATTCTAGTGGAGTTATGATTGGAAAATGGAAGGATCGACGAGAGGTTTCCTGCATTTCCACAGAACATCGAAATGTTATGGAGCAAGTGACGAATGCACGCCAGCAAATAGTCATGAAACCTTTGCCTGTTAGTAGGTACAAGGCGTGTGTCTGGGACTGATAAACAAGATCAGATGTTATTGTATTATTTGTGTGAGCGAATGACTACCCGCTGGCTGAAAAGCTATTCTTTCATTCATTGACATGCTAGTTTTCACTTCTCTATATCTGTAAAACAAGTACTCGGGAAATAAAATGACATTGTACGATTACAGAATGAACATAATAAAGGGCTTCCTTCCACCAATGGACGTTCCACGAAATGTGAGCAAGAAACATCACAAACACACGTTGTGCAAAAGCGGGAAGCTACTGCAGGGAAGAAGCAAGTTTTGGAGAAGCGGTGTAAGAAGTGCGCGGAACAAGGCAAGCGCACGGATACACCATACGAGTGTACAACCTGCCCAGACAAACCTGGATACTGTTTGAACTTCTGTATAATTTCCCATAAGTAGCAAAAACTTGATAGTATCGGGGAAATTCAGATTATCAAAGACAACTTCTTTTATTTCTTTTTATGACTTGAAAGATTAGAACTTTTTTCAGGAGTACTCAGAAAATGAGGTTTTCTTTTGTGTTAAGTCAACTTATTTCTTATTGCATTGTAAAGCGTTCACTTCATTTTTTTTGCGAAAGAATTGTGCTAAATTTGTTTTAATAGCACCGCAATTGAAGTGATGGGGGACACAAGAGAAACCTCCACTTGGGGTGTGTTTCACTTACTAATTTCTACATATCCTGGCGTACCCTAGGCGTCTATGATAAATGTAGACGGCTAATTCTCTCATACTAGGAGCAAATATGCTACTAAATTGACTTCCTCTATCAGAGTCAATCATAAAAATGCGCATTTGAAGTAAATATAATTTCAAATGAATCCAGTTTCCTTTTTTTACTACTTAAGAATTTATTTGGGTTTTGGAATTCAAATTTTTCCTGAATGCACTGGATTTGTTGCTTGTTTGAATTGTATTTTTTGTTATATTATCAACAAATCACGAGCATTTGAATGACGCCTGTGACCCTGTAGGTGTCAGACAGAAACAGACTTTAAAACATGACCACAATACAGTCAAAGCTTATTTGAAGTAATGCATCTAAGGTGTCGTCATCATTAAGTCTGTATAGAACATGATCATACATATCTTACAAGGTCTTGACGTGAGCCCGTAGCTCAGGTGTGCTTAGGAGCATCGGCTCCGAGCGGTACCTGCCGATTCAGAGTGTTACCGGCCCGCACTCGCACGTTGCTGGACCGCATTGTAGAGTTGCGCGCCTGCACCGATGCCGCAGTGAAAGTGTTAATAGAGCATGTGCCAGAAGATTACCTACTAGTGGTTCGATGCCCCAAGAAAAAGCTCTTAAATATGCTTCTCATCATGGAATTCCTAATTCTATGCAAGCAATGCCTGGGTGGACCTATTTCATGTTTGTCACAGTATTGTTTTGCGAATAGTCTAGGGAGAAGTTAATAATAAAGATGTATCTGACTGAAAGTTGAAATTTAGTGTAATTACAAGTGTCTGTTGTGATGCTGACATTTACAACATGGATGAAACAGGTCATTTTTTAAGCTATTCTAGGCAAAACATTAACTGAATAGTGATTAGTGCAAAGACAGCAAAATGGCAAAACAAAGATTAAGGTCAGTCTTTAACCTCTGTAGCGAAAAAGAACCACTACTGATACATATAGCAAATCACTCATGGTTTTTCGAAAACAATGACATTGCCTTGCTTGTTGTCTCTTGGCATGCAAATAATAATGCATGGATGATGTATGATATGTTTTGTTCTTGACTGAATAACTTAAATTCCAAAATGAACATTCAGAAACAAAAGCCTTTCCGTGAATAATGCACAGTGACTGCAGTGAAGAGTTATCAAATATGGAAGTAAGTTTTTGTCCTGCCAACACATTGTTCAGTATGTTGACCAAGGAGTGAGCCAGTGTTTTAATTACCAAAAGAAACTTCTTTGTACCCTAGTTGTGAAGTCTGTGACTGGGTGATGCTGTCAGCTGGATTAAGTGTGTGGAATAAAGTGAAAAACAAAAAAAATAGAAAATGCTTCATTAATTCTGGTTTTCAGTCTCCAACAAATGCAGATGCTGGAGAAGGTCATGATTAATCAATAAACATACTTGGACGCTTATGCTATGCTGCCAGTATTGAATTGTACATTTCTACACTGAACGAAGAAATTGTATACTTTCAATAGTAATAATTGGGAAGATGATGTGGAAATGAATCCATGTCCTAACAAGGGATCCTCCCCATCGCACCCCCCTCAGATTTAGTTACAAGTTGGCACAGTGGATAGGCCTTGATACTCTGAACACAGATCAACTGAGAAAACAGGAAGAAGTTGTGTGGAACTGTGAAAAAATAAGCAAAATATACAATCTGAGTAGTCCATGGGTCACATAAGCAACATATTGGACAAAGTGAGCGTAGGAGCGCCGTGGTAGTGTGAGCAGCTGCTGAAAGAGAGGTCCTTGGTTCAAGTCTTACCTTGACTGAAAATTTTACTTTCTTTATTTTTGCATAGTTATTACCTGTCTGTTCGTTCATTGACATCTCTGTTCACTGTAATAAGTTTTGTGTCTGTGTTTTGCGACCGCATCACAAAACCGTGCGATTAGTAGACGTAAGGACGTGCCTCTCCAATGGGAACAGAAAACATTTGATCGCAATGTCATAGGTCAACCGATTTCTCCACAGGAAAACACATCTGATATATTCTATACGACACTGGTGACAGCATGTGTGTCACATGCCAGGAATATGTTGTCGACCCACCTAACTTGTACACTTGGCGAATGGGTAAAAAGATTCTTCTACCTTGCCCGATTTAGGTTTTCTTCTGGATGTGATAATCACTCCCAAAAAAGTGATGAAAACATGAGTTTGTCACATAAACTGAAAATAAAAAATTAAACTTTTCACTGGATGGAAGATTTGAACCAAGGACCTTTCGTTCCGCAGCTGCTCACGAGACCACGGCGCTCTTGCGTTCCCATTGCCATTAATGTTGCCTATCTTCCCTTGAACTACTCAGTTTGTATATTTTGCTTATTTTTTCACAGTTCCACACAACTTCTTCCTGTTTTCTCAATTGATCTGTGTTCAGTTTTTCAAGGCCTATCCACTGTGCCAACTTATAACTAAATCTGAGGGGGGTGCGATGGGGAGGTTCCCTTGTAAGTGTAGTGGCAAGCAAAACAGTGATAGTGAAGATGATAAAATTCCTGTAGAGGTAATCCCATTAGGCAACATCTTAAATAGTATTGCTAGACACAAGTCCCTCGTTACAGTTTTCCAACCAGAAACTGACATACTTGCTGTCTGAGGTGTAAAATGGATATGAAAATATGACAACAGACTTACGAAAAAGTGTGTGCAAATGGCAAGTTCTGTGTATTTTCATATGCAAACTGTTAGGTATGTACTGTGTTTCTACTATGGTTATTAATACGTAAGGAGCTTCTTTTTCATTTTAACAGTTGGCTTTAATTGTGTTTAAATGAGTATTTTACCGTGCTCACCCTTATAAAGACTACCCCTCCAGACGACCACTTTCTCACAAAAGTTCCAAGTCGTCAGCTTAAAGAGGTTTCACTGTACATGAAAGGTTTTCTTATAGCTCTACTGTATATTAATTCAAACCATTAACTTTTCATACTCTTGTATTTGTGTGTTGGGTACTTAAAGAAATGTTGCCATAGGCCGACAACATCCCATGTCCTATGCTCTGAATATCTGCCATCATTGGCTGACGAGATCACGTGACATGACTGGCTGACAAAATCTCATTTTCATTGGTTTGGAAACTACCAGGCTGCGTTTGGTGAAATTCATATTTATTCTGTCATAATACAAAAATATGCAGTGTTAATGATGCCATGCATCAAAAATCTTTCATAAGCGCAATGTGTGTTGCTGCATTTTGTTTGTTGAAGTGCTGGGAAGTTTTGTGCCTGTGTATAAAACATTTACTATTCAATGGACTGGTAAGTTTTACAGCTCTAAGGGAAAGTATATTGTCACTTAACACGGAAAAAAATGTGCATTCACCAGGGAAAAGTGTTTTTAACTGCGATTTTTTTTCCCGTGTTTACACCCTGATAAAGTTGAGCAGCTAAAATGCAGTGCTGTAACTGTGTATGCAAGTATGTTAAGCAAGTTAACCTGATGATTGCATATCTACATCCATAGTCTGCAAACAACTGAAGTGCATGGTAGAGGGTATGCCCCATTGTACCAGTTGAGCTTTTCCTTGTTCCATTCACATATGGAGCATGATAATTATGATGGTTTAAATGCCTCTGTGATTACTGAAATTAGTCTGATCTTTTCCTCACAATTGGGAGCAACGTGTAGGAGGTTGTAGGACATTCCTAGAGTTGTTGGTTGGTTTGTGGGATTAAAGGGACCAGACTGCTACGGCCATCGGTCCCTAGAGTTGTCATTCAAACCCAGTTCTTGAAATTTTGCATGTTGGTTTCCTCAGACTAGTTTCGTCTGTCTTGAAGCGTTTTCCAGTTCAGTTCTTTCAACATCTCTGTGACATTCCTGCAGGTCACGCAAATGTGTGACCATTTGTGTGCCCTTCTTTGTATATAGGTATATTCAGTATCTCCCAGTCCTATCTGATATGGGCCTCACACACTTCAGCAATATTCTAGGATGAGTTGCATGAGTTATTTGTAAGCAACTTCCTTTATAGACAGTTACATTTCACTAGTATTCTACCAATAAATTAATTATAGTTTGTTACCTGCTTTACGCATGAATGAGAGTATTTGATCGTTCAATGTTATATCTGTACAAAGTGTTAGTCACGTATTTGTACAAGTTCAGTGATTCCAATAGTGGCTCACTGATATTACAGTTGTAGGATGCATTTTATTATTATTATTATTATTATTTTCATTTTGTGAAATGCACAGCTTTACATTTTCTGAACATTTGAAGTAAGTCTCCAATTAATGCGTCATATTTAAATCTTATCAAGATCTGACTGAATATTCTACAGCTTCTTCGACTGTACTTCATTATAGATAACTGCATCATCCGCTCGAGAGATGTCAGCATAGTTGGCTGTTTTTCTTAAGATGTGTGAGCAAGATAAATTCCCATCCCTAGTTTCTCTGGCTTCATAATCAGATGGTTGGGTTGCAAATCTATTTAGTGCACTATCAGGGCTGTTCAATAAATAATGCCCCAGTTATTAGTTTTGACAGCCATTAATACATGGCCTATGTTGGAAAACTTCCACACATGAACTTAAAACTTGATGTTTCTTTTGCACATATTCGAAGTCTTGAATCATTCTGACAGGTGGAAAAGCTGTAGTGAACCACCAAAGTGGCATCCAGGCCAGATACACTACAAGCAGTGAGCTGTAATTGAATTTTGACTGGAAAAAGAAGCTGTGTGAACATCCTTAAATGTTTGTGTGCATTGTATGAAATGATATTGTTGATAGTACTGTAGGGTGATGGACAGAGTACTGAAGATCACAAAGTGCAGAAACAGTTCATCCGGGACGTCCTCTCAAGATTGTTGCTTCAGACATGGTGAATTGCATGGATCCTCTTAGTCATGCAGACTGGCAAATTACATCTCGACAGTTGGCTCTACAGCTATTGGTGAGCATTGAAGTTGCATGTGTAATGATTGAGACGCTAAGATATTTAAAGGCGTTCTCAATGCGGGTTGCATGAATGCTCACAATGGGACATTTCATGTTAACTGCTGTATCAGTTCAATGTCAAGGGAGAGGCCTGTGTGTCAGATCATTATTACAGGTGACAAAAGAGTGCGTCACTCTGAGCCAGAAACAAAAAGGCAGTCTGGATTGGCACTCGCACTGCTGACAGTCATGGTGATAGCCCCATAGGATAGTGATGGTGTCGTTCTCATGAGTGTGTTGCCAGAAGAGTCAACCATTAATTCATAGGCACATGTGAGGACTGCAAACTCGGGAACCATTTCCAGCATGTTCAGTCTGACAAGAAACCAAAGGAAATCTTGCTTTAACATTACAGTGCACTCCAACACATGAGTCTTGGAATACATGCCTGTACACAATGCTGGTGTAAGGCCATAGAACAAGGAAACGAAAAAGTCCATGTGAAAGAAATGTTCATTGATATTGACACGAAATTCTTACTCCTAGGAATAAAATAATAATTATGGGGCGTTAGTAAGCAACTCTTGCAGTATTGCAACTCGACATTGTATTTACATTCTGAAAGCCTTTCGGGTACTTATCTATTGTAATCTTTTCCGTGTGCTGAACACTTACATGCAATTGTGCTTACTTGTATGCCCTTCTACTTTTCAATTGTTCTGCTATCGAATAATCATTTTACTTTGACATTCTCTTGACAACAATTCCAAATACTTTTTATTCAGTATATTCTATCATGTTTATATTTCATTTTGTCTGTAATTTTCTCCGCAATAACTGCCTGTTTCAATTTAAGATTTTTGTTTCTTTTGCCACCATCACTGCATCATCTTGAGTTGGCTGTGTAAGTAACTTTGTCAGTGACAGTTTAATCTTAATTGTCAAAGATTTGACTTACACTGCTGACCATTGAAACTACAAAGGAGGATAAAAAATGATGAAATTCTACATATTGCATATATGGAACAGTTGTAAGAAAAAATTAAATTTGTAGGTGATTTGGGGGTTTACAGATTTTGATCCCCAGCGACGCGAGGCAACTTTAAAATTTCAAATGGGAACCCCCATTTTTTATTGCAGAATCAGATTCTAGGAAAAAACTACGTTCATTTTGTCTTAAACATTTTTTTGGTTCTTGGTAGTTGGCGCTGTAATTCAAGAAAATCCATTGTTCTCATTTTTAAGTGGAAAATGGTCACGTATAATTAAAAATACTTATTTACTTCATAAATTTTGATTCACTAAAACTCTCCCTCTCTCCCCATAGGGTGGGATTTGAGAGAGAGATGAATTAGAGTTTTACAAATGTTGACCCAAATATTAATTTTTTCCGCAGATTTGGATAAGTTTTGTTTGTTCGTGGTCACGAGGCCACACAACTTTTAATTATCAAACAAATCATCTGACTAGATAACTAACCAAATATCCTACTTACGAACGAGTGAACTCATTAACTAAAAAACTGACTGACTCGCGAACCTAATTTTTTATGAGATTCGGAGTAATCACTCTTGTTTGTCGAGAAGTCTCACAACTGGAGTGCTTGCTTAATTTGAGTCGTTTAGTTTCGAATGGAAAAACGTAGAAAACGACATTCATACATTTATTGACTTAAATCACATTGTTCATATCTTTATTTTATTTCGGAATATCGCGCGTGTTCGTCGTTTACACTTCTAGAATTAAGCCCGGTCCACACGCAACGATCTGTCTGCGCAGACATCGGCACAGATGTCTGTACATGCAAAAGATCGCTGCAAATGTGGTGTGTTCACACGACACAAACCCCAATCTACTACTCGCCCGCCATCTGTCGGTGTAGAAAAGAAATATCAGTGGCAAAGGACTACGCTCCCCGTAAACGTCAAAAACTTAATTCAGTTATTTTGAAATATAGAAATGGAGGAAGTTCTGTTGTGGTCTGTGTTCGCAACTTGTGTTGCAAAAAACATTCAGACCAACCGCAGGAAACAGAGAAGGCGGTCAAAATGGTGTAGACAGTGGCTGCTAAAGCGAAAGCAGTCTTCTCACGTACATTTACTGCGAGAGTTGCAGGGCGAACCTGTTTTGTTTTACATTACCTCGTGTTTCATTTCCTGGCACATTGACACTCCAATTACATCTTCAATTTTACTCCTGCATGGTCTAGGCGTTTCTTGATCACTAAGAAAGCCAAGCAGATCAAAATACCATAACGTTGGCTGGCATACTTGATCTACTCCTACACCAGATCTTCTAGATTTCTGAACTTTGGATAACTCTTTTCGGTAAACAGTTCTCTGACAGACTTAATTTACTTGACTTGCCTTCATGAACTCATCCTTCAGGACAGCATAAATAGCTTCACATGTGTTGGGTATTATTTCACTCAACGCTTGTTTCGATATTGCAGTTGAAAATTCCAAATCCTTGTAGCTCCCTCCTGTTGCTAGGAATCTTAATGTTACGCCAGCCGTTTATGAGGAGAAATTGCCCTTCTCATACAAGTATTTTTTCTCATAATATGAGGGGTTACAAGCTTTAAGAGATAATTATAAGTTTCGACATCCATCTGCAAATAATTTCGCCAGTTCGCAACGATTTTTTTTTTTTATTACCGTTTCTCTGTTTGCCGAGGCTCAACTGCCCGCAATTTTTCAATTAGAGCATTGTATGCTGCTGTCTTTTTGTCTCAGTCACTATATTCTTTACTTTTAATCTTCCACAAACATGGGTGGTTTCTATATATTTCAATGAATTCACTTACAAACTCTCGAGAACACTGACGAGTATCGGCCATTTTAATGCCCTGTGCGCTCAAATACAAACACTAGACTGAGCAAACAGCTGTTTCGCGCCAGATTTGCGGCGATCTCCTGTCCACACGCTCCAACTTGTCTGCGCAAATGTGGTTTGAACCCACAGATTTGAGAGGTTTCGCTCAAACCTCCAACTTCCAGGTTTGCACACACCTCTGGTTGGTGCAAATCTTCTGTCCACACGCAACGATCTGTCTGCGCAGATGTGATGTGCGCAGACAGATCGTTGCGTGTGGACGGGCCTTTATGGACGATAATCGATATCCCACTCAGCCCTGATCGATAATCGATGCTTTTATACAGCCCTTGCTGATGACTGTGTCATGTTTCGGAGTGCCGCCGATAGGTTGCGCTGAGACGAGAAATTAGCCCTTTCTCGTAATAAGACTGGGCTTTGCAAATTCTAAGTATTAATGTAATAAACGCACGGTATCTTTTACCTGTCTTGAGTATTCAGACAGCAATACATAGTTTACAACGATTGTCTTTTGGGCGCCTTATGTTTGATTACCTTGTGGGACTACGTTCGTGGGTTTTGCTCGCCACCAGTCACGTTTGACGCGGAGTTCGTATTGATAGGTGGAATTATGTCGAGCGGGCCGTTTCTCGCTCATAGAAATTCTAACCCTGCCTTTCTCTACGCCCCTTATCTTTCCTCTCCTGAGGTTAATAGGTGGCATATGTCATTATGAATTATCTTTCTGTGGAAGAAAAGATTGAGATAGTGTACATTTATAGAGAAAGTGGGAGAAATTTTGACGATGCAGTCGCGCTTTATGCGCAGCGTTTTCCTGGCCAAGTACGATCACGGTACTCTTTTGTTCGAGTTATTAAACAATTTACTGTGGAAGGTAGTGTGAAAAAAAAAACCGTGCAGCTACTGTTTGTGGAGAAAACAATCAAGTGGCAGTCCTAGCTGCTGTAGCTCATAATCCACATGCGAGCACAAGAGAAATATCAAGGCAATCAGGAATTTCGCATATGAGTGTTTGGAAAATCCTGAAGCTCCACAAATTTCATCCATACCATGTATCCAAGCATCAGGAACTACATGGCGGTGACTTCCAAAACCATCTAATGTTTTGTCACTGGGCAGTTCAGCGGATGCAAACAAACCAAAACTTTTTTGCCAGAGTACTTTTCACCGATGAGGCAACATTCACAAACCATGGCGAAGTTAATTGCTATAACATCTACATCTACATTTATACTCCGCAAGCCACCCAACGGTGTGTGGCGGAGTGCATCACTCCAGTGAACAGAAACCACACTGGATTCGAGAAGTCAATCATCAGCGACCTTCGTCAGTTAAATTTCGGTGTGGTATAATTGGCGATAAACTGATCAGCCCATATTTTATCGGCTGCTATTTGAATGGCAACAAATATCGAAACCTACTTGAAAATGAACTGCCAGATCTACTTGACGACCTGATCATCGAACTTCGACAAAACATGTGGTTTCAACATGATGATTGTCCAGCGCATTATTCATTAATAGTGCTCGACGTACTAGATCGACTTTACAATGGTCACTGGATCGGCAGGGTAGGTCCTGTGAATTGGCCAGCCAAATCACCTGACCTTACCTCTCCAAATTTTTTCTTATGGGGTTATCTAAAAGATATCGTTTATCAGGAAACGACTACCACTCGCGAAAACATGCTCCAAAGAATAAGAGATGCTTGTGCTGCAACTACACCAGACCTGTTATCAAGATGTGTGCAGGGATTTACAGTAGGAGTCAATGAATGCATCGAAGTTGGAGGTCATCACTTTGAACATTTGATTTCATAAAACGGTGAGATGCAAGGGATTTACATACAACAAGCAGGCCGAAAGTGAGAGGTGAGGGGACCCACTGGAAACAAGCACCCCAAAATTCATTTACTTGCAAGTATTTGCAAATAATCAACAATAAAACGAAACCAATCGTTCTGTTTCAGGACCACCAAATCTTAAAAGGGAATACGTTCATCTTTAGTTAGCGAGTGGATTAGTCTTTTCCTCAGTTAGTCTTTTACTTTGTTTACTCTGTGAGTTATATGAGTTCACTCGTAGCAAGTAGGATGTTTGGTTGGTTAGTTAGTTAGCTAGTCAGCTGATTCGTTTGATAATTAAAAGTTGTGTGGCCTCGTGACCACGAACAAACAAAACTTATCCAAATCTGCGGAAAAAATTAATATTTGGGTCAACATTTGCAAAACTCTAATTCCTCTCTCTCTCAAACTCCACCCTATGGGGAGAGAGGTAGAGTTTTAGTGAATCAAAATTTACGAAGTAAATAAGTATTTTTTTTTATTTATCTGTAACCATTTTCCACATAAAATGAGAACATGGATTTTCTTTAATTTCAGCGCCAACTACCAAGAATCAAAACAAATGTTGAAGACAAAATGTACACAGTTTTTTTATGTAGAATCTGATTCTGCAATAAAAGATGGGGGTTGTCATTTGAAATTTTAAAGTTGCCTCACACCCCTCCCCCAGGGGGCTCGGGTGGCGGGCTAATTTTAGCACCAGCAGATGTCCCCCTAGAAAATAATCAACTTCGGATTCTACACATTTTTCCGTGTGAAGCTCATTTTTCGAGTTATTCTGGTTTATCAACTTAAAATTTACACCCCGTATATCTTCTTCTAGATGATGCAGTACCCCTGAACATATTGGCTGCTCTGATTAATCAACTACCGGAACCTTTCCTACTTCTGGGACACCCATAACCCCTTTTGTGGTAGCACCATGCTTACTGACCTAGGTAGCGATGTCAAAAGTTTACTATCTCAACTCGACCTCTGTCTCTTAAATAATGGGGCCCCCGCATATTTCAGTGTGGCTCATGGTACTTCTTCAGCCATTGATTTATCGCTCTGCAGCCCAGGACTTCTCCCATTTGTCCACTGGAGAGCCCATGATGACTTTGGTAGCGACCACTTCCCCATCTTCTGTCACTCCCCCAGCGTCATTCCTATGGACTCCTACCCAGATGGCCTTTAATCAAGGCAGACTGGGAAGCTTCCACCTATGCCAATACCACTGAATCTCTCCCACACAGTAATATCGATGAGTGAGTAGCCAGAACGATCGTTTCTGCAGTGGAAAACGCGATCCCATGTTCATTAGGGTGCTCCGGCGAAAGACAGTGCCTTGGCGGTCGTCGGAAATCGCTGAGGCCATTAAAAAGCGTAGGCGGGCTCTATAGCGACGTAAGTGGCACCCACCACTGGAGCTCCTAATAGCTTTTACACGGCTCTGCACCCGTGTTCACCAGCTCATAAAAAGATCAAAACAGGAGTGTTGAGAGAGGTACGTGTCGAACATTGGGTACCATATGTCACCTTCCAAAGACTGGACAAAGGTCAGACATGTCTTTGGGTACCAGACCCCGATTGGTGTCCCTTGCATTAACGCGATTGCCGAGCACTATGCTTGGACCTCTGCATCGGAGAATAACCCTTAGCCTTTCGTGCCCAAAAATTGCAGATGGAAGGGAAGCTCCTCTCATTCACTATACACCACAGTGAACCGTATAATGCTGCATTTACTGAGTGGAAGCTGTTCCTTGCTCTTGCACATTGTCCTGACATAGACTCTGGGACAGATTGCATCCATTCTCAGATGATTAAACATCTCACATCGGACTACCAGTGACATCTCCTTGTCATCTTCAACCACATCTGGAGCGATGGCGTATTCCCGGTGCAGTGGCGGGAGAGCACTGTCGTGCCAGTGCTCAAATCTGGTAAAAACCCAATTGATGTGGATACCCATCAGCCTCACCAACATTCTCTGTAAGTTGTTGGAACATGCGGTGAGTCAGCGGTTGTGTTGGGTCCTGGAGTCCCAGGGCCTACTTGCTTTGTGCCATGGCGGTTTCCGCCAGGGTCGCTCTACTGCTGATAACCTACTGTCCCTTGAGTCTGTCATCCATACAGCCTTTTCCCAACGCCAACGCCTGGTAGCCATCTTTTCTGATTTAATAAAAGCCTATGACATGACCATGCGACACCATATCCTAGCCACATTACATGAGTGGGGTCTCTGGGGCCCACTCCTGATTTTTATCCAAAATTTCCTGTCGCTCTGTACTTTCTATGTCCAAGTTGGTGCTTTCAATAGTTCCCGACTTTACCCAGGAGAATGGTGTCCTGAAAGGCTCCACATTGAGTGTTGTTCTATTTTTAGTGGCCATTAACGGTCTAGGAGCAGCTGTGGGGCCGTCTGTCACACCTTCTCTCTAGGCAGACGACTTTTGCATTTCCTACTGCTCCTCCAGTACTGGCGTTGCTGAGCAGTGTCTACAGCAAGCCATCCATAAGGTACAGTCATGGGCTCTAGACCATGGCTTCCAGTTTTCAGCCACATCATGCACTTCTGTTGGTGTTGTACCATTCATCTGGAACCAGAACTTTACCTTGATGACGATCCACTCACTGTAGTGGAGACTTGTCGATTCTTAGGACTGATTTTCGATGCCCAGTTGTATTGGCTTTCTCATCTTTGTCAGCATAAGCAGACGTGCTGGCAGCAACTCAATGCTCTCCGCTGCCTGAGCAACCCTGACTGAGGTGCAGATCGCTCCACGCTGTTGTGTCTCTACAAAGCCCTCTACAAAGCCCTCGATTATGGGAGTCTGCTGTATGATTCAGTGGCACCCTCAGTATTGCGGTTACTAGACCCAGAGCACCACTGTGGAATTCGACTAGCGACAGGAGCTTTTAGAATCCAGTGATCCGCATACTGGTGGAGGCTGGGGTCCCTCCTTTGCAGATCAGGCGCCTGCAACTGCTCGCCAGTTATGTTGCACACGTTCATAGCTCTCCTGAGCATCCAAATTACTGACTTCTTTTCTCAAACATGGCGGTTCATCTCCCGCATCGGTGACCCAGGTCAAAATTATGATTGTGTTTCTCACCCGGTCCCTACTGTCTGAACTAGAGTCCTTTCCTCTACCACCTCTCCTCCGCGTTCATTCGCCTACATCTCCATAGTGTATACCTAAGCTCCTGCTTCGTCTAGACCATTTGCACAGCCCTAAGGATTCAGTTCCTCCTGAGGCTCTCCACTGTTACTTCCTCTCAATTCTTGACGCGTCCCAGGTCTCTGAAGTAGTTTACACCGATGGCTTAATGGCTGATGGTCGCACTGGCTATGCCTATGCTTGCATAGGACATACTGAACAGTGCTTCTTGCCGGATGGCAGCAGTGTTTTCACTGCAGAACTGGTAGCCATATCTCGTGCTCTTGAGCATGTCTGTTTGTGCTCTGGTGAGTCCTTTCTCATCTGTAGTGGTTCCTTGAGCAGCTTACAAGCTATCGACCAATGCTACCCTCCCCGTCCTTTGTCAGTGACCATGCAGGAGTGCGTCATGCCCTGGAACGATCTGATCATTCAGTAGTGTTTGTCTGGACCCCAGGACACGTCAGAATCCCACGCAGTGAACTTTCTGACAGGCTGGCCAAACATGCTACTCAGAAACCGCTTCTGGGGATTGGCATCTCTGAAACTGATCTGTGTTCGGTATTACAGTGTAAAGTTTTCCGACTTTGGGACATGGAATGGCATAACCTCAGTACGCACAATAAACTGCCTGCCATAAATACCAATTTGTGGAAGTCCTTCAAGTAGGCCCCTCCCAGGAACTCTGTGGTTCTCTGCTGACTCTGCATTGACCATGCTTGGGTGACCTACAACTATCTCATGCACCATGAAGACCCACTTCAGTGTCGGTGCAGCTTCCAGCCACATTCTGTTGTGGTGTCCTACTTTGGCTGCTGTGTGACGTAATCTTCATTTACCGGACTTGTTACCATTAATTTCAGCTGATCTAGTTTTACGTTTTATACGGGAGGGTGGTTTTATCTTTCTATTTAAGTTTTTGCGCAAGTCCTTTGTCACTCTGTGTTCTCTACCCTAGTGCTTTTAGGCCGGAGGTTTTGATGTGTTGCAGAATGGCTGGCTTATCCTTTTTTATTCTCGTGATCAGCCAGCCACGGTCATCTGCTCTCTTGTTTTAATCGCTTCTACCTGTTACTTGCCTCTCTGTGTTTTTTTGTCCTATTTTGCCCATTGTAGTGTTTGCTGCCCTTCTGTCGTTCTTGTGGTTTTTTCTTCCGGTTTTGTGCAGAATGTCTCATTTGTTTTATTCTTTCCCCTCGTGGACTTGTTTTAGAGGAACAAGGAACTGATGACCAAGCAGTTTGAGCCCTCCCCTCCACTCCTTAAAACAACCAACCCCCCCCCCCCCCAACCGAGTGTGAATTATAGCACAAGAGCTGAAACCTCTGGCAGCAACCATGGCTGTAACCTACCTGGGCATCTAGTTGAACTGAGCTTTTATCACCTCGGTTACATGCGACACATCTTCCGAAAGACAAAAACCGAATTTCTGAAACCGTTTTTCGCTGTTGTGTTTACATGTTACAAGTCTCAAGCAGATTTGCTAGCCCAGTTAAATATCGCACCTGGAAAATAGCTGTTACTGTTTATGATTTTGTTGGCACAATCGCTATTTGTGTTCAGTTAGACGATGTGTAAACAGTTTCTGTCTAATATTTCTACGTATTCGTCACTGTACAAAATGCTCTCCGCCAGTATTAGGCAATTTTTTTAAAAAAACAGTACGAAATCTGACATCCCATGCATATTTCAAAACTGATTTCATTTTCAAGGGAGCGAAAATCGATTGCGGAATAGGAAAACCAACAACCAGAGGCGGATTCGCAGAATCGATTTTGAAGTGTTTACGCGACCAATCAGAAGCTGCACTGGGAAACCGACTTACGAAATCCAGTTTTGGGAGCTCCATGTAAATAGGGTGTATAACATACAATTTGGTAAACCTATTTCCCAATACCGCTTCTGGGTGCTCAAGTAAACACTTAAAAATCGGTTCTGGAAATCCGTTTCTAGTTGCCCATTTTCCAATTCCACAATCGATTTTCTTTCCCATGTAACCGCAACCAGTTTTGAAATATGCTTGGGTTGTCAAGTTACATCTTGTTTTCAGAATTTTCGTTTAATATGGACTTATTGTGCAGGGAAGAAGAAGTAGAAACATTAGAGTGAGCATGAAGCTATATGTAATATTGAAGTGAAAAGAAAAAACGATTGTGTTGCCTGAAGCAGAAACTGTATCAGCTGTTTTCCAGATGCTGACAGCAATATGTGTCAAAGGTTTTAGGACGAAGACTAGGCAATACTACGTGACAAGAAACTGCTTTCAATGAACAAATGACACAACTGTTTACATTTCTAACAGGTCACAGGAAAATATTGCAAATGATGGTCTGAGAAGTATTACTTTCTAAGTAAATTTCCCTTTACGCAAGATGATGATGTTACATGTGAGAATGTGCCATGAATTTCTTAAATCATGGAGCCTTTGAATCTCATTCAGAACTTATAACACTTTGAGGACCAGACTGTTAGAAAAAGTTCGGGCCCAAAAGACCAGCCTTTACGCTATTATTTAAAAATTTACTGGCACATTTGTGTCTGATATGTCTTAAAGGGTAACACACTCGAAAAAAATACCAAGGTTAGTTTTTCATATTTATTTTAGTCGTTTCAAGGATTACAAAACGGTCAAAGGACCATGTATTCAGCCAGGTAAACCACGAAATGTTCGGCGCACAGCACTGAAGTTTATAACATTACTTGTTAGAAATATTCAGTGCTGGAATTTGAGCCGTCCGTTTGGACCCTGCCTAACCACACGGTCAGAATTTTTTTTTTTTTTTACGACCAATATTACACGTGAAAGCTTAGCTTTTTTTGTAGTTGTACTGTATGCTTACTAATTTAAACCATTAACTTTTCCTATGTGTGTGTTCGTGCTACTTAACAATGATGTTGCTGTTTGCTGACTACATCAGTCATATGCTCTGAATATCTGCTGTCATTGGCTGATGAGATCACAACATGAGCTATGATTGGCTGACGAAAGCGTATTGCTGTCTCGATTTCAATGCTTCAGAAGCTACCATCCTGTATTTGGTGGAATTTGTATTTATACTTTCGCAATATGCAAATATTCAGCGTTCATGTTGCAGTGCCTCAAAGATGTTTTCAAAATGCGTTGTTTCTTACTGGGTTTCGTTTTAAAGCAGTGGGAAGTTCTTCACTGGTGTACAAAACCTTTACCATTCAAAGGATAGGTAAGTTTCACAGCTCCCAGGGAAAATATATTGTCACTTAACACGGGAAAAACGTACTTTTACTCGGTATAGTCTGCTTTATACCTAGGAAAAAGTGTATTGTCAACCAGGAAAACATGTAACTTTTAACAGGGAAATCTGGGCAAAATCCGGGATTTTTTTTCTTTGCCCATGTATACACTCTGTAGTGGCTAGTGAGTGGTGGTGTGCCAGTCATTTGACAACATATGGGCAGATATTTTCAGTGGATGAGAGATCAGTACAACAGGGTGACTAGGGTAACAGACATACATTTGCTTTAACGAGGTATGTCAGGACCCCACAGGAAAGTGCTGTCTTGTGTTATTTTGTTGACAGTTAAAACTAAGCAGACCTAGAAGACACAGCACATCCACTGGCCCACACGCACCAGAAATGTAATTCCTGCTGTTGAAAGTACTTCGTTATAGAGACTGAGTCAGGAGGAAAGGTACATGCTTTGGGAGGGGGATGGGTGATAATATTGGCGATTCTGAACAAAAGTCTTTAAATGAACATATGCCCTCTTCTTAACTGTATCCAGCATGGGTGTCAGTTGTATGTCCTTTTTCACCAGCAGTCACATGCAAATACAACCAAAAGTGACATTATGCTACATAATGGTGGCTTTGATTACCTTGATGTAGACCCTGAACATTTATATGGTTTGCGACTTCGTCCCTCACTGAAATGTATCCTGGGCATTTGTTAGGTCACCATGGAGTCATTTCTAGGTCACCCGATCTTACTCCATTAGATTACTGTTTGTGGGGTTGGCTTAACAGCGAAGATTACAAGTGCAGAGTGGATACAAAAGAGGAACATCTCACTCTTATTTTACATGTGTGCACTTAATTAAAGGACCGTATGAATTAGCTCAGATCAGCAACAAAGCAGCTGTCTACAAGAGCAGCAAAATGTATTGCAGTTGGCAGTGAACTTTTGTAAATACATTGTGAAGAAATGTACACAAACAAACAAAACTTTAGAGTATTGGGGCAAGTGGGATTCCAGCACACTGCATTGTTGCCAGATGTATCCAAGATGCCAGCTGTGACATCATCCAAGATGGCAGATTTTGGTGGGAGGTTTGAATTTTGGTGGCAAGATGGAGCAATTGGGCAACCTCCACTACAGTACCACCATCCCCACCCCCTCCCCTCCCCTCCCCTAGAAAAATGGCGAGAAGTTCAAATTCCAATAGAATAATGCATCACACTACAGTTGTCTCTACTAAGATAAAAATATCGCAGGAAGATAGGTCACTTGGACTACCCCCACTAGCCTAAGTCACCTGACTGCCACCTCTTCCTAGGAACTGGAGCCAAGTTTGAATTTTGGTGATAGAGAAAGATAAATTTGTGTATCTCTACTAAGCTAAGAAAATGGTGTGAAAGAAAGGACACTTGGACTAACCTCAGTCACCCAACCCCCACCTCCTCCTAGGGATTTATGGGAAGAGAAATCAGCCTGCACTGGGCTGCTGGAGGGAAGAAGGAGTGTACTTTATTTATTGTGGAACAATTTATTTAGGGATGGTGTATATTTATCACAATGACACGGAACACATGCTTTGACATGCCACACAGCATACAGACCTGCAAACTACTCCTAAATAACTCATGTATAATGCTCTACACACACTCACACACTTGCTAGTTGTAAACTGTCAAAATAAAGCATTGCACAGCCTACATCCGGAGAGCCAAACAACCTGTAAATTGTCAAAATAATAATCCATCTAAAAGACATGCTTGCTAATCATCAACCAGTCTTAATTTAAACAATTAGAGGCATCACCACGAACCAGTGTGTTCGCCAGGAGCTCTACACTCCAACGGACCTAGTACACAGTACCACCACCAGAGAGCACTGTTTTCTATTCCATGATGTAATCCAAAATGGCAGCCATGATGCCAGCTGACGAAACAAGTAGCATTAACCAAGATAGCGGCAAACAGTGTTCACCATGAGGACTGGACCTAGTACACAGTACCATCATTAGAGAGTGCTGTCGTCCATTTTGGGATATAATCCATGATGGTGGGGGAAATGGCGGGAAAACGACTCTGCCAGTGCTGGGCATAAGTTTTTATTTTGCAGACAATGTCTTCACCATGAGATCTAGGCTCCAATTTATTTAGGGATGGAGTGTATTTATAACACTGATACAAAAAACATGCGTGGGGTGATGCCACACAGCCTACAGACCTGTAAACTACTCCTAAATAACGCTCTGCAGACATGCAAACAACTCCTAATTTACTGAAATAATTTCAGTACAGACATGCAGACTCCTCCTAAATAATGCACTACACAGATGTGCAGACACGAAATCAACTCGAAAACTGCCCAAATAACGCACAGCGGAGCCTACAGACCTGCTCGCAAAATAATGCAACAGACATGTAATCAATATGTGCAAGCAGCCTCCGCCATGCCCTGTCCACTACACCGCACAGGAGGCTACAGGCAGCCCCAGCGAAGTGACACAGCTGTCAAACCACGCACACCTACCCCCCAAGCATGAGGCAGCGACATCCCTTTCACACTTGATACCAGAGAAATTATTCTCGAAATACCTATACACCTAGGCACTGTTGATGACACGAGCGGATGGGAGTGAAGACCTATTTCCAAAGTGCAGATGCTCCAAGGTAGGCCGCATGCACATGTGTTCGCCGCTGCTGGCTTGAAACCTCCCTCTACTTACAGTCTGGTGAAGAGCTTGTAACCTCCCCCACAATAAAATAATATAAATAATATTCGTATTTAGCGTAACTACCCAACAGTGAAAATATGTATAGCATTGACATTTAGTGTAACCCAGCAACAGTTTATTATTCCGTAACCTACCAATAATAACGTGACTAATTTCTCAATAAAATTGTGGCTCACTTATAACCTTGCAATAATTGACTGTGAATTTAAACTGGTAAATTACATTTAGCGTAACTACCCAACAGTGACAATATGTATAGCATTGACATTTAGTGTAACCCAGCAACAGGGTATTATTCCGTAACCTACCAATAATAACGTTACTAATATCTCAATAAAATTGTGGCTCACTTATAACCTTTCAATAATTTACTGTGAATTTAAACTGGTAAATTTTGGACGTCAGCAGTGCTGTGTCATGGCCCTGAAAGATCATACTGAATAAATTGAAAAATCTTACCTCAATGAAGGCGCCGGATAACGCATATAAATCAGCCCAGTGCAATGCTGGTCGATAGATTTGTCGTGTATAAAAAGAAACAACTGATTTTTCTTTACAATAATCAGGATGACCATGGATTGGAGAAATTAGTAAATTCTTTAAATTGAAATGAATGATTGTCAAAGGTTACTTTTTATGAGAAAGATTATTATTAAGAAATTTTTTTAAAACAGTTACATGGGACTTGATATAATAATACTACATATGCGCAAGGCTGCTTTTACCTTATACTACAACACTCAGGTTCCCCACGACCGAACTACTACAACTGCTACACCATTCCTCCTGCATACAACACTGCTCTCTAGTCTGAGATTCTCTTACAGCTTACATTTCGCAGGCAGCTCGTGAGCAATCCATCGAAATTACATCTGCTTGAGTGCGCTAGCAACAAATTCCTTAATCATGGACCTCTTACATAACCCTACACTGGGGGGGGGGGGCAAAAATTTGGCAGCGATGGTGAGGCAATTGGACTGCCATGAGCAACAAATTTTTCTATAATCTAATTAGTTACTAAGTCTACAGTCACAGAGTATATACATTATTGATAAGAGCAGAAGATATTAAGAAATGAAATAGAGTACACACACAGTGAGTTCAGAACATATTAAGAAATGACCAAATGTATACGCAATGAGTACAAAATATATTAACAAATGACATAAAGTGTATACACACTGTATAAGTCTTTAGCATTTTTTCACAAGAACTGAATACATTAAGAAATGAAATAAGGTGCACACGCACTGTATAAGTCTTTACCATTTTAGAAGAATTGAAACATGTTGAGAAATGGATTAAAGTGCACATGCACTATATAAGTCTTTACCATTTTACAAGAATTTAAACATATTGAGAAATGAAATAAAGTGCACACACACTGCATAAGTCTTTACCATTTTACAAGAATTGAAACGCACTGTATAAGTCTTTACCATTTTACAAGAACTAGGAAAGGAATGGGAAGGATAGCATCATGGTTGTAGCACAGTGGGTTGCACGTAGCTGTGCTGAAAGTCCATATATTTCTACAGAAGCACAACACCAAGTGAGGCAATCTGAAGTTCTCTTCTCTGAAGTATTCATCAGTGTAGCCAAGACACTGAAATCTTATATTAATATTGTATGTTATCATTTTGGTAGTACATTAGGTACACCAAACTGTAGGACCATAATAACATCTCCATCGTTCAAGGTGGTGGACAGCTTGATATGTCAACACCACATTCTTGTAGAATCCACACTCTTACATCAACGTAGAATTAGTGCAAAAACCAAATATAGTGCTCCATGATCATGAGGATGGACAGGACATACGGATATTGCAGTAATTGTTAGTAATTGGGTCAGAAGGTGAAGGATACATTATGTCTTCTGCTAGTCATCATTCAGAATTACACTAGTGTATCAACCGATCTAAATAATTATTGGCATTCATTGGCTATTTACACAGTATTTAAGTAGTATGTATGGAGTACTACAGAACATTATTCAGAAGTCATCTCATTACAGTAATCATTGGCATCGCATTTATGCATAAGTCATCTCATTACAGTAATCAGTGGCATTCATTGGCCAGTTAGTAAACATGTAGCAAGTATTGAGTATTACAAAACACTATTCATAACTCATCTCATTGAAGTAATCATTGACATTCATTTATAGGAGTATAACATAATATTATTAAGAACTCATGTCATTGCAGTAATTATTGGCACTTGTTGGCCAGTTACAAAGAGTTTATGTATTAAGTATGGAGTATTACAAAACACTATTCATAAGTCATCTAATTACAGTAATTATTGGCATTCATTTATAGAGTACAACAAAATATCATTAAGAACTCATGTCATAAGTAATCTCATTACAGTAGTTATTGGTATAGCATTTACAGAGTTTAGCAGAATATTATTTACAGAAATTATTGGCACAGCAATTATGCATAAGTCATCTCACTATAATAATCATTGGCATACCATTTATGCAGTATTACAAAACATTCATAACTCATCTCATTACAGTAATTATTGGCATCATGTCATCTCATTACAGTGATAATTGGTATAGCATTTATAGAGTATTACAAAACATCATTCAGTATTATTCAGAAGTCATCATTCAAAACAAGAGTTATTGCATGTAGCATCAAGCTGCTGGTGTTTATATATGATATTATGTAAGTGACATAAAACATATTTAAAATGTAAGACATTGTAACTATTTCTCAAGTTCTGTAGTCCAATAATACATAGACATAATGGAATCAAAATACAGAAAAATTTGCATTATATTTAGGACTAGAAATATATCTTAAACTGGTAGCATTAAGTAGTTGTATACTGGTAATAGTTGATACTGGCAATGAAAAATTTTTTTGTGCTAGCAATGCATTGCATTGGGATAAATAGTCAATTGCTGGGGCATGAAAATATTTGCTTTTGACTTATTGCTGGAAATAAGGATTAATAACGTCATTCATCATGAGTCAGCTGTAGCAAGGTTATGAAACAAGTAGTGTATATGTGATCACATTCATGAATGATACACACAACTGGGTAGAAAAAACGCAAGTATTATAACAGGTTTCATACTTAAGCAATTATAGCATATTAATATCATGAAAAGCTTCTCCTGAAAAAAATACAAAATGGACTAGTGACCTGAAAGAAAAAAATGTATATTATGCTGAAACGTAGTAAACTTCGAATTAACAGGTAATGAAATGTGTACTTAATATGTATGTACTCTAGCTGTCTTTCCCAAAAATTCAGTCATTATACTATGCAACATAAGACATACTGTCAAAAGGAACTGCAACAAATACTTAAATAACTACATAGCATCTCTTAATTAATAGAAAATATATAATCTTCATCCTTATCATTACCTGCAAAGAAAAACTTCATTTTCATGTTACCATGTACTTCATATAACTATTCATAATCATTTATTATCATCTGCAAAAAATAGACACTTCATTATTCATATTCACATTACCATTTACTTCACACAACTATTCATTACCATTCATTATTTCATATAGTATAGAGTTTCTCACTTCTAGCATATTTCACCACTAAAATTAACATGTGTAGTTCTGTCTGACAACCTGCATCAATCGCCTCATATTCTGAAAGAAAAATAATTAGTTAAGACTGCTATTATACAGTGTGTATAGTATATTCATGTTAATGCTTGCTAATTCTGATCCATTTACTCTTCATGACACGGTATTGCATTTTCTTTCGTTCATTCCGATGGTGAAATTGCCATTTCATAGCAAACCACTGTGGTTTGTTTAATTTATTTCTTTTACACATTATTGCTTTCTGAAAATGATGAATATGGATTAATATCTTGCATTTAATTCATATACCCATTAAATAAAAACTTGTTTCTAGTGATATAACTAAGCATACAGCATAGCATGACAGAAAACGTATTATGTCAAAAACGTAGACAGTTTTCAAGTGCAAAAAATGTACACACAGTATCAGAATGTAGTAGCAAAAACTGTAAAATAGTCAAGATGTTGAGATACTATAAGGCAAAATGTCAATGTCAACTGGTGTTTGTTACATATTAAAGATTTCATAATGCATACAGAGAAAAAATTCTACTTTCGATAGGAAAACAATCATATATACACAAAAAATGGAAAATGTGCACGGTCTGATGTCTGATGTTGTTTCTCCTTAGCTCACACGTCTCGTATATTTTTTCATAATGCATCCTTCTGCTAGTAAATATGTTGTATAGAACTTAGTATTTAATTAAATCTCTACGTACATATATCAATCGGTTCCTTAGTTCTTAGACAGTAGACGCAATTGTGCAGTATATCCGTTTACTTTGTATTTGAGTTAAGTACATGTACAGTCGTGGACAAAACGAGCGAGACCCCTCGCCTTTTCGTTATGCTGATCCGCACGGCTTTAAAAGTCTGCTACACACCATAACAGGCAAAGCGACGAAGTGCTACCAACATACTATGCACAGGCGTGAAATTGACAAACTATCTGAACTTTTTTAGGCTGTTTTCAATAATTTGTAAGACTATATTAATTCTGATTAGTGTGTTAAACACAACACGTAAATATAAGACAGAACTGAAAGAAGAAACGCTAATTGGTATGAACTGTACCAAAAAAATGAATTTCAACTTATCGGCATATAATAACTGTTTTAGTATGACAAAGAACCCCAGATCGTTACGAATTAGCAAAATATTATCCGCTTTCGGCCGCGAAACGGTTTGTGTCAACGTTCAGACCAGTCATGCTGGATTACCGTTGCTGATCTACCATGAAAGTGTGCAAATTTAGCAATGCGTGAAGATTCATAACGAAATTCAGTTAAAAATCATTCAGTGCTACACTTCAGTCAATTTCATTATTGACAGAAGCGGAAAAAGTACGCAGTAACATGTATGAAATTCTACAAGAACGTCATATTGACATCCACAGGGCGCCAGTACAGAATAAAGGTAGCGATAAAACGTATTGGGAGCGCGAGAATATCTTAAAATTGCTTTACTGATATTCTACCTGCCTCCATCGAGATTAGAACCGAAAACAAACCAGACCTTCCTTTCACTACGCTAGCAGACAACCCAGGCAAACAGCCCTCTATTATTACCCCAGACATGAATAAGCCGGCAATTTCGCAATGAAAATGGCAAAATGATCTGCAGTTTCTGTTGCATAGAGCTTTCTGGACTCAAAAATTTGAATTTTCTACCGTTATGTCACCGCTTATGTGACAATCATTTGGGATGTTTATCGAAATAACAAAATACTGTTATTAGAGAGTAAATTTAATAGGATAATTCTGCACCACCCCAGGAAATCAACGGCTACATAGCTGCCAAACGTATTCTACACTGTTTCAAATTCTCCACTAGACTCGCCACAGCCAGAAAACGTTCATTAGCCGAAGTGTTTCTTAAGCTAGCTAACAATGGGAATGTTCGCACTTCTAAAACGCGGTGGCATTAATACTGGGATGTGAATTACCACGTGTATTGGCAAATGGATTCTATTTGCATTCCTGTAAACGTGATTTGGATCGAAAGCGTAGCTACGATTAATATGCTGATGTATCGACTGCAACTAGCACATTCCGAATAAAGAGTAGGGGGTGTTATTTATGCGGCCCTCATCTTCAGTAGCTGTTGTAGCTGTTTTCGTTGTTAGGATTTCGTCACCTAAACCAGTATAAACGGAACCCTATTAGTCTCACTTTCTTGACCGTCTATCGGCCTACCCAAACCTTAAAACCCGTTTACCTCCAGAATGGGTAGACATAATAAGCGGAAATGTATCGCACTTCATGCGGTAACCGGTCCCTTGGTGGTGTAAAAAAGTGAGCTTCTATGTCAAAGCAATCAAAAGATATGGCCGTTTATGTAAAGAAAATTTACGTGAAAAGTCAAAAAATGGCTCCAAAAACTATGCGACCAAAATGCTAATGTCATCAGCCCCTAGACCTAGAACTACTTAAACCAACCTAACCTAACACACATCCATGCCTGGGGAAGGATTCGAACTGACGGCGCAAGCAGCCGTGTGATCCGCGATATAACGCCATAGAACGCACGGCTAACCCGCGCTGGCAAGCTGTTAATATCATCTGAGGTTGCTAACAAGTTATTTACTTCTGGTGAATGATTTTCTGCGCAGTTCCTTTAAGATAGAACAACTAAAATATATTTGATGTTACGGAAGACGAAGGACGCCTAATTCATTTCCCTCTGTTTATTTATGATGTTAGATTGCATCAAAGGAATTTATGTGCGCAGCATTGTTGCAATAGAGACGTTCAAATTATCCTATTTCTGTAATTTCATTTTCATACCAGATCGTTCTAATCGGATTCGGCCAGGCAGTCTTAATGTGGATATCCGACTACGACTCTCATCATATGATAGACTGGGTTAACCACATTCGTAATCGGACTGTTGAATATAGATCACTTATCTATGACAGGGCCTAAATTCTTAAACACTGTGGAAAATAATAATCCAATGTGCTTATTACAAATACGTTATTTAAATATAAATATATGAACTAACGAGATAACAGGTTAATTACAGGAGCAGAGCCTCATCCATCATAGCAGAGCAGTGCGAGATTGGTTTCAGGGGCCAAGAGAGGATAAAGCTGTTGCCGTTTGTTCCACGATCACCAAACATCAACCAGATAGAGAATATGTGGGCAGAGGTAACAAGGCCATTGCCACGTGGATCTACAAAAGCAAGCGACCTTTGGACAAATATAGAAAACATATGTTGGGAAGTAAACCATCACGCTACACTTGTAAGTAGGTTGTTTATGTTTTCTTATTTTGTGTTAATTGTTTTGTGCTGCTGCATTGCCTCGTCCCTTAGTTTAGCATCTGAGCTCAGTAGATTTAAGTTAGCTTCAGATGGGGTAGGCTATATGTGAGAACGAGTTGTGATAAATTGGAAGAAATGCATTGAGAAGTTATATGAAAACGATATGGGCCAAAATGAGTATTGTACAATGAGCCATAATTATTTTGAAAGAAACATGGTTAGAATACAGAAAAGAGGTATAGATAGGACTTTTTGGGAATAATGATGAACGAAGGGAGATCTCCAAGAACAAAAAAGGTTTTGTTCGCAAAATACTGCAGTACCAAATGTTACACTGAAAACAAACCCTGTCCTTTCCTTTAGTGTTATCCCACTATGTGTTTGTGTACCCTTGTGTATTTGTTTTCTTCCTGTCTCTGTGTAGTTTCATAGAATTTTTTTCTCTTATCATACTAAGCTACATTCACTATGATGAGGAATACTGTTATCCTCAAATATAATTGGCATTAATAATATGTTATTTACCTTGTAAATATGTTTAGACATTATTTATTCTGTTCTGTTTTAATGCTCATGTGTTAAGCTGATGTTTCAAAAGTTATTCTGATCTTTTATGTATGCACTAATGTCATAATGCCTGTAACACTGATGTATATGTTATTTCGATTCTTTTGTACAGCCCATATTACTACAAATGTTATCTGTACTGTCATGTTCTTTAATGATGTATCTTGTACCTTTGTAATTGTATTATTATGTTATAAAATTGTAATTGACACTAGTTCATCATATTATTAACTTGTAAGTTACATTTCACTGCACACGTTTCTGTTGGTCATAGTATATGGACAATATGTGAGAAGAAGCGACTGTTAGTGTTTGCACGTATGTTAATAATTCAGCAAGGGACTGGATAACAGCATTGCTGGTTCTAAGGACATTTCCAAAAACTTTGTGAGTGCACAAGTGGTGGTTTATGGACTCGCTATATTGTCCACAAGACTCTTCGATGGTGGTTGTGCACCTGCACAGTCGTAACAGACGGCTGCTGGCCGTCTCTACAAGGACTACAGTGGGTCTGCATCTTTGATGGCCCACCAATACCATTATCTCTACAAGGACTATGCATCTTTGATGGCCCACCAATACAATTATTTCTACAAGGAGTGTAGTGGGTCTGCACCTGTGGTGGCCCACCAATACCATGATCTCTACCCGGACTACAGTGGGTCTGCTCTGTGATGACCTACCCACCAATATTCTTCAAAACTTCGACTGACTCTGCGGTGGGTTTGCTCTGTTGTGGCCCATTACCCGTCTGCATGTCGAGAGTCAGCACTGTCTTTCCGTTGGAAGGACAACACTACTTCAAGACTGCATGGAAATCCACTACTTCCGTGTGCATTTGCTTTTACTGCTCACACTGAGAAAAACACTGCTATTTTACTGTGATGAATGATCAGGACTGTCTTTATGGACTGTGAGAAAATCTTTGCTTTTGACCAACAGTGTATCAATAAGTGTGTGCATTTGATATCTTTGTTATTGTAATTATGAAAAATTTCTTCAAATCTGTATTGGCCATGGCCCAAAACAACTTGTAAAACTTTTTGTGGGGAGCATGGGGGCTATGTAAGTAGGTTGTTTATGTTGTCTTATTGGCAACGTTACGTAGCGCTCTGTATGAAAATCACTGGCTGTGCTGTGTGCAGTCTGTGGCTAGTTTGCATTGTTGTCTGCCATTGTAGTGTTGGGCAGCTGGATGGTTAACAGCGCGTAACGTTGGGCAGTTGGAGGTGAGCCGCCAGCAGTGGTGGATGTGGGGAGAGAGATGGCGGAATTTTGAAATTTGTAAGACTGGAAAATCATGAACTGACATATATATTATGACTATTAAGGTAAATACATTGTTTGTTCTCTATTAAAATCTTTCATTTGCTTACTATGCCTATCAGTAGTTAGTGCCTTCCGTAGTTTGAATCTTTTATTTAGCTGGCAGTAGTGGCGCTCGCTGTATTGCAGTAGTTCGAGTAACCAAGATTTTTGTGAGGTAAGTGATTTGTGAAACGTATAGGTTAATGTTAGTCAGGGCCATTCTTTTGTAGGGATTTTTGAAGGTGAGATTATGTTGCGCTAAAAAAATATTGTGTGTCAGGATAAGCACAGTCCTGTATAAATTTTTCTAAGGAGACGTTTCATATGTCGACCCTTAGCTGAGGATACCTCACTGGAATCTTCTGATTTTTTCTTGTAGTTTGTGTAATTAGTGTAGCTTTTGTTTATTGCTAGCGCGTAATTGTAGAGAAAATCTCCTTTGTAGTTGCAGTCTTTCATTGTTGTACAGTAAAACAGTTGTGGCATGCATGTAGATTTGCACCAAGTATTTCGCAGCTGCAATTAACTAGATATTATTTTCAGTGTTATGTTAATGTGTTCTCTTATTTTTGCTCTTCAAATTGTGCTTTTCTGTGTTATCATGTGAAATATTGTGACAATAATGGCGTGTGAAAAACGTAACACTAGGCTCCAAAGTAAACTGAGAAATAATAGTGACGACGAGCGTAGCTTATCAGCACCACTGTGTAATGAAGTAACAGACATTCAAAGTAGTAATTTGGTAATATTGCATAGGGAAATGGAGTGGGCGGCAAATAATGGTGTAGACAGTGAAACAAGTAGTGAACAGGGAAGCATTATCGATCGATCGGTCGGCAACAGCTCGCCTCAGGAATCCGAAATGGCAGAACACAATATTGCAACTACTGTAGACTCAGGTTTTGGGTCCTCACCGTTTTCTCAAATAAGTCAAGACACATTTTCCGCTCGTCAAAATGTAAATGTTGCCCGTGCAAATGCACTGCCGAAAAGCATAGAGGAACAGATTCCAGACACTAATACATTACTATTGCAATTAATGCAGCAAAAGAAACAAAATCAGAGACAAACACAGCAACAGTTAGACACAATGGAACAAAATCTTCAAAAGTTAGACACAATGGAACAAAATCTTCAAAAGTTAGACACAATGGAACAACACCAGAGACAAACACAGCAACAGTTAGACACAGTGGAACAAAATCTTAAAAAGTTAGAAACAATGGAACAAAATCGTCAAAAGTTAGACACGACGCTTGAACAAACACGTGAAGATTTAACTACTGAGTTACATAACATCGAATCGAAATGTCAAAAAGTCTGTAATGACGTAAAAACACAAATTTGTGAGCATTTCCAACCTATTTTTTCGCGTCATGAAAATGCATTACAGAATCACGAAGCAGCCATAAAAGAACTACAAACTATTGTTCATGAAAATCACGACACCTTGCAAGCTAAAATTGACTCAGTTGCATCTACCGTTTCGGTTACGCAACTTGCAAAAACTCAAGAAAACTTAAAGGACACAGTAGACATGATTTCAACACAAATGGACACTCTGAAATTTGGTTCAGAAAAACACACTGAGGAAATAAGTACACTATCGGAGAAAGTAGCCGAACTTTCGGATCAGTTCACTAACTTATCTGCAAAGGTAGATGATGATCTGAATGACACAATACCTGTAGCCATCAATGACACAGAAGAGTATGAACAAATTAAGAAATTCAAACAAAATCAGAATCAAATTAATACGCAATACAAAAGAGAAATCCGGGAAGTACAAGATCAGTTGGCACAAGTAATACAAAAATTTCATATTTCAGAGGACACTCGCGCTCCAACACGTGAAGAGGAAAAGCCACAAAATAATAACACAGGGCATTTCGGAAATTATGAAAGAAATTGGCAAGGTGCACCGAATTTTGAGATGGAACCGCCGACACGACGTAACAATGACCGATATGCTACTCGCCGACACGATGATTTTTGACTATAAGCTGTTCATTACTACACGTAAATTCAAAACATTTAAGAATTCTGGCAACGACATTCATTCACAAGCGTGGCTCCATCAATTCTCTCATTGTTTTCCTCCCAACTGGTCATTGGAGCACAGGTTAGAATTTATGTGTGGCTACTTGGAGAATGAACCAGCTGTAAGAATGCGATCGGTCATTCACGATTGTCACAGTGAAGGAGAATTTTATCATGCCTTCCTCTCAGCATATTGGTCTCAAGCTACACAAGACCGAGTAAAACATAACATCATGATGATGAAACACTTTGAACAATCTGAGTTTTCCAGTCTTGTCAAATATTTTGAAGACATGTTGCACAGGAATCAGAACCTGTCAAACCCATACAGCCCCTCAGAACTCATCCACATTTGCTTAATCAAATTACCTGAACTTTTACGACATATTATTTTGGCAGGACGTTGCAAAGACGACATTGAAGCTTTTCAGGGGCTCTTACAAGAACTGGAAATTGACACTGACAATCGCGGAACGCGAAAACAGGAGCACAACAATTACAGGTCACATCCGTCACATTTCCGCGATGAAAGAAATAATAACTGGACGCGACAAGGCTATTATCACAACACAAATCGTAACCAAAACAGACACCACCCGTATGACAATCGTTGGCAGAGTAGTAATAACTACAGGGAAAGATCACCTCTCCGCGGTAATGACTATCACAGAGACAATCAGAGAAACAGACAATATGGGAACCAAAATAAATATTATCAGGGGAGACAGAATAACTTTAGACGCAACGGTCCAGCGCGCAGTTACGATTCAGGGAGAAATTCTCCACCACGTGACCGACAAGAAAGAAACCATGGAATCTGCCGACATGACGACAGACGATATTATCGTAACGACAGACCTGAATTGCATCAGAACTCGCGGGATTCAAACAGAGCAGAGCCCTCTCGACAAGGTGAATTTGTAGAAGTTAGGTCTCCAAATCCCAATAACGACGCGCGCCAACAAAGACACAATAGGCAATGACTCATACCGCTGGCAGCCACAAAACGTACTTCTGAAACTGACGATGCAGCTGCCGTAGCTAGTAATTATGTAAAAATGGAAGACATTAGGGACATCTTACTCCAGGAACACGACGTAAAACATAACAACACTGCATATCCTGTGATTCACATTACTGTAATTGACGTAAACTTTACGGCAGTACTTGACTCTGGCAGTCCCATTTCAGTAATTAGTGAAACAGCTTTTAGCAAATGCAACAAATCGAACGATTGCCCCACACTTCCGTTACGTAAGATTAAATTACAAGGTGCAATCATTGGAAAAAGTGTAGATGTACGCCAACAAACCAACTTAGAATTCTTTTGTCAAAGCCACAGCTTCTGTATGAACTTTCTTATTGTTCCATTATTGTCGACGGAAATTATACTGGGAGTAGACTTTTTGAATGAATACAAAGCAATCTTAAGCTTTCACGATGCTGAAATAAGTTTAGAAAAAGAAGGTAAGTCAGTAGCTTCGAAATTTGAAGATTCGCTCTCAAACCATGACGAAGAAATTAATCGGCTTTACCTCCTGTTAGACAACAGTTCGGAATTTTCGACGGAACTTGACACTAACAATCACTCTGCAAGTACTGACAGGGATGATATCGACGGCATATTTGAAATTAATGAGTTAATTCAGAATAAAATTCAAACAATTGAGAATTGTAATGACACTGATAGGCAGGACCTTTTTGAGATTTTACAAGCACATTCCACAGTTTTTACTCACAAAACAGGAACAATCAAGGGATTTCAATACCAATTTCGTGTTCGTGAGCATACTAAATTTTGTGTTAGACCATACGTAATTCCAGCACATTATAGGGACCGTGTTAGAACAGAAATACAATCTATGCTTGACGAGGGCATTATTGAGCCTGCAGTAAGCTCATACAACAATCAATTACATGTTGTTGAGAAGAAAAATGGATCGATCAGGCTTGTCTTAGATTCGAGACAAATCAATACTATCATTATTCCTGAAACAGACAGGCCGCAAACGTTGGAAGAACTTCTTCAAAATTTTAATGGTGTAAAAGTGTTGTCTTCCATTGATCTCAGATCCAGCTTTTATCAGATCGAACTTCATCCAGAATGTAGAAAATACACAGCTTTCCTTTGTTTCGGCGTTTGTTATCAGTTTCGTAAACTTCCCTTTGGTTTGAACATTTCTTCAGCAGCATTCATTCGAGGGCTAAATTCCATATTACCTGAGTTCTTAAAACTTCACATCACCTTATATGTGGACGATATTCTAATAGCAGAAGCTTCATGGGAACAACATAATCGCATCCTCAACAGTTTGATACGTATTTTTGCAGAATCTGGAATTACAGTTAACTTGGAAAAGTCTGAATTCGGTAGGTCAAAGGTCAGGTTTTTGGGACATATTATTTCTTCTGTAGGCATTCAGCCGGATCCTGAAAAGTTAGAAGCAATCAGAGCCATTCCAGTTCCATCCACAAAAAAAAAAAACAAGTCCGCAGTTTTCTAGGTCTCGTAAATTTTTACCGTCGTTTTCTGAATATGCAAATTCTTGTTACACCAAAACTTTGTTCTCTCACTGGAAAAAATACTATTTGGAACTGGGACGAACAAGCACAGTTGGAATTCAATTCTTTGAAAGAATCGCTACTTAACGCGCCAATACTAGCTCATCCAGATCTGTCACAAGATTTCTGCCTTAGCACGGATTCTTCTAAAGTCGGTCTTGGTGCCCATTTATTTCAAGAAGCCACAGAAAATGACACTACTGTTCAGAAAACCATTGCTTTTGCTAGCCGAGTGCTAACAAAATCTGAAAAAAATTATTCCGTTACTGAATTAGAAGCTTTAGCTATCGTTTGGGCATTTAACAAATTCCGTTTCTTTCTTTCTGGTAAGCACGTAAAAGTATACAGTGATCATCATGCATTACAATTTCTTATGTCTTCAAAATTAAATCATGACAGGTTAAAACGTTGGGCATTGTTTCTGCAAGAATTCCACTTCACAATAGTCTACATTCCCGGCAAGGAGAACATTGTTGTGGACGCACTGTCACGCGCACCGGCTGGGCTTGAGAAAAGTAACACAGAAGACAACCTCGAGAAAAATTTCAGTATTCTTTACATTCAGAAAGTCGCCTTTGAAAACTTCATCACCACATCTCTAAAGGACATTGCTCATGAACAAGATAAAGATCCGATTTGGAAAGACATCAAAAGCAAATGGCATGAAAAGACACACACACAGATTCAGCATTATTATCTGGTTAGAAACAACATACTGTTCAAACGCTGCACTGTTGATGACAAGCTATGGGTACTTTGCATTCCTGACGATTTTGTTAATAAGCTCATTTGGTACATTCATTTCAGCTACGCACATTTTGGTCCACGAAAATGTTATCATATTCTTCGAACGACTTGTTACTTTAACAATATAGAAAAGAGAATTCGAAGAGTCCTGTCTATTTGCAAACTTTGTCAAAAGGCGAAACCATCTACTATCTCACATCGTGCTCCGTTGTTTCCTATCATTCCTTCTAAATTAAAAGAATTTGCTGCTGTTGATCTCTTGGGACCGCTTGTCAGAACATCTAATGGATTTTCGTACGTTCTAGTCGCTGTTGAACTTACTTCAAAATATGTTTCTTTCACACCGTTACGTAAAGCCACTGGACGGTCTGTATCCAACGCCTTTGTTAAAAATTTCTTACGTGAAGTTGGACACGTTAGTAAAGTCATTTCAGATAACGGACCGCAATTCAGATCTGCTGTTTGGTCACGCATGCTTCGGAATCATAAAATCAAACCTGTTTTTATTTCATTGTACTCACCACATTGTAACCCTTCCGAACGGATTATGAAAGAAATCAATAAGCTTTGCAGACTTTATTGTCACAGAAAGCATCAGCATTGGGACAGGTATTTACACTTACTTCAAAACGTGCTGAATGAAATGCCTCATGACTCCACTGCTTTACCATCTACTCTTGTACTGAAGGATGAACAACCACCGAACAGAATCAGAGAGCTTGTACCTTTCCCGAATACGCGTAAACTTCGACACAAAGACATAATTGATTTGGCTATTATAAATATAAAATCTGCAGCAGACAAAAGGAGAAAACTATATGGTAAAGCAAATGCAAAGAAATTATGTATTGGTCAGAAAGTTCTCATTAAAGCTCATTCATTGTCACATAAGAAGAAACACTTGAGTCGCAAATTCTTTCTAGTTTACAATGGACCTTACAGAATCCGACGTATACCACATGATAATTGCGTTGAAGTTGAAACTCTGCGCACTAGGAAGATTAAAGGTTTACACCACATTTCACATGTAAAACCGTTTATTGAAAGATAATCTGCTTTTTAACTTTGTCTTTGCCATATAACTTTTCACTTTACATTGCTAGTGTGCTTTGTCAGACTTAGAATCTGTTAATATGCAATAATGTTTGAAGTTAAATATCCAGTCAAGAACCAAGAGAACTTATTTAAACAGAAATTACGAACGCATTGTTATTGTGAACAGACGACACAGTGTTACTGTGTGTGTACATTCTTGCTTGTTAGTTGCACGGTTACGTAATGACTATAAGGCTCACATACTTAGAACATTTACCAGTACTGCTTATGAGATTTTAATGCGACATTTTGGTTTACTTGAAAATACATTCTGGATTTAAAGTATTTTCTGTGAAATACCAGATGACACAGAGGTTAGTTTATGGGACAGCTACACGATTTTATCACGACGCTACTAATGAGTGACAATTTACAATGTTGCTTTTGCGGTGTATCTGTTTTATATCTGCACAGTTTTTCTGAATTCTTCTGTAAAGTAAAACATGTTTTAGTAGTAACTTTTGTGGTATAGCTACAATGTGACAGACTTTACAACAATACGTTACAGCATAGTAATTTCTTGATCACGGTAATATACATAAGAACTACGATATCTATACGCAAAGCATTTAACTTTTGTTAATCATGAGGTAAGTACATTGGCTTCTGCAGAACTTAGCTTTCGGAGGACAATAACTACGACACTTCCACAGAGATGATCTTACAACAAGACGCACAGTTTAGCGCTACAGTACACGTATTTGAGTGATTAATTGTGTACTTAAATCATTTATTTTTAAAGATATTTGAAGTACAATGATACAAAGGTTTTCCGTGATACATTTCATTCCATTGCTGTAATCTGTAACACCTGAGGGTATAATTACATTAATCCTCAGGGGGTACACGCCTACTTTGTGTACCATGTGTTTGGCAAGCACAAGGAGCCCTAGCTAATATGGTATTTGCTTATACAACTTTACACTTCGGTACCATATTTCTCTAACACATAAATTACACAGCTATCTGATCATTTAACTGAGAGACAAACATTTTTTTTACTACATCAGTGACACATGTTTACACAATTACACTGTTGGATAATTTCATACTTATGAAATTGTATTTTGTATGTACTTCGTGAACTCTTCATATTTTTTCAGAACCATTGTGATACTAGAAGAGCTTTGAATGATGTATTTGGTATGGGATCATAATTTTTAAAGTATGTTTGAGGTAGATGACACTATTGAAATGAGCAGAGAATTTTTTTTAAGTTTTGAAATTATTGCAGAAAGCTACGACGTTTTTGAGATTTGACTGAGGTGTTATGACATTATTATGACGACGATGTGTATTATGCTGTTGAGGTATGTTTATGATAAATAAACTGATCCTATATGAGGAATTTAATTATGCTACATATCTGTTATGATGAAATATTGTAGAAGTGTCGACGATATGTATATGTATAATAACGTAAGGAATACTGAGTAGTGGTTAGGCACTCTGATTTGTGGAAAAGGTTGTTGGAAACCAAGAATCATACTTTAAGAGTTATGAAATGTATGTAAATGCGTGAGTGTATTACAATGCTGACGAACATTTTTTGGACAGTTATATCAATAGGATTTGGTTCTACACATTTGTAACGCAAATTTTCGACCTGTGAAATTTTTATATGAGACTGCCACTGTAGCGGAAACTGCTGTCGTAAATATTTCAGTAAGAAAGGTAAGTGACCTTGACGTAATGCGTTTTGGGCGCCCAGCTGAGAGGTAGTCGTCTGACAAAAGAAACCCATTAGGTGCAAAAAAAAAAAAAAAACGAGGCCATTATCCTCGTTATTGACATTTCTTTATCGAAAGCATCGCAAATACGACAAGCTCAAACTTGAAAACATATGATTACCCTGTGGAGCTTTTAATTTATGATATTTACTAATATGCCTAATGAAACGATGAGAAACATTTCACGGCTATTGTCTTGCTAGTTGAGAGAAATGCCATATGGCCTGCTTTATGTATTTATTTACTCATTTTGTTTAATATCTGGTTTCTAGCTGCACTGCAGCATTGGTTAAAATAAAATTTAATAGATGTACTAATATAAATATTTTATGCCTACAGATCCAGTAAATAATTTTATGATCTATTCAAAAAAAACGATGGAGCATAAAAAGACATTTCCCTTCACAGGAATTGCATACGGAATTTTCTTTTCAAGTACTTGGTAATTTTTTTGGTAGAATAACTTCTTGTGGTGCACCACTTTAATTACATAGACATTAAGATGTGAATAGACATTTCCCTTATCTGCATTGTTGTCTTTAGTGTACTAGCTTGAGCTTTGTCATGTTTAGGTATAAGTTATTTCATTTGCTGCTGCTGTTTGCCAGGCATAGTGCTACTAAATTTCACTTTACATTACTCTGTTAAGCCAGTTTACTACTGATTTATTTTTCTTGTTTGCTGCTCATTGCCTTATATTAGTTGTAATATTGCTGCTTTCTTTGCCAATTTGAATATTTTGTCATTGCTGTTTATGTTAATTGTTTTGTGCTGCTGCATTGCCTCGTCCCTTAGTTTAGCATCTGAGCTCAGTATTTTTAAGTTAGCTTCAGGTGGGGTAGGCTATATGTGAGAACGAGTTGTGATAAATTGGAAGAAATGCATTGAGAAGTTATATGAAAACGATTTGGGCCAAAATGAGTATTGTACAATGAGCCATAATTATTTTGAAAGAAACATGGTTAGAATACAGAAAAGAGGTATAGATAGGACTTTTTGGGAATAATGATGAACGAAGGGAGATCTCCAAGAACAAAAAAGGTTTTGTTCGCAAAATACTGCAGTACCAAATGTTACACTGAAAACAAATCCTGTCCTTTCCTTTTGTGTTATCCCACTATGTGTTTCTGTACCCTTGTGTATTTGTTTTCTTCCTGTCTCTGTGTAGTTTCATAGAATTTTTTTCTCTTATCATACTAAGCTACATTCACTATGATGAGGAATACTGTTATCCTCAAATATAATTGGCATTAATAATATGTTATTTACCTTGTAAATATGTTTAGACATTATTTATTCTGTTCTGTTTTAATGCTCATGTGTTAAGTTGATGTTTCAAAAGTTATTCTGATCTTTCATGTATGCACTAATGTCATAATGCCTGTAACACTGATGTATATGTTATTTCGATTCTTTTGTAAAGCCCATATTACTACAAATGTTATCTGTACTGTCATGTTCTTTAATGATGTATCTTGTACCTTTGTAATTGTATTATTATGTTATAAAATTGTAATTGACACTAGTTCATCATATTATTAACTTGTAAGTTACATTTCACTGCACACGTTTCTGTTGGTCATAGTATATGGACAATATGTGAGAAGTAGCGACTGTTAGTGTTTGCACGTGTGTTAATAATTCAGCAAGGGACTGGATAACAGCATTGCTGGTTCTAAGGACAATTCCAAAAACTTTGTGAGTGCACAAGTGGTGGTTTATGGACTCGCTATATTGTCCACAAGACTCTTCGATGGTGGTTGTGCACCTGCACAGTCGTAACAGACGGCTGCTGGCCGTCTCTACAAGGACTACAGTGGGTCTGCATCTTTGATGGCCCACCAATACCATTATCTCTACAAGGACTATGCATCTTTGATGGCCCACCAATACAATTATTTCTACAAGGAGTGTAGTGGGTCTGCACCTGTGGTGGCCCACCAATACCATAATCTCTACCAGGACTACAGTGGGTCTGCTCTGTGATGACCTACCTACCAATATTCTTCAAAACTTCGACTGACTCTGCGGTGGGTTTGCTCTGTTGTGGCCCATTACCCGTCTGCATGTCGAGAGTCAGCACTGTCTTTCCGTTGGAAGGACAACACTAATTCAAGACTGCATGGAAATCCACTACTTCCGTGTGCATTTGCTTTTACTGCTCACACTGAGAAAAACACTGCTATTTTACTGTGATGAATGATCAGGACTGTCTTTATGGACTGTGAGAAAATCTTTGCTTTTGACCAACAGTGTATCAATAAGTGTGTGCATTTGATATCTTTGTTATTGTAATTATGAAAAATTTCTTCAAATCTGTATTGGCCATGGCCCAAAACAACTTGTAAAACTTTTTGTGGGGAGCATGGGGGCTATGTAAGTAGGTTGTTTATGTTGTCTTATTGGCAACGTTACGTAGCGCTCTGTATGAAAATCACTGGCTGTGCTGTGTGCAGTCTGTGGCTAGTTTGCATTGTTGTCTGCCATTGTAGTGTTGGGCAGCTGGATGTTAACAGCGCGTAGCGTTGGGCAGTTGGAGGTGAGCCACCAGCAGTGGTGGATGTGGGGAGAGAGATGGCGGAGTTTTGAAATTTGTAAGACTGGAAAATCATGAACTGAAATATATATTATGACTATTAAGGTAAATACATTGTTTGTTCTCTATTAAAATCTTTCATTTGCTTACTATGCCTATCAGTAGTTAGTGCCTTCCGTAGTTTGAATCTTTTATTTAGCTGGCAGTAGTGGCGCTCGCTGTATTGCAGTAGTTCGAGTAACCAAGATTTTTGTGAGGTAAGTGATTTGTGAAACGTATAGGTTAATGTTAGTCAGGGCCATTCTTTTGTAGAGATTTTTGAAGGTCAGATTGCGTTGCGCTAAAAAAATATTGTGTGTCAGGATAAGCACAGTCCTGTATAAATTTTTCTAAGGAGACGTTTCACACTGTCGACGACTTAATGAAATCAATTCCCCTATGCCTTCGAGAAATCTTACGTAATGATCGTGGGTGGGTTGGTTACTAAAAGTATAAAAAAATGTTCAAATGTGTGTGAAATCTTATGGGACTAAACTGCTAAGGTCATCAGTACCTACGCTTACACACTACTTAACCTAAATTATCCTAAGGACAAACACACACACCCATGCCCGAGGGAGGACTCGAACCTCCGCCAGGATCAGCCACGCAGCCCATGACTGCAGCGCACCAGGCCGCTCGGCTAATCCCGCGTGGCTACTAAAAGTATACTCGTCCACAAAACCCATGTGGACAATTATCTGATAATCGGTCAAAATTTGCTTTGTCGCAGCTCTTTAGCATACAAGTCCATTTACTTTCAGGCTCCTCCTTACAATTCTTGCAATGCAAGGTAATTGAAAAAACTCATCCACTCGTCGCCAACTGAGGAACTGACTGGTGCATGTGTTGTTCACCATACAGCAGTTGTCACCCTCACTGGAATCAATGACTGTGTGTGTGTGTGTGTGTGTGTGTGTGTGTGTGTGTGTGTGTGTGTGCGTGTGTGTGCGTGTGTGTGCGTGGGCGTGTGTGTGTGTGTGTGTGTGTGTTTTCATGTTCATTTACAATCTGAATCAATACTATTAACATTAGAGAGACAACGAACAATAAATATTGCATCAAATATGACTGTAAAGTATTTTAATGCGATGGGAAGTTACAAACTGAATTTTCACTCAACCCACATCCTGCATATTACGTTAAGTAAGATGTACAGGGTGTTTCAAAAATGACCGGTATATTTGAAACGGCAATAAAACCTAAACGAGCAGCGATAGAAATACACCGTTTGCTGCAATATGCTTGGGACAACAGTACATTTTCAGGCGGACAAACTTCCGAAATTACAGTAGTTACAATTTTCAACAACAGATGGCGCTGCAAGTGATGTGAAAGATATAGAAGACAACGCAGTCTGTGGGTGCGCCATTCTGTACGTTGTCTTTCTGCTGTAAGCGTGTGCTGTTCACAATGTGCACGTGTGCTGTAGACAACATGGTTTATTCCTTAGAACAGAGGATTTTTCTGGTGTTGGAATTCCACCGCCTAGAACACAGTGTTGTTGCAACAAGACGAAGTTTTCAACGGAGGTTTAATGTAACCAAAGGACCGAAAATCGATAAAATAAAGGATGTGTTTGAAAAATTTCAACGGACTGGGAACGTGACGGATGAATGTGCTGGAAAGGTAGGGCGACCGCGTATGGCAACCACAGAGGGCAACGCGCAGCTAGTGCAGCAGGTGATCCAACAGCGGCCTCGGGTTTCCGTTCGCCGTGTTGCAGCTGCGGTCCAAATGACGCCAACGTCCATGTATCGTCTCATGCGCCAGAGTTTACACCTCTATCCATACAAAATTCAAACGCGGCAACCCCTCAGCGCCGCTACCATTGCTGCACGAGAGACATTCGCTAACGATATAGTGCACAGGATTGATGACGGCGATATGCATGTGGGCAGCATTTGGTTTACTGACGAAGCTTATTTTTACCTGGAAGGCTTCGTCAATAAACAGAACTGGCGCATATGGGGAACCGAAAAGCCCCATATTGCAGTCCCATCGTCCCTGCATCCTCAAAAAGTACTGGTCTGGGCCGCCATTTCTTCCAAAGGAATCATTGGCCCATTTTTCAGATCCGAAACGATTACTACATCACGCTATCTGGATATTCTTCGTGAATTTGTGGCGGTACAAACTGCCTTAGACGACACTGCGAACACCTCGTGGTTTATGCAAGATGGTGCCCGGCCACATCGCACGGCCGACGTCTTTAATTTCCTGAATGAATATTTCGATGATCGTGTGATTGCTTTGGGCTATCCGAAACATACAGGAGGCGGCGTGGATTGGCCTCCCTATTCGCCAGACATGAACCGCTGTGACTTCTTTCTGTGGGGACACTTGAAAGACCAGGTGTACCGCCAGAATCCAGAAACAATTGAACAGCTGAAGCAGTACATCTCATCTGCATGTGAAGCCATTCCGCCAGACACGTTGTCAAAGGTTTCGGCTAATTTCATTCAGAGACTACGCCATCTTATTGCTACGCATGGTGGATATGTGGAAAATATCGTACTATAGAGTTTCCCAGACCGCAGCGCCATCTGTTGTTGAAAATTGTAACTACTGTAATTTCGAAAGTTTGTCTGCCTGAAAATGTACTGTTGTCCCAAGCATATTGCAACAAACGGTGTATTTCTATCGCTGCTCGTTTAGTTTTTATTGCCGTTTCAAATATACCGGTCATTTTTGAAACACCCTGTATTAACTCCATAGTATCGTTAGCAGAGACAGTGCGCTCTTGTTGTCGAGGCTCGCGACAAGCGCAGCGATCAGCAGTGCCCAATGCCGCCGCGATTTGCTTATGTTGGCTGAGCGTGGACACTGCAGCAGACGCTTCGCCATGTTGTTGTTGTTGTCTTCAGTCCTGAGACTGGTTTGATGCAGCCCTCCACGCTACTCTATCCTGTGCAAGCTTCTTCATCTCCCAGTACCTACTGCAACCTACATCCTTCTGAATCTGCTTAGTGTATTGATCTCTTGGTCTCCCTCTACGATTTTTACCCTCCACGCTGCCCTCCAATGCTAAATTTGTGATCCCTTGATGCCTCAAAACATGTCCTACCAACCGATCCCTTCTTCTAGTCAAGTTGTGCCACAAACTTCTCTTCTCCCCAATCCTATTCAATACCTCCTCATTAGTTACGTGGTCTATAAACAGAAAGAAATCACCTTGGCTCTGACTGCACGTGAGCGGATATCACTGCCTGCGTGTTCTTATAGTAACCATCGTGAGACTCTACTCACAGGTGCAATGGAGCAATTGCAACGGGTATCATGTCATCAGAATATTAATCAGTGATGAAATGTCCACTCTATTTGAATCCCAAGAAAATAGGAACCTTCTCACAAAGGAATGTGAGGTGATATCAAAATTTATCCAACATACAAAAATTAACTGCAGGGCTTTTATGTATGCAGTAGTAGCACACAAGGAAATATTATGTCTTGGAAGCGTATATTTCATTTCCTCTTCTCATATTAACGCCCTTGTTTTAATATGAAGTGAGAAAATAAAGACGAAAAACGTAAGATCCTGAGAAGCATATAAGTCATTTCCTCTTCTCATATCATAACTTTTGTTTTAGTATGAGGTAAAAAAATAAACAGTTTAGGGTTCTGAAACATAATATGACACCAGATTCTTATCGTAGGCGCTATCGGAAACACAAAATGCAGGGAGCTATCCATTCTTTTGTCCAAAAGTCTGTTTCCTTTCACGCATTACTCACGCTAGGAGATTCTTATTTAAGGACTTGTGGGCATCAAGTTCTTCAGCAGAACAAGCCTTATGTTATTGTGCTAATTACGGTATGGAAAAATGCAACAAAGACGAGTTCCCCTGTAGCAGTGAGGATATTTGCACATGTCTGTATTCAGCAATGACTGCCAGCTGCCACAACACTTCACAGAATCCTTGCGGCAGGCAACACAACTGTGCGTGCACTTCAGACTTCATTCAGTAAGACGTCAGGAGATGGATGGAAACGTCAAATTAACGTTGCTTTCCGAGTAGTATTCAATCCAGAATGAGGTGTTATTAAGGTAGTTGAACGTTCTAGCAATTACACTTCTATAATTCCCATATGAGTATTCCGATAGCCAAAATAACCCGTTAGTGTGAAACCATCTGGAACTGCATTAACATCAAACTGCAAGAACTTGAGACAATACGTGGACTCTTCTCTTCGCTAGGTGACCTATTACTGATATTTAGGATTCTCTCCGTCCTAGGCGTAATGGAAATGGAACTTCAGAGGCGCTTTCCGCTATACTTGACAAACATGAGAAACTTGTAATCACTGCGAGTTACACCTGCGTGATGATAATGGTTCAGGTTGTCAGTAGTTGTGGTGATGTTATGCTGTCAAACTGCTTACAGTAACGTTAATGGGGGCCCACATAATATAGCACGGACTACATACTTACGTAAAGATAGTGTTGTGGCGTCGTCGCTTGTCTTTATTTGGCCTCAGCTTCAGTAACCCGATTTAACGAACATAGTACTACATTCGCGGGCTGCTAATGATACAGTATGACTACAGAGGTCATCATGCGGGTATTACATTAATTCTGCAATGAATTGCTTAAAAAATATTACCCTCTGCTAAGCAATTCATTGCAGAATTAATGTAATACCCGCACGATGACCTCTGTAGTCATACTGTATCATTAGCAGCCCGCGAATGTAGTACTATGTTCGTTAAATCGGGTTACTGAAGCTGAGGCCAAATAAAGACAAGCGACGACGCCACAACACTATCTTTACGTAAGTATGTAGTCCGTGCTATATTATGTGGGCCACCATTAACGTTACTGTAAGCAGTTTGACAGCATAACATCACCACAACTACTGACAACCTGAACCATTATCATCACGCAGGTGTAACTCGCAGTGATTACAAGTTTCTCATGTTTGTCAAGAATAGCGGAAAGCGCCTCTGCAGTTCCATTTCCATTACGCCTAGGACGGAGAGAATCCTAAATATCAGTAATAGGTCACCTAGCGAAGAGAAGAGTCCACGTATTGTCTCAAGTTCTTGCAGTTTGATGTTAATGCAGTTCCAGATGGTTTCACACTAACGGGTTATTTTGGCTATCGGAATACTTATATGGGAATTATAGAAGTGTAATTGCTAGAACGTTCAACTACCTTAATAACACCTCATTCTGGATTGAATACTACTCGGAAAGCAACGTTAATTTGACGTTTCCATCCATCTCCTGACGTCTTACTGAATGAAGTCTGAAGTGCACGCACAGTTGTGTTGCCTGCCGCAAGGATTCTGTGAAGTGTTGTGGCAGCTGGCAGTCATTGCTGAATACAGACATGTGCAAATATCCTCACTGCTACAGGGGAACTCGTCTTTGTTGCATTTTTCCATACCGTAATTAGCACAATAACATAAGGCTTGTTCTGCTGAAGAACTTGATGCCCACAAGTCCTTAAATAAGAATCTCCTAGCGTGAGTAATGCGTGAAAGGAAACAGACTTTTGGACAAAAGAATGGATAGCTCCCTGCATTTTGTGTTTCCGATAGCGCCTACGATAAGAATCTGGTGTCATATTATGTTTCAGAACCCTAAACTGTTTATTTTTTTACCTCATACTAAAACAAAAGTTATGATATGAGAAGAGGAAATGACTTATATGCTTCTCAGGATCTTACGTTTTTCGTCTTTATTTTCTCACTTCATATTAAAACAAGGGCGTTAATATGAGAAGAGGAAATGAAATATACGCTTCCAAGACATAATATTTCCTTGTGTGCTACTACTGCATACATAAAAGCCCTGCAGTTAATTTTTGTATGTTGGATAAATTTTGATATCACCTCACATTCCTTTGTAAGAAGGTTCCTATTTTCTTGGGATTCAAATAGAGTGGACATTTCATCACTGATTAATATTCTGATGACATGATACCCGTTGCAATTGCTCCATTGCACCTGTGAGTAGAGTCTCACGATGGTTACTATAAGAACACGCAGGCAGTGATATCCGCTCACGTGCAGTCAGAGCCAAGGTGATTTCTTTCTGTTTATGGCGAAGCGTCTGCTGCAGTGTCCACGCTCAGCCAACATAAACAAATCGCGGCGGCATTGGGCACTGCTGATCGCTGCGCTTGTCGCGAGCCTCGACAACAAGAGCGCACTGTCTCTGCTAACGATACTATGGAGTTAATACATCTTACTTAACGTAATATGCAGGATGTGGGTTGAGTGAAAATTCAGTTTGTAACTTCCCATCGCATTAAAATACTTTACAGTCATATTTGATGCAATATTTATTGTTCGTTGTCTCTCTAATGTTAATAGTATTGATTCAGATTGTGCATGAACATGGAAACACACACACACACACCCACACACACACACGCACACACACACACACACACACACACACACACACACACACACACACACACACACACATACGACACACAGTCATTGATTCCAGTGAGGGTGACAACTGCCGTATGTTGAACAACACATGCACCAGTCAGTTCCTCAGTTGGCGACGAGTGGATGAGTTTTTTCAATTACCTTGCATTGCAAGAATTGTAAGGAGGAGCCTGAAAGTAAATGGACTTGTATGCTAAAGAGCTGCGACAAAGCAAATTTTGACCGATTATCAGATAATTGTCCACATGGGTTTTGTGGACGAGTATACTTTTAGTAGCCGAGCGGCCTGGTGCGCTGCAGTCATGGGCTGCGTGGCTGATCCCGGCGGAGGTTCGAGTCCTCCCTCGGGCATGGGTGTGTGTGTTTGTCCTTAGGATAATTTAGGTTAAGTAGTGTGTAAGCGTAGGTACTGATGACCTTAGCAGTTTAGTCCCATAAGATTTCACACACATTTGAACATTTTTTATACTTTTAGTAACCAACCCACCCACGATCATTACGTAAGATTTCTCGAAGGCGTTGGGGAACTGATTTCATTAAGTCGTCGACAGTGTAGCGTGATGGTTTACTTCCCAACATATGTTTTCTATATTTGTCCAAAGGTCGCTTGCTTTTGTAGATCCACGTGGCAATGGCCTTGTTACCTCTGCCCACATATTCTCTATCTGGTTGATGTTTGGCGATCGTGGAACAAACGGCAACAGCTTTATCCTCTCTTGGCCCTGAAACCAATCTCGCACTGCTCTGCTATGATGGATGAGGCTCTGCTCCTGTAAATATCCTGTTATCTCGTTAGTTCATATATTTATATTTAAATAACGTATTTGTAATAAGCACATTGGATTATTATTTTCCACAGTGTTTAAGAATTTAGGCCCTGTCATAGATAAGTGATCTATATTCAACAGTCCGATTAAGAATGTGGTTAACCCAGTCTATCATATGATGAGAGTCGTAGTCGGATATCCACATTAAGACTGCCTGGCTGAATCCGATTAGAACGACCTGGTAACGAAATGAAATTACAGAAATCGGATAATTTGAACGTCTGTATTGCAGCAATGCTGCGCACATAAATTCCTATGATGGAGTAGCAGGTAGCAACTGTCTAATAAAAAGTGAGAAATATGTCTACTAGCAGCAATGTAACGTAATTATAACCCACATTTATGTGATGGAAATACTGAATCGAACAATACACATCTATTTCAGTGGTGGGAAGATACACCACATCGGATTTGCTGATGACATAATAATAATAATAATAATAATAATAATAATCGCGTGTGGCGGATAGGGGAAACCCTCCCCCATATGGGTGGTGCCGAGGAAATCAAATACTATGGGTGAACCAAATACGAACACAATCCTGAACTGCTACTCAATCCGTTGAACCCAAAATCCAGACACGCCTGAGTGAAAATCACCGCTACTCTGCTCACCGTCTGTTAGCTCAATGAGCTTGGCTGAAAATATTTGCTTTCAAAGGCTTCAACACCCACTGGTCCTATGAAACACAAGCAAACATGAACTATGCAAGCAAAGTCAAATTAACCCCAGGTGGTACACAACCCGGCTGTCCACAGGCGGCAGTTGAATTTTCGGATTCTGAGGAGTCCAGGTTAGCACGGCAGAGAATATCGAAGATCTCTGGTAAACTGCCCTACAAGCAAAAAACATGCATTTAAAAGTAAACATCGATACATTGATCCAAACACGAAAACTAAATAATCTCACAAAAGAAATCGACCGACAAAAAATTCTCATCCTTGCTCTTCAAGAACCACGACTAACTGACAATGAAACCTTGCATTAGATTAGGAAATGAGACACTTAAAGTAGTAAAGGAATTTTGCTATTTGGGGAGCAAAATAACTGATGATGGTCGAAGTAGAGAGGATATAAAATGTAGACTGGCAATGGCAAGGAAAGCGTTTCTGAAGAAGAGAAATTTGTTAACATCGAATATAGATTTAAGTGTCAGGAAGTCGTTTCTGAAAGTATTTGTATGGAGTGTAGCCATGTATGGAAGTGAAACATGGACGATAAATAGTTTGGACAAGAAGGGAATAGAAGCTTTCGAAATGTGGTGCAACCGAAGAATGCTGAAGATTAGATGGGTAGATCACATAACTAATGAGGAGGTATTGAAGAGGATTGGGGAGAAGAGAAATTTGTAGCACAACTTGACCAGAAGAAAGGATCGGTTGGTAGGACATGTTCTGAGGCATCAATTTAGCATTGGAGGACAGCGTGGAGGGTAAAAATCGTAGAGGGAGACCAAGAGATGAATACACTAAGCAGATTCAGAAGGAAGTAGGCTGCAGTAATGACTTGGAGATGAAGGAGCTTGCACAGGATAGAGTAGCATGGATAGCTGCACCAAACCAGTCTTAGGACTGAAGACCACAACAACAACAACAGGGAAACCAATGTATCTTCAAGAGCAAAATACAACAAAACGTAGCGAAAGGCGTACCAATCTTCGGCATTGCATTTCTCGAACACAGATCTATCATCAACTCTGTCAAAGAAATCACACCCATCAACAATCAAAAGGTTCAAATGGCTCTGAGCACTATGGGACTTAACAGTGGAGGTCATCAGTCCCCTAGAACTTCGAACTACTTAAACCTAACTAACCTAAGGACATCACACACATCCATGCCCGAGGCTGGATTCGAACCTGCGACCGTAGCAGTCGCGCGGTTCCGGACTGAAGCGCCTGGAACCGCTTTCTTTTTTTTTTTTTTGTTTTGTTTAATTCATTTTGTTCTATATTGTTCGTTGCGTTTCGTCTGGGCGGACGTCACAAGACATCCCTTCAAGTGGATCGTTGATTCTTGGACTCAGTTTGTTTATTACAGACAGCACGCAGCCCTCTGACCGAACACGCTGAGCTACCGTGCCGGCGAACCGCTCGGCCACCGCGGCCGGCCCATCGACAAGCGACTTATGACTATGCTCATTCAGAGCCCCAGTAAAAAATATACACTCATCAATGCACGTGTCCCCACCAACATCGAAAATAAGAAAAACACCGAAAATGTCGAAAAATTCTGGAACACACTCGAAAACACTATGAGCAAAATTCACCAAGATGACGTGAAAATACTAATGGGAGACTTCAACTCTCTATTTGGGACAGAAAAAACCTGTAGAAAAATCATTGGTACAAATTCAACACACCGAAACGCTTAGACCAACGGCACAAGTCTGACTGACATTTGCCAACAGTTCAACCACAAAAGGATGTCTTCCCACTTTAGGAAAAAACCAGTTCCCAGGTAACATGCTTAGCTACCAAGTGCAAGCTGCTTTCGTTCGCCTTTCGAGACTGGCTGAAAGCCAGATTTTCCTTTTGTAGCACAGCTACAAGCAGGCAGATAAAAACTCAATAAGGGAATCCTAAGACAACTCTCGAGCAAAATTCGTCTTGCTACTTTCAGGATCTCTTAGTGTCAGAGCGAAAACCTTACGGCACTGCCAAATTCATAATGCCACTTTTGTTTTCTGCCGACATATTTTTTGTTGTTGTGAATACATAATATTATCTATGAAATGTCACATTTTCATAATACTTACGAATGGTACAGGAAATGAAATAAATACAGATCTTTTCGAAGTCAAAAGTCGGTAATAGCCTACTAATTCGTGTTAAAATAGGCTCAATCGTCTCACGGACACTTAATGCTTTATTAAGATAGACTGCCGTCGTGATGTTTCTGTAGTAAGCTGAATTTAATTTGTATTAGTACAGTGAATATTGTAATTGAATTTTCCATTAGTTTACTAAACGCAACAGTAATTATCAAAGAGAAATTAATCAGCAGCAGAATTTTCTTTCACGATATCTAAAACGATCTGACAATGCTACAGTTGGTTACAAATTCTACGCCTGTAGAAACCTACTGGTTCTAACGATGTCATTAAACCAGAGTAGTTTTAAGAGTATTTTCGTCTAGAAATGAATTGCCTTGACGCTTGATCGATCCAGAGCGGGAAAGGTAAAATTTTACAAATATATGACGAGAGGGACAAGTGCTCGAGAGAGGACTTCCCTATCAATACTAGTGCCTGAGAGACGACTTTCCTATCAATCTCCTGGATAGTTTTGTTTCTCAAATCAACATAGTGCGTTATCATGCAGTAGCACAGGTGATGTAATTTTGTTGCTCGATTTTCTTACACTGCGACCGAAAGGTGTCTCAGTTGTTGGCAACAAATTCCAGCTGTGTTTCACACACCCTGGGGGCAGAATTCGTAGCCCAAAACACACTTTTGGATTTATCAGATGTAACATATTATGTTCACACTACTCTTTCATCGAGTTTACGTCTTTTGGTGGGGCTCAGCCTTTCATTTCTTCTTAGGAAGTTAACGATAAAGGCGTCATAACACGTCACCAGTAACAGTACTGCATAGGAATGCTCGATGAGTGACCTGATGACGTTCAATAATAGACACTCCGTTGATTTTTGTTGTTTCGAATTAGAGCATGCAGTACTCCTACACCAGACTTCTGAACTTTGCCTGTTGAATGCAAATGTCGCATGATGGTAAAATGGTAATCTATCACATGTATCAGTAGTCGAGACTTCCTTAATGTGGAAAATCATTCATGCCAGAACGATCTTTGTTGAAACGCGAGTATCTTTTTCTGGCGTATTTTTCCCAAAAGCACTCGCTCCAAACGCAGTTCAAATCTTTCTAGCTGCCTGCTCTGCATTCACCCCTCTGTTATACCAAAAGTAAACGTTGTGTTGCAGATGTTACACCTTTTTCCACTTGCGACTCAATTTTACAATGCTTCACTGTAGTTCATGATTTTCAAGTATGCAAAATCCAACGCTTAACTGCAAGACGATAACTAGAACTTCAAATTCGAAAATGACAGTTGATACATACACTGACAGCGTTCACATGGGCGGCGCCGGATTTCAGGTGGCGGGTGGCGTCTGGCCGGTGGCCGGTAGCCGCTGCAGCGCGAGGAAACGCTCGAGCGTAAGCTGTTATGATCGCGACGCAGCCACGAGCTGTCCTGCGGAGTTGTTTCTGGAATACTTGTTATTGCTGGTGGGTAGAATGTTAAGCGAATTATCTTCGGTGCTCAATCAGACTCATAACTTCAGACCGAAATGTGGAAAAAAAAAAAAAAAACCAGTTTGATGCGAACAGGCGACCATAATCTTAGAATGCACGAAGATTTCCACTTTTTTTTTTTTAAATCTCATTTTGTTCGCTTTTGTTCGTTGCATCTGCTCGGGGCGGACGTCGTAAGACAGCCGTTTAGGTTCGTTGTTGATCGATAAACTCAAGTTTTTTTATTACAGAGGGCTGCTGACCGTCTGACCGAACACGCTGAGCTACCGTGCCGGCATCCACTAGACCACGAGCTCACACAATCCGAAAACATCTCGGAAGTAGACAACACTTCCTCCTAACACTTCCGCATCTAACAGTGTTGCCAGATTGTGCAGATGGCCGGACAGGACGGTCAGTTTTATTGGCCACGTTAAGTGAACGACTCGGACTTAGTCTCTGTGGCGGCCGGCCGGCGGTCAGTTTTTATGTCTAATATTGTACACTTGAGATATTTCGTTTCCCATGAAATGGTGGCAGACGATGCTGTGGCGTCTTTGAAGCGCGAACTTCGTCAGTGCAAGATATCTCAGCACAGCTGAGCGAACGTTTTCTTCCTGCTGCTAGTCTAATGGACAATGGCAATACTGTAGAACACCTTTGACAACTATGTGACCATCGATTTATGTTCGTGAGTGGTTCATAATTATGTTAGTAAATTCACTCGATATTTTTATGTCCTTTAAATTACATTTGCTACATGATTCGCATTGAAGACGTAGGAAATGTATGTTATTTGGTCCAGGAAACACGTTCCAACAGAAATTGATGCTTACATTGACATTTATGTTGCGAATTAGTCGTCTTATCCATCACATGGATAACGAGGATGCTCCGTTTTGCTACAGTTGTTTCATAGCTAACAAGGGAACCTCCCCATCCCACCCTCCTCAGATTTAATTACAAGTTGGCGTAGTGGATAGACCTTGAAAAACTGAACACAGATCAATCGAGAAAACAGGAAGAAGTTGTGTGGAACTATGAAAAAAATAAGCAAAATATACAAACTGAGTAGTCCATGCGCAAGATAAGCAACACCAAGGAGAGTGTGAGCTCGGGAGCGCCGTGGTCGCGTGGTTAGCGTGAGCAGCTGCGGAACGAGAATTCCTTGGTTCAAGTCTTCCCTCGAGTGAGTAGTTCAACTTTTTATTTTCAGACAATCATAACCACACGTACTGTTTATCAACAAATGTAGGATATAATCATACAAATGTTCGACAATCGTTCGATCCCTTAAGGAACTTTTCGATGCCTTACTGTTCGGAAAATATTCATTGACATTGTTATTGAAGTCTCGAGGTATATTTGCTCGATTCATATTGCCCACGGAATACATCTCACGTATTTAATGCACTCTCGTCCAAAGTAGCGAACAGTCTACTGCCAGCCAGGGAGCCTCGTTAGCAGGAATACTCTTTCTTCCGTGCACTGTAGTCGACTGACGTCATGTGTTTCGATGTTTGTTTAGGTGTAGCGTCATCATACTACGACGCAGTTACCTCGCATCGGACGGACGGACGGACAGATAATAAAAAATTAAACTTTTCACTCGAGGGAAGACTTGAACCAAGAACCTCTCGTTCCGCAACTGCTCACGCTAAGCACCAGATCACGGCGCTCCTGAGCTCCCCCTCTCCTTGATGTTGCCTATCTTGCAGATGGACTACTCAGTTTGTATATTTTGCTTATTTTTTCATAGTTCGACACAACTTCTTCCTGTTTTCTCGATTGATCTGTGTTCAGTTTTTCAAGACCTATCCACTGTGCCAACTTATAACTAAATCTGAGGGGGTTGTGATGGGGATGTTCCCTTGTTAGTGGTATTGTGTGTTGGTGGCGTTGCCAGTTTACATACTGTGCATGTAACTCACAATAAATGCTTTGGATGCCTCCTGTGATCAGTTTACTTGAAAAACGTTTGTTGTCATCGTAATTTATGTAACTGGCTCTCCGACTTCCAATTTGACAATTTGTGGAAAAATTGTTTACCTAGCTGGTCCTAGTTTCAAACATTTTCTGACAACGTAGGCATGAAGGAGTCAGTAAAAGCAATTATTCGCTATTATAGCAAACTTTTGAATCCACTGGAGACTTGAATTCTCTATATTGATTCTGAGAGTTTTGTTATTTCTCTTGTTATTTACTGTCTCAATGTCATCCATGAGAATAAAATTAAAGGCAGTTGGATTAGGTTCCTGATCTATAAACTATGATTTAATATTCTGCGCTGCTAAATAAATTTTGAAGGTTATATTCTCTACGTAACACAGAGTATCGGTTTCAATCCTAGGACTGACGATAAACTTCAGAAATACAATTACAGAATAGTGGCGTATCGATTATTGCTCCTCACCATCAACAATAGTTGTTACCCATAGTTTCGTATTTGCTATTTTACCGTCGTTACCCTTTAGAGACCAACCTGATCTTTCCACAATGCCATTTTTGACTTGCTTCTTAATATGTCCTATAACTACAGATTTGTTGAAAATATTAACTGTTAAATACGCTATTCCACAAATTAAAAACTTCCAGTTATTCTTCATATCTTGAAACTTACTACCGTTGACTTTCACTGAAGAAAAGATGCATAATAATAAAATGAAATCAAAGATTAGAATGTCAAAGCATGGTGTGAATGGTTAAAATGAAATGAACTGAAAATCATCTTCTTGTCTAAAACACGTTACTCTTCCAGAGAACTTCGGCACCACTCAAATTTTTTTACACCTCTGATGTTTAGTCACATGTGGACAAATAGTGGGTCTCATGATGTAGCACTGTTTAGCCGTCACAAAATAAAGCCTCAAAAATCAGTAAATAAAACTATTCTTTTACTGTTGCTCTGAATCGCATATACCAACCGCCCTCTGCTGCGACAACGACTCAAAGTCTATTGGGTATTTGATTTTTCTCTGCTTTTTCGGGCCTCCTTACCTCTCCTTCTAGCCCAGCCTTTGTTCGCCAATTACGCCTTTATCGGCGAGCTTCTCCTCAATATTTTTCATTTGTGCTGAATTGTTTTGTACCCTTCTTGCATATACACGTGTGTCATGTATTTTTTAGACTGCATGAATATATAAGGTGAGTATTCTTCTCTTATCAAATTAAATATTACATATCTTGCTGTGAATTAATTTGTTTGTCCACATTCCGCTTACTGCGTTTCCTTGAAATTATATAAAATATACGTCTGTACAAAAAAAAAACTGGAAACAGCTGTTGCAGCTGATTGGTGAAGGGCTGAAAAAAAAAAACCTCTGCCGATGCTGCTTAGTGTCGCGTATAGCCTCCTTCGGCTTCCACAACAGCTCAAAGTCTGTTGGGCATTGAGCCCACAACTCGAGCCACATAACTAGGAGATTCAAGTAACTCATTCCAAGCGTCATGAATCACATCAGAAAACTGTCGGCGAGTCGACGGTGACTGCCCCTTTTCTCGTATTACTCTGACCATTTATGCCCAAATATTCTCAATGGGATTCATGTCAGCTCCTTTAGGTGGCCATTCCATTACAGTAATATTACTATGGTCGTCGAACCACCTCTTAACCACACGTGTCATATGAATAGGCGAGCGGTCTTGTTGCAACATGATCTGATCATCGCCAAATCTTGCTGTCACAGAAGGCAACATCACGTTATCCAGAATTGATATGTAATTGCGCGCATCGAATCTTCCTTCCACTTCCCACAGGAGCCCACACCCTTTGGCCGATATCCATGCCCACACCGTTACCGACTCCCTTCGGCAACTGTAAATGTATTATCGATTATACCTAGCACCTTTAGGCCGGTAAACAAGTACTTTTCGGTTGATGCCGTAGAGAAAACTTTTGCGTCCGTGAAAATCACTCGCCTCCAAAACTGGAGAGGTTTGTCGACATTTTCAGCAGCAAAAGCAAGGCGAGCTTCTCTGTAGGAAACAGTCAATGTCTCTTTCACAGCAGCGCTTCTTGCTCTTAGACGACGAGTGACGGTCTTACTGCTAACATTGAGACCCAAAGTTTGCTGAATTTGTCGTGCGTTGACAAATGGGTGGTTCTCACTGAAGCGGCCTATCTGCTGATCCTGAGCTGCTGTTGTTTTGCGGCGACGGCCATGAGGCCTCCCATTCAGGTTACCACTCTCTTCCTTTCGTCTGATCCACCTGGCTACCGTCGACTTGTGAAGACCCATAGTTCTTGCTACATAGCCATCTGAAGATCCCTCTGCATGGAGTGCTATTATAGCGCCCTGGTCTTCCTCGGCCAGATGGGCCATTTAGCGTTGACTGAATGATTCGTCGCGGTTAATATCTGCTGCGGAAACAGCGCTAGCAGGAAACAGACTGGCCTCCTCCACGATGGCAGCCACAATGCAGTGGCCAAGTATGTGTAACACGGAAATCGATGGCATAAACGAGATATCGCAAGCCCGTACCCGTGTCATTACATAGTGGAGCAACTTAGAATCTGTAATTTTTCTCAGAAGGGACTGTCTTATCCTGATGAATATTACATGAAATGAAATGTTTACGTTTTGCATATGCGGCAGGCCTAACGCAAGAAACATTTCTGAAATATCTGAGGCAACCTGAAGAACACTTCGTGAATTTTAGCTGTAGAAGGTTGCCTTATAAGAAGGAAAACCTGTTTATCCCCGCTCGCCGTGTTTCCAAGTGGCGCATACATAATTCTCGCCGGGCGTAAGAAGCGACTCTACTAACGAGGGGAACTCGCCAGGTGTCATAGGCTGATTGTCCGGAAACTTTGCTCAGTGAAGGAGAGGACAAAATAAGCGAACATGTGTTTCGACTTATCTGCAGACACTCGACCGTTTCCGAGAAAACGACGGTCAAAGTTGTGAACGCGCTGTTGCTATAGTGTAGATACCTTCTGCAGCCGAGAACGCAATTGAAGCGGTGTCTCAGTGGCTACCGTCGTTCCTTCTTAACTTTGATTCCCGTGTTCGAGAACATATTGTTTTTTTTTTATTATTATTTTTGCCTGCCTCTCTATCAGAATTATCTACGAAGATTTTTTTTCTAATTTGTGTTGAAATAATGTTGTCATTATTCGCCGATTAACTTTATGTGTAACTGATGAATTAAAAAAATAATAAACGAATGAGACAAGCTGTTCTAAAATCATCTGGTCTGCCTCATGTATCGTTTTATCCAAATGGTTTATAAATGTTAATCTACATTCAGATCCGATGATGGCACCTTTAGTGTGTTGAAACCGGTTATCCAGTAAACAGTATTTAAGCGATCTTGGCATCTGAATTATTTCTTCAACAGAGTGATCGCCCCACTACGCACAATGTGTCCCCTTTTTAACTTATTTATTTACACAGTTAATTAACTGACGAATAACGACAACAGTGTTTCAACATAAATTGGAATAAACATTCGTAGATAATTAAGAGAGTGAGGGGGACAAAGAAGGAAAAACCGGGTTTCGAACTCGCAGCGCAAAGCTATGGTAGCCGCAGAGCCACCGCTTCAGTTGAATCCTTACCCGCTAAGAGGTATCTACACTATAGCAACAGCGCATTGAAAACTTTGACCGTCGTTTTCTCATAAGCGGTAGAGCGTAAGCAGATAAGCCGAGACACGTGTTCGCTTATTTTGTCCCCTGTTTCACTGAGCGAAGTTTCAGCAAGCTCGGGGTATGACACTTGGCGTGTCCCCTCGTAAGTGGCGTGCGTTGGGATTCAGTAGACAGAATGCGTCCACTTTCCTCGACTACTCATTGACGTGTTTGGAAACTTTCTTTCTTGTAGTGGCACTTTGCATTATGAGGGTTGGTTTTCCTGATAACGATCTACTAATGGACTTTGCTCCTGATTTACGTTACTGTGTAGTAGACTTACTGCAACTACTTAAACCGGAAATGTTTGTTTATTTGGATACCCCGCTTCTTAGTTGCTACATTTCGCTATAATATTTTCCTTTGTTTCCAAACGGCAAGTTAAGATGACCACTGCAACTTGGTAACACCAGTAACAATTTAATACTTTGACAGAGTTATGTGTGGTGTACGAGGAATGTACTCTGTTGAATGAGGAATACATTTAACACGAAAGCTGCGTCCAATAACAATAATTAACTTTCGGTTACATGACAAAACACAAGTCGAAGCACTGTCAGTTCATCTCAGTACCCAGTAAAACTTAAACTGGAACGATCGAAAACATACTTTTGTGGGAAAGGCAAAAGAATGACTGCGTTTTATTGGCCGCACACTAAGAATATGCAACAGGCCAACTGAAAACACTGCATACACTACGTTTGTCCGTCCACTGCTATAATATCCTTGACAGACGTGATTGACTGTGCACGCAAAAGCGTCCAAGGAACGGTAGCACGATTTGTAATGTCACGAAATAGGGGAGAGAGGGTCCCAGATTTGATAATCGAGTTGGGGTAACATTCATGAAAACAAAAGCGTTTTTTTTACGGTATATTGATAACTTTTATTGATGGACCGTCTGACAGCAACTGAATAAAACACAATTTTAGTGCCATACGCGTTTCGCCTTTATTTTCTGCAAGGCATCATCAGTGGCCTGGAATATGTACATATGTTAGCTATTTTATTTACTTTTTGTAACTGTGCCTATAGGTTATAAACAGTTCTGGTGGTTGGTATATCCTATTAAGTAGTAATGTTTTGAACTGTACTTACAGGTTGCGTAGACAGTTTCTTACATATTATGCTCCTGTTGCATTTTTGGTGTTGTTCTTCTTCCTATGAACGCCAATTTGCTGTTTTTTCCACATGCCACAGCACTATGCACTGAACGCTTGTTTTAATGCAATGTTTTGGTTTCTGTTGCCGACTGTCAAATGTTTTTGCCAGAGATCGAATATTACTGCCAACCTTATGAGTATAACTTTTGAAGTATCTGTGGTCTGTTCGTGTATGCATTTGTGTGTGCGTTTGTGTGTGTGTGTGTGTGTGTGTGTGTGAGTATGAGTGTTTTTTGGTGTGGTATTAATTTAATTTAATTTAATTTTATTTATTTATTTATTTTTGTTTTTGTCCTGTGTATGTGTGTGTGTGTGTTTTTGTGTTTTGGTGTGATATATAAATTTTTTGTGATGTGTGTGTCTGTCTGTCTGTATTGTGGTGTTATGTATTTTTTTTTTATTGGTGGGAGGTTGTGTGTGTGTGTGTGTGTGTGTGTGTGTGTGTGTGTGTGTGTGTGTGTGAGTGGGTGGGTGTGTTTTGGTGTGATTGATATATATATATATATATATATATATATATATATATATATATATATATATAATTTTATTTATTTATTATTTTTATGTTATCATTTCCTTTATTAAGTGTAGTAGGGAGCCTGTGCTGATGTGTGTTTGTTCATTTATCACATGTTTGTTTTCTGCTATGGCTTTCTGGATGTGGAAATTTTCTTGCATTTGTATAAGATGTTTGTCATGGTTACTTATTCTCATTATTTTCATTTCTTGTTCCATGTTTGTAGGATGATGGTTGTAGTGTTTTAAATGCTCTGCAAATGTGGAATGGTTTGTTTCATACTTCCAACATCTGATATGTTCTTTGTATCTTGTTTCAAAATTCCTGCATGTCATGCCTATGTATACTGCATCACAACTTTGACATTCAAGTTTATATATTCCTGATTGTTGGAATTTGTCCCTCTTGGTAGCTGGCTGGCTTAGGTGTGATTGAAGGGTTTGCCCAGGCTTATATGCTATTCTGAAGCCCTGTCTCTTTAGGATGTTTGCAACTCTGTGTGTTAGTTTATGTGTGTAGGCTATGGTGTACCATCTGGTTCTTTTCTGTGTGGTGTTGTCATTGTGTGTGTTTGTTGAGTGTGTTTGTAAGTTTTCAGCTTGTGAGTTCTTTTGTATTGTGGAAATGTTGTGTTTGATTTTTATTTGTGTTTTTATTTTTTGATTGAGCCTGTGTACCACATGTGTGTCATACCCGTTGTTCCTAGCTATTTGTATGATCGTGTTCATTTCTTGTTCATAGTTTCTCTTGCTGAGTGGGATTCTGTTTAATCTATGTAACATGTGTCTTAGTGCTGCAAGTTTCTGGCTGTGGGGGTGGTTGGATGTGGAATGTATTATTGTGTCTGTGGCTGTTGGTTTTCTAAAGATGTTAAATGTATGTTTTCCATTTTCTTTTTTAATTGTAATGTCAAGAAAATTTATTTGATTTTCTTTTTCTTTTTCAAGTGTGAATTTTATGTTCTGATGAGCTTTGTTTATTTCTGAATGGAGTTCATCTATTTTTTCACTTGGCTCATCTACCAGACAAATAATGTCATCCACGTATCTGTACCAATATATGATTTTGAAACTTTCATTTGTGGTTATCTTGTCAAATATCTGATTTTCAAGGTGACTGATGAAAATGTTTGCTAGTGTTCCTGATATTGGGGATCCCATGGGCAGTCCATCAGTTTGTAGATAATATTCTTCCTCAAACTGAAAGTAGTTTTGTTCAGTTGTCAGTCTGAGCATATCTGTTATTTCTTTTATTGCGTCTGAGGTGAGGTTGCTGTGGGATGAGAGATTTTGTTCTACGATTTCTATTGTTTCTGTGATAGGGATGGAGGTATACATATTTTCTATATCGAATGAAATCAGTGATGCTGTGTGTGGTACCTGTATGTTCTGTATGTTTTCTATTAGGTTTCCTGTGTTTATCACTGTTCTGTTGTTTTCTACTTTATAGTGTTTTGTAACTAACTTTTGGAGGTGTTTGGCTATGCGGTATGTTGGGGCTTTCTTGAAGTTGATAACAGGTCTCATTGGAATTCCGTCTTTATATACTTTCGGTTGACTGCGAAGCGTTGGTGCTTGTGGGTTTTTCTGTGTTAAGTAGTATTTCTGTTTATCTGTGCTATACGAGACTGGAATAATAGAGAATTGTGAAGGTGGTTCGATGAACCCTCTGCCAGGCACTTAAATGTGATTTGAAGACTATCCATGCAGATGTAGATGTAGATGTAGATCATACATATGTCATTTTGAAGAGAAACCCTGAAAGTTTTTTTTTCATGTATACCGCAAAAGTGTAGTTTGGTAATTTGCCGATAGTCAGCGCTAGTTACAAACATGACGAGCTCAAGTGCAGAGCGAGCTTTCTGTGTGTTGGAGTTCGACAAAAACAAGTGTGCTACGGCTGTTCAACGAATATTTAGAACCAAGTACGGTAAGAAGCCACCAGCAAGGAAGGCCATTTACCACTGGCACAACAAATTCGAAGTTGGATGCTGAAGTGAAACATCTGAAGCAGGCTTTTGAAAAAAACGGCTACTCAAGGATAGAGATAAATAGAATTTTGCGTCCAAGGAACAGAAACCCAAAAGATAAGAATGAACTACAACGACAGAAAAATACAGTAGTTCTCCCCTTTATTAAAAAAGTAACAGATCGGATCGGTAAGATTTTACGAAAACATGACATAAAACCGATCTTTAAACCAACAAATAAAATAAGTCAAGTACTACGATCTGAAGGATAAACGCCCTCCCCTGTCGACATGTGGTGTGTATAAAATTCCATGTACCTGTGGTAAAGTTTACATTGGTACTACCAAAAGAAGCGTAAACACGCGACTGAAAGAGCATAAAAGTCTTTGTCGACCTGGAAAAATAGAAAAGTCAGCTGTAGCGGAACATGCTCTTCAACCAGGCAACCACCAAGTGAAGTTTTCGGATACCGAAGTTTTATCTACAACGTTAAATTACTATCCACGGCTATATAGAGAAGCTATCGAAATTTATAAACATCACGATAATTTCAATAGGAAAGAGGAGGCTATGAAACTTAGCGATATATGGACAGTGGCTCTACAAAATTGCTAACAATTTTTATCTTGGACAAGGTGGTAATCGATAGTCAACCTTATCTTTGCTATGGATTATCAGTGGCTCTACAAAATTGCTAACAATTTTTATCTTTGACAAGGTGGTAATCGATAGTCAACCTTATCTTTGCTATGGATTATCACTGCTCATCACGTGTCACCTGAACCACGCCCCCCTTTCTCACAATATAGAAGTCGCTCTCAGACACCCGACCAGTCAGTCGGCAAGACTCAGCGGAGCAGCGCCTCTGAGGAAGTCCAGCGCAGTTCTGGACGAAACGTAAGGAGCAGAAAAGTTCTTGGACCACGACCTCACATCCCGGAAAGTATATCAACAGCCTTTCCACTTTAATTTTGCTTAAGGTTTTGCATGAGTTTACTCCATCTGCAGTCTTGCTGTTGTATAATTTTCATTTGCTTACAAAACTTATGGTAATCAGACTGTTGTGTTGTACCTTGCATTAACAACGTTTTTATTTCTGCATCTTGCTCTGTTAATTCACCAAATTACTCTAAACCTTGTGGTAACCTAGGCAAGGCATCTGCAATAACATTATGACTTTATTTAATATAAATGATCTCGCAATTGAATTCTTGTAAATATAGACAACACCTAACTAATCTAAAGTGCAATAGCTTACATGTTATAAGAAATGACATTAACTGATGGTCACAGTAAACTTTGGTATTCTTACTCCACAAAAAATTTTCAAACTTTTTAAGTGTCCATATTACAGCTAAACTTTCCAATTCTGAATAGAGCAAGATCTTTCTGCCTCTGGTAATGTGCGACTAGTACTTGGGTACTTCTTTACCTCCTTCTCGCATCTGGAACAAGCATGCCCCCAGGCCTTGAGATGAGATATCACTGCATACACAAAAATCTTTGGACATATCACGCTGGCCAAGAATGTTTGCATTGACTAATGCCTGCTTAATGTTATTAAAGTCCTCCTGACACTTATCGTCCGAAAACCAAGGCCTATTTTTTCGTAACAAGTTGAGCTATGCATCATTGTTCATCAGTTACTGTGTTACGAATTTACGAAAAAACGCTAGTCCTAAAACAGCTTTTAGTTGATTTTTATTCCTTGGCGCTGGACAGTTGAGTATGGCATCCAGTTTTTTCGGTTCAAGTAATATACCTTCTTCTGACACATGTCCAAAAAATTTGACTTGCTCCCTACCAAAACCAGACTTTTTTAAATTGGCTGTTACTCCATAATCTGCAAGTCATTGAAGCACCTGTTCAATTAGCCTGATATGTTATAACCAAATGGGTGTGGCTATTAGCATGTCATCTACGTAAGCAGTGACTTTGCTAAGAAATTCTGATCCTAAAACCTTGTCCAATGCAGCTATAAACACGCCTGAGCTAATTTTCAGTCCAAAAGGTAGAACACGGAATTCGTAACTTCTGCCACTACAAACAGATGCTGTGTATTTTCGACTTTCTTCGTGAAGCTTTATTTGCCAGTAGGACATCTTGAGACTGAGTATACCGAAATATTTTGTATTGTAAAACTTTAGAAGCTGTTCATCCTAGTTTTCTGGTCTTATGCATACTGGTACAATAATCATATTGATACATCGAGAACTAATCTTTCAGAACCGTCCAGTTTACATACTGGTAATATAGGACTACAATAGGGTGAAAATGAAAGTTGTATAATTCCCAATTCCTCATTTAATCATATGATTGATCTCTTCCCTTACCGCCTCTCGTTTTGCCTATGGAATAGGATATGACATTACACAAAATGTTTCGTGTGGATAGACTTCAAATTTATATTGATACTCTTTGATTACTTCTGGCTCCTTACTGAAAACATTTGCATACTTAAATAACAAGTTAGAAAGTTCTTGTCGTTGCCTATCATTTAGTATGTGTGATTCACTTAGTATCTGCTCTACCATTTAGTAACTAACCTCAGTGGTTGCTTCTTGTTCAGTATCCAATTTCTTTGTGAAATATACAGTTGGAAATGAATATTGTACTATTCCTTTGACTCAGGTTTGTTTTTATTACTTTCATCATGTGTTTTGACCAAATCAATAGAAAAAAAATCTGATCCTTTACATAAAAGTGACATTTACCATTAGCTATGTCAATCTGTGTTTTGTATGTTCTAAACGTGTCCATGCCAATAAGACAATTAACAATAAGTTTGTCAATTATAAGAAAAATACACTTCACTGTAAAATGTTCAATTTGTAATGGAATAAATGCCTGATGCTTAACCAGTTTAGTATTACTGCCTGTAGCAGTTTGCATCTTGCAATTTTTGACAGGAAATGTTGGGAATTTGCCTCACTTATTCAATTCACAGAAAAATGCATTTGACATTACGTTGGTAGTTGAACCTGTATCTAAAATTAACTGCATGCCAATATTAAATATTTTCGCATTAATGATTGCTTGTATTTGCTCTTCCTGGATATCATTTGTTGTATCTAACTCATATGGATACAGATCATCCTTGCTGTCACTTTGTTTATCAAACCTTATGAAACATGTTTGTAGTTTTGCTTTGCCCCCACTCCCAGAGAGGTCAATAGCTTGGGGCTTAACTAAGACCGGTTGGTGTTTTCCGACGGCATAGTGTGACTTAATTCATTACCTGGAGTAATTTCAGTTCGTTGCACTGTGAGGGTACTTCGCCAATTTGTGTCGTTAGCTGCTGTGCCGTTATTTGGCTGTCGAAAGGCCGGCAGCAGTACAGCGTAAGGCATGGCATTGTTGCTGCGGCTGACTGTTTCTGTTTACGTTTGGCATAGGGCCTTTTGATGGTGAACTGTAATTCGCTCTTGCATTTTTTTCCTGTTGTTTTGGAAATTTCTTTTAAAACGTATTTTTTTTCGTTCCCGTTACCGTGGTCGTTACCTCTGGTATGTAATTTTGCTGTTGTGTGTACCATCCTTGCTGTGTGTTTACTGACTGATTTACGTTACTGTGTTGTTGTTGTGCCTGATTTTCTGTTGCTATATTGGGTACAGGACTTTCCTCATAGATTAAGTCGATAGAATCAACCACTGACAGAAAATATTCATTGGCATGCTCTGGCGTTGTGACTAATTTTTCTCTAATGTACGATGGTAAACGACTTTTCATAATTTTTAACACGTTTACTTGTGATATTGGGTTCGTTTAGTAGCGTGTCTTGTTCAGGTATTTTTCAAAGTATCCACGTAGACTACCGTATTTGCTCGCCAATGAATGCTGCGGGGTTGAAAACCTTGCGTCTGAGTCTTTCTTGCACTGCCTTAGACCAGTATTTGTCGAGGGAAGCTCGTTCACATTGGCTATAGGTGATGCAACGTTCGGCCACTTCAGTTGCCCATAAAAGAAGGTCATCGTGTGTATATCCCACGACAAATCTGATTTTCTGTGCTTCCGTCCAGTTGCGTGGAAATACATGACGAAAAGCACCGATAAATACTACTGGATTCATTCTTTTACCTTCGCTAGTGATGTAGGAAACTGTCGATGTAGATGACAGACACGTGGCATTTTCGTTCGTATTTATGTTGTTATTGTAGTTACCTGTAATACATGTTGGTAATTGCTCAGTTATTGGCGTTGTGGGTATGTTCACATTTTGCACTCTAGAACTGTCACCGGTACCTGCTGTGGGACTCGTGACAATTTGTGTATAAATACCAACAGATTGAGGGTTGTTCACTGTAGCCTATGTATTATTTACGTACATATTTCGAGATCCGGTAATATTTTCTTCTAAAAGATTGTGGATACTATTTTCCGCGGCTTGTAGGTTAATGTTTACCTTGTTCACTATTTCATTTTATTTTTTCTGACTAGCCTTTTGTACTACATCTGTGTATCACCTACAATCTGTTACTAACTTCTCTGCAATGGTATTACTCTTATCTAACGTACCTACTTCAGCTTGATTAATGATATCACTCAGATTTTCTTTGATCTTCTCTCTCTCCTTCTTAGCATATACTGAGTCAACTACCTTTAAAGTAAGATATTCTACAGCTAGAAGTACACCTTCATAGTCTTTATGTAGTTTGTTAACGACATTGGTTACCTTTTTTACTGTCGATCGCAACTGGTTTTGTGTGGCTTCAATATTTGTGTTTGCTTCTGTGATTTTCTTTATCTGTTGATCTACTAGATTATGATGGTCGTTAAAAGAATCTACCTTCTGTTTTAACTCCGTAATGTTACTGTTCACTTCAGAAAGTACTTCATGCTTTACTTGTTTTTTCATATCATTCAAATTTTCGTCGATTTCAGTGCGAAAATTTTTGGCTAAGCCATCGAACTTCTGTGAGACCGTCTTTTGCAAATCCTAGAATACTTGTTTTTGTTCTTGTTTCATTGTATTAAGATCTTGTGTAACAGTGTTTTGTTGCTGTCTTATTTCATACCATGTACATATCTTGTTTCACATCAGTGAAATTTGTGTTGATACTATTTTCGTGTTTATGTTAGATAATGACTGCCATAGCAGTGTGTCAGTTGTACTACTGTGGTTGCTGTCAGCTATACTTTCGAAGTTAAAGTTTGTGTTGTGCCCATGTGGTGATCGTAACGTCTTGTCGAAATACATATTGGAATCGCTCTCCAATGTTTCATTCATGAGCAGTATGTCACTCTGGAAGATGCGTGACATTGTCTCGTCAGTTGTAAACATTGTGTCATCAAGATTATTCTGCTGTGGAGAGTCACTTTCATTTGTCAGACACTCATCTCTGACCTACTTTTTCTGCAGTTGGTATTCATGGCGCTTTGAACTTCAATTGTTCGATCGTGCAATTCTACGCCATTGTGGCTGATTGCTTTTCGCTATCGCTGTCAACAATGGATATATATTTTTCGGCCATGTTGTATGAATAGGCAAAAATAAAAATTTCACAAAAATGTTAAAATTTCATATGCTAATTATTACACTTGATAACTGTAATTTACATGATGGCAAAGCCTGTTTTACGTCTATTACTATGCGCAAACTATTGTGTTACAGTTTTTGATGTTTTACTGAGCATGCATATCACAAAGAAAATGTCCTGTAATTTTTCACCATAAATGTCAAGGAAGGGAATAACGAGGAAAAGGTTTCTATCTACATCAAAAGAGGCGCTATCAAGTGTAACTATGCAAACAATTTGCGTAGCCATCCTACCTTTGCTGCGCCGAACAAAACAGTTTACTGTGGAAAATTTTAGGTAACCTGTGTCCAATTCTTATTCCTATCCAGAAATTTCTCCTCAGTTTTTGCCTTTCTGAGGTACTTGCTCCTGTTGTGATTCATGCAAACAGAAAATCCCGATAGTTAGTTTTTATGAGTAATAACAATGTCATAGAAATTTCTTACTATAGCAATAGTTAACAAACCCTACTCACAACTGGTGCCCTGAAGTCCTGGCACTCAGGTCGCCAGTTGTGTTACAATAATAAAAAATAATAATAAATACATATGACTGAAAAAATTAATTTTAAATATAACACAATTGCATTATTAGAAATGTTGTGCTTGTACGATTTTCGGCTAATCGGACTTCGTCTCTTACATTTAAATTGTAGATGTAGGCACCAGACTTCCAGGACAGCAGTGCATGTCAAAATAAGAAAATCCGCCTTACTTGGTCCCATTTCACTTCAATAAAAAATACTTAATACTGATATCAAATCATCTCTTATTTCGCAACATATATGATACAAAACACTCCTAGCCCATCATTCTGCGAGCCACACATCTTATCTTACTTCTACATACAAGAGAGTCAGAAAATAAAATCATGTACAAAGAAAAATGAATGATTTTTTTTCGTTTACCGCGCATTCATAACTTACGTCTTTGCCATCGCTTATGACCAATCGGTGTCTCATTTTTTGGTTTTAATAAATTTTTACTTTACGATATCCTGGGGGTCTTTCACCATGTACCTACACAACTGGTAAAGTGAAAAACTTGTTATTAACCCTTTTTTTGGAAACCTATTGTTAACATTGTATCAATTGCAAGCAAAATTAGCTTTTAAATGGCTGTCAATGCAAATTTGACGCATTTGTAGATCTCTTCCAGATGACCACATGGAAAGCTTGGCTTCAAACATCTCTCGGAAATGCCGCACAATTATCAACACTGCTGGTGGCCTGGACATATTATTGATTGTAATTATATTTTTCTATTGTTCATATATGATGTATGTGTATGTTTTAGTTTGTTTGTCAAATACATTTTTCTGCTGATTAGCATGTCCATGAACTCAACTTAGCAGATTGTATGTGTCCCATCTGCATGATCTTCAACAGCTGTGTGCACAGTATGTGTCCCAGGGGTGCTACTCGCATACGGCCATTGAGAACCTGCAAGACATTAAATATGGGCCTTGTGCATGTATCAGTCCCGTATTTGCAAGACAGTCATGGGATACCAATGAGAATAGCAATATCGTGGAATGATACACTTGATAGGTGATGATTATGTTGCTGTTGAATTCAAACACGCTGGCGGACATTTCTCCATTCACAAATAGTAACCCAATTGTCTCACAAATGACCAATGTCCAAAAATAGTTTTTAAATGCAAAAAATACTGTGTGATATTCCCTTATATATAGAATGCAGGGGGCATTACTCCTCCCTATGTTGCACAATTGTCCTGAAATACTACACATTTGCATACACATAACAAAAAGTATTCTCCTGCAATGTATCTAAAGTTACTTGTGCACCCTGTTGTAACCTGGTTGGAGGCAGCCAAGAGGTGCAAGCCTAAGGCCATCCTTGCTGTTCATATTGTCAGGATATTTTAATATTTAAGTGGCGTTTCTGAATTTGTGTTGCAGATCATCAGGTTTCATCAGATTTTATTTTCTTGCTGCAATCTTTCTGATGTTTCCCCACTAGCTACTTTGTGCTCTCCAAATGTTATGTTGTATTGTTGATTCTGGATGTCTGTTGATACCGTTCTGCCAGTTTCACCATTTTTGATTTTCTTACACTCACAAGCCACCTTGTACGCACTAGCAGTATTTACAACAGTGGTCGTTAAACTTGTCCAACATCCAACACTGTCATTGTGGGGTGACATCTCGGGACGCATATGCACAGATCTTATTATTGATTGGTAACCTACATAAATTTGTATGAGCATCGGATAGACTAGCTGTAGAAAGGGTTTGATAAGTTGGTGGCCAAGTACTGATCATCTGAAGTCGGCACAATTCGGAAGACGTCTCTATTACAGAATGCTGCCACTGTCAGAGGCCCCAAAGTTGCCTGTTGAAGTGCTGTTGTGTTGAGGGAGCAGATAATTAACTGATTAATAATATTAATTGAACTTATGTATGGTCTAGTGTTAAAACCTGGGGAGTTTGGTGGCCAGGGATGTGTGGTAAACTCATCCTGGTGTTCTTCAAACCAAACACGTGCACTGTGAGCTACGTGATACGTTGCATTGCACTGTTGATAAATGCTGTTGTGTCGAGGAAAAAAAATACTGCATGTAGGGATGAAAGTGGTCCACAAATAAACGTAGATGCATACTTGTGTCGATCCATTGTACCTTCCAGAATGTCAGGATCACCCAGGACAGCCAAAAAAACATTTCCCAGTCCATAGCTCTCCCTCCTCTGGCCACTACCCTTCCGACGATTGTTGCAGGGCCTTACACTCAAAGGCAATCTATTAGATGGAGCACAAAACGTGGTTAATCTGAAAAGGCCACATGTAACCACTCATTGGGCATCTAGTTGCTGTATTAGTGTGCAGATTCCAGCCTTTGTAACCAATGAACAACAGTGAGCATGGCTGCATAAAATAGGTGCCTACTGCAGATGCCCATGTGCAGGAACTTTTGCTGAACAGTCCTTGAAGAGACGCTGTTGGTAGACCCTTGGTCCATCTAGGCAGTCACTTGCTCAATATTTCACGTCTTTTCATCCACACACATCTCCGCAGCCATCGTTAACCATTGTTAACTATGGCCTGTAGTGCAACACAATCTCCTTAGCGTCAATTTTGGTTAGCATTATTTTGCCATGTGCAGATACTTTAGCCACAGCGTCTTGCGAACAGCTTATAAATTGTGCCATGTTGGAAATGCTTGCACTCATGGCCAAAAAGCCAGTGATCATTTCCTTTTGGATGTCAGATAATCTCTGTGTTTCTGCATTACTAAAATTGCACTGTTTGCCACGTCTCCCAACACGTTTTATATACAGGGTGATTCACGAAGATATGCATATATTTTTATATGTTATTCTACAAGTAAAAATAAAGAAAAAAGTTCATATACACATAGGTCCGCAGATGTTTAGTTATGGAGTTATGGCTAATAAAAGATTTTGCCTGAAATTTAGCAACTTCACTAATATGAAGACATCGCAAAACTCTATAAGGTTAATGTAAAGCACGATTTCCATGTATTTTGTTGTTATTGGTCTGATGAATATAATAAAACATGTCCCAGACGTGATCTGCAGTAGTTTTCCAGAACATCCAGAGAAACAAAGATTAGTACACAAGTTAAATTTGTTTACTTTCCGTTAACAATGTAGAAACGTTTATGTCGTTGTTGTCAACCGTTAGTGAGTTGTTTCAATCGTTTCTTTACATTGAAACGAGTTAGTTTTCTGTATTGTTCAGTGAAAGAACATAATAATAACAGTGAATTTAAGTGAAAACACATAGTAGCTGTTGTAGTTTGCATATAATTTATGAAAAAGGGATGCCTTTCAAATTTACGACAGAGGAATACACCGATATTGTGCTTATTTATGGCAAATGTGATGATAATGCTACGGCTGCAGTTAATTAATATTGCATATGTTGTTCAACTTTGATGATTCCAAATGTACAATAGATTAGTAGAGTATTTCGAATGTTATGGGAGACACATTCTCTACCTAGCGTTCGTAACTAGTAAGAGTGCTCAATACATAAAGACGTTGATGAGGATATTATGGGTGGTATTCAATATAGCTCGTGTACCATTACACGACTTATCTCTCAACGATTAGGCATTTCACAATCTAAGTTATGGCGTACACTGAAGTACAATAAACTGTATCCTTACCATAAACAAAAGGTGCACCACTTACATCTGTGAGATCCTGCCCTTCCTCTTGGAGTTGCGCAGCTGGTTAAATACTAATTGGCAATGAAGCAAATACATTTTATTTACTGATAAGGCACAGTTTACTCAAGATGGTATAAACAATTTACATAACAAGCACGTGTGGTCTGAAGTAAACCCACATGCAACATTGCAACGCAATTTCCAGCAGCGATTTTGCATAAAGGTGTGATGTGGTATAATCAACACACACTTTATTGGATCATTCAGTTTCCCAGAATGTCTAACTGGTAAGACCTACTTACAGTTCCTTCAAAACAAAACGCCCCACTTGCTCAAAGATGTTCCACTTGCTACATGATTGCAGATGTATTTTCAACATGGCGCACCTCCACATTTCACCAATGCCATTACTACACATTTAAATGAACATTTTCCCCAAAAATGGATTGGTCATGGTGCTACATGTCTGTGGCCACCCAGATTGCCCAATTTAACACCAGTGGATTTTTGTGTATGGGGATGAATGAATGACATAGTTTATGAGGACAAAGTCAATACAGGTGAGGCATTACTTGCTCGCATTATGAATGCAACAGACGAAATTTAGAACAACCCTGTGAAACTGAAACAAGCAACAAAATTTGTTCATGCACATGCTGCTAAATGCATTGAACTTGGAGGCCACATTTTTAAACATTTATTGTGAATGTATTGTGTAATTGTATGTACACTGTACAACTTCCTTAACATTGAGCTTTGTTTTTTCTGGTTTAACATGAATTCACGTGTGCTATGGTATTAATAAAAGCTTTCAGTTAACGTTATTACCATCATTTTTTCAAAATTAAATTGCCAACAACTTCTGTTGAAAACCTTTGTGGATTTGTCTGAAATTTAAAAAACAAATTGGGCCAAGTAGTTAGTAAATTAAAATTTTACGATATTACTTCTTTGCTTCTCTGGATGTTCTAGAAAACTGCTGCAGATACATGTCTGGGACACATTTTGTTAGATTCATCAGATCAGTAGCAACAAAATAAATCGAAATGGTGCTTTACTTCAGCCTCATACAGTTTGGTAATGGCTTCATATTAGCAAAGTTGCTAAATTTCAGCCAAAATCTTTTATTAGCCTTAACTCCATAACTAAACATTTGCGGACCTATGTTTATATGAACTTTTTTCTTTAATTTTACTTGTAGAGTAACATATTAAAATATCTTCGTGAATCATCCTGTATACACGCAACACTGCTAGTGCTGCACCTGCCATCTTTGAGTGGTTATTGCTTATTGACATGAAACATAGGCCATGATATGTGGGACCAACCTGATGGGGCTGTTCGTGCCATGGGTCCTTCACTTACTCCAGCTGTCCATGCCCATGAGTTGTCAGCAGTGAAAGATAAACAATAAAACATCCTGCTCTCTAATACTCTAACACCACAGTGAGAACACTACATATCTCTCTGGCCATGATGTAAGTGGCCAAATTTACATGGCTCATGGCTGAATTCACTGGCATCAATTAAAATTAAGCACAACTTAAACTATGTGGGGGGTGCAGTCAAATAGAAAACGAATGTCCACCACAATGGGACTGTTAAGTGGTTCCATTCAAAAGTAATCACCACATGTGTTAAGACATTTATTCCACTGGGAGACAATATGAGGAATTCTTGTTGTATACAACACAGTCAGCCACTGATGGATCCACAACCACACGCACTCTTGCTCTTCCTCATCTGACTGAAACAAACATGATGCATGTATTTTTTCCGATCAATAAGGATATGAATATGACACAGTGAAAGATTAAAGCTGTAGGGAGGATGCTGCAGTGTTTCCCAACCCAGCTGCTGAAGTATACCCTTCATCCAATGGACAGTGGGGGGTAGGGGTGAGGGATTGGGGCAGGTGTTATCGTGCAACTGGATGATTCTGACCTATGGCATTCCTAGGCATTTTGAATTTAGGATGCATCATAGTTTGAGCAAAGTGCCTTCTTCATAGAACTGCACATTGACTGTGGTTCCGAATTCAAGCAATTCAACGAGCAGAGGGACCCTTCAGTCAAAGAAGAAGGTCATCATGACCTTACATGGTGCTACAATTTCAAACCCAAGGGCAAATGGCAGAGCCAACAGTGGAAACATCTGATATCTCCCCCAAGAAAGGAATCCAAAGCTGTTTGCACAAGTTTTGGTAAGTTTCATGATAACACCAATCACCACACCGCCAATTGGATGAAAGTTACACTGCAGCAATTTGGGTGGGAAACACTGCAACATCCTATGTACAGCCAAGATCTTTCACCATGTGATTATTGCATCTTTGGTGCCCTGAAAAAATATGTGCATGAATGTCGGTTTCATTCGGATAAGCAAGTGCAAGAGTGGGTCCATCAATGGCTAACAGTGTTCTACAAAACTGTAATTGATCATCTCATCTCCCAGAGGAATAAATATTTTAATGTGTAGTGGTACTCTTCAATCGACCCATTCCAAGGTCCCTAATGTTTTTTGGATTTGACTGGTAATTGCTAGATGCATAGTATTGTAAAATATGGAACTGAGAGCAAAGAGGCAACACAGATACTTGATCCAAAAGAAGGCCCCAGTAACCAGAGCCGAAACTTTGGTTCTATCCAGTGGTACTCAATGCTCACTTAACAATGAGCAACTAGAGACTGTTGCATCCTTCGCCTATCTAGAGTAAAATTACAGAAGGTGGAAGGTCAAAGGAGGACATTGTAAGCCAAATCTACCAGGCAAAGGCTGCTTTTAACAAGCAAAGAAAACTTTTCTTATACAGTTGCATAGACAAACATTTCCGGAAAACGCTCTTAAAGATAGTTTTTTGAGGTCTGCTGCTGAGGTGTACAGTGCAAAAATTAATTGCACAGAAAAACGCAAAATAAAAGCATTTGAGACGTGGTGCTACTGTAGAAAAAATTGTACGGCTAGACAAGGTATCAAATGAAGAGGTGCTCCACAGAGTGGAGGAAGAGAAGCCCTTTCTTTGGAAACTTGTCCAACAGAGAGACACATGGGTTGGCAATCTGTTGAAACGTGATGGTGCCATTAAAATACTGAGGGGACTATAGATGGGAGGAACACGAGAGGCAGACTGAAACTGAAACACATCAGCCACATCATGGAAGATATCAGCTACACCATCTGTACCCAAGGCCAGTCTGTGAACATACACTGATGAAAAAAAATTGCAATTCCAAGAAGGAGTTGTGTGACATAACAAATGTTTCCATTTCAGTTTTACATCACGTGAAAGGTGATGTCCATTCAAATGTTGCGTCAGTCGCATACGAGTGGCGCAAGTATCGCCATTATGAGGATGTAAATCAAGCTTGCTTTAAATACACGCTGTAATGGTCGTGAGCATTAGTTACCTTTGAGATTGGATGTGGTGAGTCGATGTTAGTCAAGAATGCCTTTAAAGTGGCAAAGATACTATTATCAGCACCTCACTAAGATTGAGCAAGGTCATGTAGTATGTCTATGAGAAGCTGGATGTTCCTTGCAAAAAGACTTGACAGGGAAGTAGCCACTGTACATGACTGCTGGCAGTGGTGGTGACGAGAATCTACAGTTGCAAGAATACCAGGCTCCAGATGGCCATGTGGTAGTACTGAGAGGGAAGACCATTGTATTTGGCATATGGCTGTGGCGTATCATATTGTGTCTGCAGCAGCAACTGTAGCAGCCGTTGGCACCACAGTGACACAACGAACTGTTACAAATCAGCTATTTCAAGGACAGCCTGAGCCACACACTCAGTAGCATGCATTCCAGTGACTCCAAACCACCACCATTTTGTGACTCAGTGGTGCAAAGGAAGAGCTCATTGGAGGGCGAGGAGGAGGTCTGTTGCGTTTTCTGATGAAAACTGGTTCTGCCTTGGTGCCAGTGGTAGCCATTTATTAGTTAGGAGGAGGCCAATTGAAAAGCTGAAGCCAACCTGTCTGCATTCTAGACACTCTGTACCAACACTTGGAGTTATGGTCTGGGGTGTGATTTCATATGATAGCAGGAGCTTCCTGACTGCAAATTTCTTTGACAGCCTCGTTATTCTGTTGTGCTGCCATTCATGAACAGCATTCCAGACAGTGTTCTCCAACAGGATAACACTCCCTCAAATACTGCTGTTATAACCCAATGTGCTTTACAGAGTGTTGACATATTGCCTTGGCCTTCTCGATCATCAGACCTGTCTCCAATCGAGCACATATGGGACATCATCGGATGACAGCTCGAGTATCATCCATATTCATCATTAACTGTCCCTGTATTGCCTGACTAAGCACATTAGGCATGGAACTCCATCCCACAAACTGACATCTGGCATCTGTACAACACAATGTGTGCATCTTTGCATGTTTGTATTCAACATTCTGGTGCTTACTCTGGTTATTAATATAAGAGCCTTTCACACTTGTAGTGGCTTATCTCGTGCTTGCAATGTTAAGCACTGGACTATGTTACCTAGACAAACGTATTCCCAAAATTTCATTACTCTACGTTAATTACTTCTTGGTGTTGCGATTTTTTCCATCAGCTTATTTTCACACAAGACGATATATCATTTAACACCTCTCCATTTTTCCATGAAACTGACACATCATCTAGCATCTCCTTCCCTCATTAATTACTTACCATTCCATCAGGTATTGGTAGTACCTTTAAAAACAAATATAAATTAGGCAAGTGTGGAAATGTTCGTTTCACTATTAATTATGATACACCCTGCGTAAAAATTTGGCACTATGGGCGATTTTGGCGCCTCTCTCAGCTTGGCTCGCCAAGCGACCACTTAAGTTGCTTGGGCCTTAAGGCATCCCTATCTATACCGCTCTCAAGAAGAAGACCACAGACAAGCATGGTGAACTGTTTGCCGATCGACATATTGGTTAAGAACCTAAGAAGAAGAAGAAGCAGAAGTTAAATTACAGTACGACATAGTGTGATCCACAGAAAATTTTTATGTAAGCCCCTGATTCTGGCCACCAAAGCCTACACAATTATATCAGCAAGCTATGTGGGCACGAATCGTTCAAAAAAAGAAATTGTTCACAACGAAGAAAGAGATACCTTTCAAACTAATCTACCTGGTGTGGTGTCAGTACCATATCATATCTAAATTCCTGCAGTATAAACTGAACATAGACACCAGCAGATTAAGAAGAACTTACAGTGTAGCTCCTTTGAAGGAGTGAATTCAGCAGGTGTGAAGAGAACTCGATATCTACAATAGAAGGTTTGTGGGTTTTACATGTCGTAGAACCATAATAACACACTTTTAGAGTCAAAACGGACATTTATCTCGGCAGTGAATAGATGGCTGTCGAACATAGCGCTAGAACACAAAGACAAGTGGCAAAATCAAAGAAAATAGCCCAAAGAGATGGCGCTTCGCGCCAGAGACGCGACAAAGCCCCCCCCACTCCCGGCAATGTGGAGCACGGCGGAGCGAAGCTAGCTCACGTCGTCAAAAAAAATCCTGGTGCCAGCACGGCGGGCAAAGGTGGCATCCAGTGCGCGAATTGTGCGCCTCGGAAATGGCGCTGTCAGGGTCCCGCAAATCGGCAGTGGCGTGTCGAAGGAGGCCACGATGGTGGCATCAGTGGGTGAGATGTCGGTGGAGTCAGGCCAGCCGGGGGAGACGGGAAATGGCTCTGTGAGTGACCAAGCACGCTTTAATCGTTGAACAAAAACCGTACTCGCTCGTAGCAATTTCGAAGCATTAAGACGTTGAGCTTTGCAAAGTACAGGGGTGCTGTCTGTGGTGCGGATTCGGTGACAGGTGCTGTTGCTGATTGCCGTGACCTGTGAAGGGAGGCACGTGGGGGGGGGGGGGGAGGGCAGAGGAGGTGCACAAGCGGTGGTGGTTTACTGACCATGGCGTGCCAGGATGACGTGTGCAGAGCGTCAGCAGCATGCAGCAAATGAGGACGTGGCGTGGTAGCCACAAAATGTGAGGGATCCAGCGAAGTGAGAACATGAGCGTCTGTGCTAGACCGGAGTGAACTGGGCAGGGCGTCGGTGGCAGACGACGACAAAGGGCGTGGTGCAGCGGCCACAAGATGTGAAGGGTCCCGCAAAGTGAGAACAGGAGCATCCTGCAGGCCCATCTGCATCGGTGTGGAACCGGCAGCAGGGAAAATGCAGCTTGACACAGGAGTGAAGAAGAGTGAAGACGAGGTTGGAGAGGGAGGCGGTGTCAACAGAAGTGGCTCTGCAGAGAGGCTGCTTAAGGTATTCTGTGTGTGAGCCAATTCAGTGGAGGCGGTAGCATTGTGGGAGCGTAACTCCGCATTATGTGTGTGGAGCCCATCAATCTGTTTGTGGACATCCATAAATAGGAGAGATGTGGCGTAATACGTCTGAGCTGAGATGTACATGTTGAAAGCATAGCCAAGGAGGCGGGAGCAGAAACGTGCCGAGTTCGTTTGAGCACGGAATGGTAGAACCAGACGCATGGCGGAGCATAGTGGCCTGCAAGTCTAGCGAAAGTTCGTAATGGTGTAGAAAGTCTAACCCAATTACAGGTTCGTCCACGTCGGCGACGTGGAAAGTCCAAGAAAAGATGGTGACTGGCGATAGGCGAAGCGACGTCTTGATGGAGCCAAGGACCGCGATAGGAGAGTGATCTGCAGCGATCAAACCGAGTTTAGCAGGAAAATACATGTTGTCCACGTGCTTGGCCGGAATAACGTAGACGTCGGCGCCAGTATCGACGAGAAAGCGGTTGTCTGATGACAAGTCACTGACATAGAGGCGTCGCACCACTGTAGCAAGTGGTGTGGCATCTGACGGTAGGTGCTGTGAAGGATTGTGGCGGGACATTGCTTAAGCGTGCCCGCCGGTCTCGGATGGGAACGGCACAAGACATGCGTCAGTTGCAGGCGGCATCCTCATAAGCAACGTGGAAGCAGCACAGCACAGCTGACTGTATCGTGGCCAGAAGCTGAATGGGTTGCTGCTTGGGTGAGGTCGGCAGCTGTTGGGGGGCCGCTAGGTGGCAGCTCCTGATAGGCAGCTACGCTGCTGAGGCATGCACGCTGGTCTCTGTTGGCAGAACATGGAACTGAAGGTTCAGGCATGTCAGCTGATGGCGACGGGGATGTCATCTGTGACAGGCAGTGTCAGTGACTACTGACTGCATACGCCCAATTGGCCATGTGTAAGCGAACCTCGAGTGGGTCAGTGACATGAGATAGCAGGTGAAGTTGCAGGTCTGAGGGCAGTTTGACCACCCAAAAAAGTCCAAATCATGGCATCTGGTAGTGTATGATCATCAATCGATGCACAAAGGCATTGACAAAGCTGCAAAGGTGTGTGGTCGTCGAGGTGCTCTCATGGATGATTTGGTGGATAGCCTCTGCCAGAGTGCGATAAAGGCCTTCGATAAATAATGTTTTTGCCATTAAATACTTGGGCAAGGAGGGCAGCGAGAGTAGCAGATCACTGATGAGGTATGGATGAGCATGGAGGTGGTTCACCATGCAGACAAAACGTGTGTCATCGTCCAAAATCCTGTGCATATCCAGTATGTGATCCACCAATGCGAACTAAGTCCTAGGGATGTCCATTTGCAAAGCAGGCAGCTTAGGAAACCTGATGGGTGACACATGTTGATGCAGCACTGGAAGGCTAAGATCTGAGTGTGTGGGGTAGGAAACCCCAGACGCCGGGATTGCAGTAGCAGCGGGTGGTGCGTCACCTGAGGTCTGTGTGAGGGGGTAGCCGCAAACAGCACACAATGTAGACTGAGCCAGTGCAACCGACAGTGTGTTATGTCCCAACTGCAGGCTTGAAGGCGAACGCAGTAGGGGTGTGGTGGCCGGTGCCATTCCAACAGCAGGTGGAAGGCGGTCATGTAGCAGCTAGGGTGGCCACATCGGGCTGGTAATGGTTATGTGGCCTCCGGCATAGGTAATTGTTCTCTTTTAACCAGACACACATTAGTTACACTTGTATATTTGTCATCGAAAGTAAAGTCAATTAGGTCTGCTATGCTTGCACTGGAAGACACTGGTAGCTCCATTGTTCTGAAGACAATGTGGACCGGCACACGAAGTTCTATAATGATGAAAAGAAGCACAAAATAATTCCTGAACATACGATGATGATGTCGGGGTCATCACTGTGGGTTTTATGTGGTGTAGAACCATAAAAACTCACTTTTAGAGTCAAAACGAACATTTATTTCGGCACTGAATAGAGAAAATACAGAAAGATGGCTGTCAAACATAGCGCTAGAACACAAAGACAAGTTTCAAAGTCAATGAAAATAGTCCAAAGAGATGGCGCTTCACTCCAGAGACGCCACAAGTTGTTATAAACACCCAGTCATGGATAAATTGAGAAATGTCAACAGAGTCATTTACTTTATTCTGTTATAAGTATGGGAAATGTATTAAATGTCATTGTCGCACCTGAGCAGAGCCCCAAAGAAGAAACCATCAGGTCCATGGAGGCAGCACTGCATCACACATCTATGATTGAAACTGAGAAAATAGGCAGAAACTGTTCAAATTTCACTGTGTGTCAAGCCACCAAAGTACAGACTTAGCTGTAAGGAAAGGAGAGCTATTACAGAACTAAAGAAGCACAATGAACTTATGATATAACAAGCAGATGAAGGCAACGCTAATGTCATGTTGGATACCGTGAGTTATGAAGACAAGATGAATCCTACAGCTAAGACAGTCTGGAAGATACAGGTCTTTATCAAGGCTCATGTCCATAACTCCAGTTCTACTTAGGATTTATGGAGTGCCAAAAATACACAAAGATAGTGATCCTTCGAAGTCGATAGTAAATGGGATCAATTCGCCTACATACAACTTGTCAAATTATCTAGACTACAATTTCAGAACATCGGTTGGCAAAACAAACTCTCACGTGAAGAACTTGATACACCTTACAGAATGCATAAGGGGAGAAAACCTATCCATGGAGATCATGGTTAACTTCGATGTAAAACCACCACTTATGAATGTGTCAGTAAACGAAACAGTTTGCATTCTGCAGGAGCGTGTCCCACCAAACATATACAACCTGGTTGATCTATGTTTGTCATCAGACGGCAGGACAATACTATTAACAGATAGACGGTATAGCAATGGGGTCACTCCTTATCCCCATTTGCAGCCGACATATTCATGGAGGCCTTAGCTGCAACAGCACTGATATTCAGATCCTTGAGGCCCAGACTGCTGTTTCAGATACTTGGATGACACTTTCGCTGTATGGCCCCATTGAGGAAGCTACAAATGTTTCAAGAATATCTGAACTAGATGTACAAGGATATAACATTCACACTCAAGGTAAATAACAATGGTGCAATTGCATTCATAAATATTGAAGTATACAGGGTGGTTCAGTTAAGTTGTTCTTCTTCCTCTGCCTTTTCCTATTACTTCTCTGGGGTTAGCATTGTTATATGGATTGAGGCAATGTTAGTGGTAGTTGGTGGCCACATTTTCTTCCTGACGCCAACACTCCCTGGGACGGCACCATCTCTCTGTGTCTAGAGTAAATCTATATTGAAGTTTGAGAATCTTTTCTAAATGTTTGTGTAGCGTGAATCTGAAGCGAGATGATGGTACCAGCCCAATATTTGCAAGGGACATTTCATAAATAACGCACAGGTTGATATTACTATGGATTTTTTGATGCAACAACACTGAAAATTACGTCAGATGTAGTTGGAAGAATCACGTAGTTTTGTTTTTTCGCTGTGTCCTCTGACATAACATTGGCGAGAGGTAGAAATGTACCCTGTAGGGGTTTCAAGTACTGCGACTGTTGGAGGCCAGAGGTCGTAAATCAAGATCGAAAGTACCTGGCGAAGACCCAACAGAAATCCACAGTGCCTTAAGTGAAGTTTATGTGAGTTTACAGTGAACCATAGTAAAGTTTCACGTTGTGTTAATCGAATTCGTGGTGGTCGTATGAGCAGAGACGCAGAAGGCAAAAAACATCAATTTATGAACGAAGTTTGAAACTTCTGGCAGATGCTCTTGAAGAAGATCACAGTGTGACTTGTGAGGAACTCTTTGAAGCTATGGGAATTCCCCCAGCATCAGTATTCCGTATTCTGACAAATGATTTGAAAAAGAGAAAAATTTCTGCGAGATGGGTCCCATACTCTTTGACTGCTGACAAGAAACGCCTGATATTGCAACCTCGCTCAGTCCTTGTCGTTCATCTGTAAGATAGTATCGATGCAGGGTAGGCTCACCTTCTCGACTCCAGGAAGCTGCACTTCAATGCACTTGGCTGTTCAACTTAAAATATTTCCAAAACCGTTTGAGATATTCTAATTCTGTTTATGCTTATGAATTGTGAGAATATCATCGATAAACAACATGTAGCCCCTTGCATAAAGATATTAATTACAAACGTATCAACATTAATTCTGTTTTTTCACATAGCACTACAGTATGTGATTTGTCAGGACCTACGGTAGACCCGAGTTAGTGTCAGAATATAAGAATGTGCTACCCCATGCACTTGATTGTTCGAATTACGATTCTCGAACGTCAGCACCACATCAAACTAAACCGAAGGAGACTGCATAGCCGAGGGGTGAAACACAACGTTCTTCACTTGATTATCGTTCACACTGTCATTGTCACTGTCCATTTGCAAAGCAGGCAGCTTAGGAAACCTGCCAGGATAGGTTTTGAAGGTGGATCTGCCATGTACAATGTACGAAGTGGTGTTTGGATGTAGATCTACAACATACCACATCCAAGTTTGCGTTCGAGTGTGCATCTGCCGCGGATTATGCATCCAGACCGAGGTTTGGAGGTGGATACACCACACGTCACATCTGGGATAGGGTTTGCAGGTGTACCAACCATGCGTTACGTCCAAACACATATTCTATGTTCGAAGTTTGGTCCACCAGCGGGGGGACTGGGTCCTGGGAGCCGTCTGCGACACATGCATATACACAGACATACAGAAAAAAGAGCAAACACTCTCCAAATGTGCATGTGACTGGATACAATCGAGTACAGTGCTATACTATGCCTCCTGATCAGTGCATTTGGGCTAGGTGTTGGCAGCAGTGCTACATTTACAAGCAATTTTAGAACACAAAAAGAGCAATCAGTAGGACATCTAGTGCTGCGAGGAGATTATATGATGTTGTCTATATTCCCGATATATGAACGAATGATGTAAAAGGGATGATTTTGTATGGTACAGGATAGGAAATGTATGTTTACTACATCGACACGGTACGAAATATATATTGCGGGGTTGGAGATTGGTTTCATCCTCTAATATTCTGGCTCCTGACATCACAGGGAGAGCAGTGTAATTCAGTAAGAATCTTTCCGTATTTGATGATATGTATGGCACTCTGTGAGGTTTAGTTGTCAGTGCAATATGGTGATCAGTGTAAAATAGTTTATTACCACTGAATGTCATGTCTGTAGAAAGAAAGAAAAGGCTGATGGTGCTTCCCTAGGACTGAAGAGCATTGTGACACACAGCAGGTGTGAGTATAGGCGTACCATAATTTTTTCAGTTGCTTTACAGATATAAAAGATAACTGCAGTGTTCGTGTAAAATGTGTATATATAGTATTGTAAAGTTTCTGTGGCTTATGTTGTGTAAAACGTGTGCATATTGCATTGTAAAGTTACAGTGGTGTATGTTGTGGCATGACTAGACAGAATGACTGTGTGTCCTATCAAGATGGATGTATAGATTCAGCACATCAATAACCATGACGCTATGAGAGAGATTTTTTACATGGAAAATTATGTACACTATAGATACTGAGAGTAGTTCCAGAAGCACAGCCATCAAGAGGAGACATTACCTGTACATCGATTGGTGTCAGACTGTAGCAGCAATCGTAATATTTAATTGTAGTTACACTAGTAAATATCCTCCTGGCTTCCAATATTCTTGTGAGTCTCATATGTATTTGATGATCTGCAGACAACTTTGCAGGCTTCTCTGTCAATGCAATTTAGCGATCTGTGCAAAATAATTTTATCGGTGAAAATCCCATCTGCAGAAAGAAAGAAAAGTTGGATGGTGCTTCGTGACCAGTGGCATCAGTAATTCGGCGGATAAATTCGATAAGAGCTCGATTCATTCACAAGACATTCTTTGTGCTGGTATATAGAAGTCTCTCCATAGCGGTGAGAACGTTTGCGTGTGTTGAGAGCAGGAAGGGTAACACATGATGTACTGGGTTATTATGCACTATTTTCGTAAACAGGTTCTGTTAGGATAAGAATTTCCGTGCATGCAAGCCGAGACATCGAGAAAGCTCTTACAAAAGCGACCATTAACTATCTCTCGGACACTATACAATTTCCGAAAAGTCGACTCGGTTCTTATTTTACATAGGCATGTGACATCAATATAAGATTGAGAACCATGTTAGATGCGCTTGTGATGATTTGTAACTACGTGCAGCGATTCGTCAGTATGAACGTCACACACATGTCGTGAGTGGTGGAACAGTTTTCTATAGAGTTTGCGAGGGTGAGTCACTCTGCAAATAGGTCTTCGCTGGACCACAGGTAGAGAAAGTGTTGGCATCGGCAGTGGTGAACACACATGTGCACATGTCCAGAGGATGACTTGGCATTTATTTAGATAGACATGTGACATCAGTATAACACTCAAAGAACTTTCACATGACATTGGCAGTGGTGTGAGGGCGATGGTTCGTGCTGGCTTACATCCGACAGTGGCTCGGGCCCTTGGAGCATCTGCGGTCTGCAAATAGGTCTTCTCTCCCGTCCTGTCGCGTCAGCAACAGTGTCTAGGTGATCACGTATTTCGAGAGGAATTTCTCAGGTGTCAAGTATGAAAGGGATGTCGCCGCTTCATGCTTGTGGGCTCCTGTGCATGGTTTGACAGCTGCCGGTGCATCTCGACTTCTGGGAGCGTGTGCAGTAGTCTCCTGTGCGGTCCAGTTGAGATGGGGGCATTGGTTGGTGCATGTGCACGTAGTTTGCATGCCTGTTGCATTATCTTGCGAGCAGGACTGTAGGCTGTGCTGTGCATTATTTGGACAGTTTATGAGATGGTTTCGTGTCTGCACACTTATGGTGGTGTCTGTGCTAACAACTGCTCTGCATGTCATCTTACTACATCAAAAATGCAGTATGGCGCCCTACATTATAGTGAGCACATACTACAGTAACTACTGGCATAAACAAATAGCTTTGGCAGTTCTGTAAAGTTTTGAAGGTGTGGCGTAAAGGTTGCATGGAGATGACACCTAAAAACACACCTAAGGCTATACTCGTGCTTTTGTAGATACATATAGTTTTTTTTATGCTGTAGGTATTGCTTTAGTATACAACACACCTGGCCTAGATTTGCATTCCGCGAGCATGATTGTGCTACATGAGTGCAGCTGAGTCTGTTCAGAGCCCCGGCTTCCCCCATCACTGCACTATTCAGAGCAAATTTGTGAGGCAGACTGCTACATGCTGAACTCAGCACGTGAAGGGGAACTTAGGAAGATGTGTTTTCAATACAAAGCAATTACTTCTAAGAGGTGGTTACTGCAGCAGGAGTTTATTATGTGTGTTTATTTTCTACTTTTTATTTTCCTGCCAAAGCAATAATTTTAATAATTTATCAAATAAGTACATTAGACGTTGTTAGTACACAGAGCTACAAAAGCGTTACATACATTTATTTAATATTATGTTGTAATTTTTATAAATTGAAACACATTTGTATTTTAGAATATGTAACATTGTTCGTTATATAGTCAAACACATAACGTTACATAGACTGAAGTCTTTTAAACCTGAACAGTGCTGGAACTTTGTCAATTTAAGAACAGAAAACAAAACTTGGCACACAAGTGCCGAACCAAGCATTAAAATAAGTTCAGCTGCTTGTCTGTGCAGTGTAGATATTGCTACTGATGTAACACTTTATAAAAATCTTGCAAATTCCTGAATTGGGTAACAAATGTTTGAGGTGAGTACAGCCTCTACGTCTTTTAGCTCGTCTGAAATAAATTAGCAATCAAAGGCGAGAGAGGTCTTATAAATAAATCGAAATCTGTCTTCAGACGTGCAATGCCTTCGAATTTCTTTGCGAACTCATGATGAAATGTTTCAGTTACTGAAACCTAGTCATTCATGTCTTGTCCACAAATTAGTGATTTTAGTTAAAGGAAATGTTCCATGTCATGAGCTTGACACAGATTTTTCCATAAGATTACTTTTTTTCGTAGCATCAACCTTGTCTGTCAAATCAGTTAGCAAATGATTCTCCCCTTGCATTAAGACACTTAATGAATTCAAATAATTGGTGAAGTCGACCATAAAAGTTTTTGTCAACACTTGCGTTACCCTAAACTCAGTTTTATCTGTAGTCATCGTTTCAGTTCAGCTATCATTTATTGTTGTTCATCAGAAAATAACTGCATCATACCGTCTTTGTAAACGATATTACAATGATGTTGCAATAATTGTATTTCCAGCTCATAATAGTGCAATGGCGTATTAATCACTTTACATGACGTTTAAACGATATGAAAAGTAAGGAAATTCCCATTTATCATTTAAAAATGTGGCTTCTCCACTTTTTTCTTTTTTGGATAAGTGCATAGACGCCTTAATATTCTTAATGCAGAATGTAAATCTAATTTAAGTGTTATTGTCTAATTTAAGTGTTATTGTCAGGAATCTGGTTTAGCTGTTTCCGGCTGCAGCCTTCATTTTCTTCTCTCCCCTTCATTCCTCAGACCCACTCGCCACTGCAATCCGAGCGCTAGGCAGAAGGATGGCCAGAGTGGCCACGGTTGCAGAGCACTGCTTGGCCAGCTCTGCTGTATGAGAATGTAAAAGATGGGTTGTGGTCACTTTTTTTTTTCAGTGCTTACAGACAATGTGTCACCTCGACAGTTGTGTGTGCCACATACTCCAGTTTTCCTTTCTCGACTTCAAGGTCCTCCATTTCCAGTTTCCTTTTTTTTCTATAGATAACACATTAACAGTGCTTGTATAGGGATGTTACCCAAGTAGGCTTACTACAGAACACTGTTAAACACCACACACGGTTTGGCATTTTACTGTATGCATAGAGGCTCCTCCACTGGAATATGAGAGCGTACTGCAGTGGAGCGTCCGCTTCCAGTGTCGTATAGCCGTGTAGAACTTGAAGTTAACAATTGTTTTGCAAACGGGTTGCCGTTAAAAAGCTGTTACTCCATATTTCAATTACATTGTTAGGTGTACACCATCTAGACAGGTCCAGATGTGAGTGGAGCTATACAAACAAATTTGTTTCTTCATGAGTCCCTTAATGTAATAATGCCTTGATTCCAACATTTTCCACCAGTACTCCAACGTACAGCTACTCACCATTGCTTTTTACAGCAGAATGCTAGTATGTCCCTGTGTTTCAAACACTCTGTATGCACTGCCTCTGCATTATAATAGCTTCTTTCTTCTTGTACGTGTAAGTCAGTGTAAATAGAAAAAAAATTAGGATTTTTGACAGGACAGCGAATAATAAAGGATAATATATACTCTCATAAAAACTGTATTAAGTCTTGCTATACATTTACACGAACAACAAATCTCTCTTGTTTCGATGTAGTTTTAATAACACCCACCTTAATTTCTAACTTAAAATTTAAATGTACGTGAGAGCCAGCCATTTCTTTCTCCTACCAGTATTTGATAAGGAGGAATATTGTCTAATTCTAGTACATTTCTCATTTTCTTCCTTTATAATATCTGTGTTATCGTTTTAACAATTACCTCTATTCCTTTCTGCAGTTATTAGTCGAGAGCATTTAAGGATTTTAAATTTGTCTCTTATCTACTGCATGACACTATTGTTAAAATCCTTCACATGTTTTTGGACGTATATGGACTGTTCTTCTTTTCTTCATCCTCACAGAGTTTCTGTATAGAACTTAAAGTTTACGATTTTTGCAAATGAGTGTCAATTAAATGTTGTTATTCCATTGGTTTTAAACTCTGCAAATGGCTGTTCTGTTGCAAGGTGCCCAATATCCAGGCTGCCATAATCAGGATATAACCACTCGTTTTAAGCAGATCCAGATAGAAATGGAGGTTTATAAACAGATTTTTTAGTATGTCCTTTGACACAGTAAACATGCTCCAATCCATTATTTTTGGTCAAGACTTCAACATATGGCAACTTACCATTGCTGTTTTCTGTAAATGCTAATATCTTGTAATCCTCAGTCTTAACAAGGTTTCTCAGTACACTGTGCTTAAAACCACATGTAAACCTTGCTCCTTCTTTTCGAATTGTAGTTTATATTCTTCCTTTAAGGCAGTTACTTCTAGCCATATACTCCAGTTTTCCCTTTTTCAACATTGATTTCATCCATTTCAGTTTTGTTTTGCTGTGTGCTTAACACATGAATTGCACTTAAGGTCATAATTTCTTTATGAATGAATGGTTTAGGTGTGTTCACTACATTCACTCTTTTTTTAATACTTGTGGAATAACATTTGTTGGTAGCAACCATTCCCGTTTCGGTAATATCTATATTTGATGGCATTATGGAGAACAGTGTCCTATATTGAAGGAAATATTTATCTCCTGTTTTAATATACGACTAGAGTACAACACTTGCGTCGTCTTTGTTGGAGCTGGTTTGGTTTACAAGTAGGTAATGAAAATTGTATGCAGACAGAATATGATTTATAAGCTTACCTCAGTCCTGAGTGTCTGGAACACTTACTTGTACACTAGTCAGCTTTTTTATATTCTTATTACCCCAGTAAAAAACTGCAGAATGTTGTTAAATACCACACAGTAGCTGTTTTATATGTTATTCTTTATTTGACAGCACGTGGAAGCAGTTTGCACAGAGAAGAGTGGAGCACAATGTAAACACCGTTTGTTGGTGTTTAATACACTTAAACAATCTTGCTCTGGATCAAACACACAATGAAAGACACGTTTCCACAGGAAATGAACACTTTCACATGATTACCCCCAACATCACTTGTGCTAACCAACTTGCTTAGAAGCCAGTAGAGGGGCAATGAGAGAACTAGATAACCTTTAAATTACTTTAGCTTCACATTACAGCTTTGCATGCCATATTGAAGGTCACTGTCGGTGGCAAGATCACCCAAAGGAGGGGAAGAGAAGGGTGAGAGGCAGATGAGTAGGTCATCCAATATGAATCGAGTACCCTCCATTCTGTTCCCATCCAATAATCATTTGAGTTCCATGCTCTGTCATGGGAGGGACCATTGATCAATTTCTGTAACAAATTATTATTTAAAAGTCATCCAGTCGATAGGCAGGAGACGTAATGCACACAACACCATCGTCAACACCAGTGTCAATGCCCGTGTCAATGTAGACATTGATACAGTACTTGTGCCATATCTGTTGGCATGTGAGTTTGGGACATGTCTGTGGCGTTGCATATTTTTCATTACATTGTCTGGAGCCCACGGAACATTATTCTTATACATGTGTAATTATATATACCAGAACCTACTCCTGTTTCCTGATGCCCATATAACTCGGATGTGTTATGTATGGCAGCCCAGACATGAGTTGGAGGTAGGATCACAGCACCTCTACAACGGAGCAGTTGTCAAGTCACTAAAGGAATAATCATCAATCAATATTTGTTTTACAATAAATGGAAGAATAAATCACCAAGATTGTTTGAGGATAGAGAGTGTTACAATCATCATTATTGCAGAAACAGTGTAGTGATTGTTCTGTGGTATCATGAGAAGAGATGCACCATTATTAATACTTATTTAAGTGTTCATCCTGGCCAGAATGTTATGTGGAATCATAAAAAATCGCTAATTATTTTCCTTACATCCGTTAATATCTTCATTTATAAATAAATTGCTGTTGACTTCACTTATGCAGCTGGCGCACAAATTGGCGACAGCATATGTCATGTGTGGCCTTGTCCAAACATAAATACCGAATTTTCTGCAAATCTTACATTGCACCATTTATGTGAATACATGCTCTGCGTTGAACTTCACTTCCACTGCTTGGCATCTGACATCTATTGTGTGCACAGAGAGAGAGAGTACGCAGATACATGTTCCAATCTTTCTGTAAGCATTGTATTGTGCCACCGACCCACAGTTTTGTGAACACATCAAGACACTGCACTTGGTGTTACCTGTGGGCTCACGGCATCTGGATCCATTGAAGAAACAGTGATTATACTTGTTTGAATTTTAATTACATTGCCTGGAACCCTTAGAACATCATGCACTGTATTTCCTTTGTCGGCTAGTCCAACTATTACCTGAGGTAGACCCCACATAATTATATATTAGAAACTACACCTGTTTCCTGATACTTACAACTAAGACATATTGTGAATAACAGCCCTGACATGAGGCAGGGATACGATCACAGTGCATAAGTGACGAGGAGCAAAATTATTTTATGATGCAGCCTTAATTTGCAACTAAAATATATATTATTAATACCTATAGACAAACCCAGTCACATGAGAACTTTCAAAGGTTAACCATGTCATCGCAAATAAAGCTATTTATAGTCAGCTACGTTTAAACAAGAGTGCCTCTAAACATGTCATAATGTGGATGGTGGATGCTTCAAAATCTATGATACAATAATGTTGAAGTAATATTATCCCTAGGTGAGCAGTGTCGTCTATGTTTTGCCTCAATGCACATTGGTGCTTTATTCCATGGAAACATTCTATCCCTCTCAGTGGTACTAGGTGACCATACTATCACAGGGGAGGACTTCTCACAAGCAGTTACACTGTTTTAGAAGAGAGAGTGTGCTTACTTACAGGAGCACACGTTTAAGAATGTGATGTATACTAGTCCTGCACTTCAACATACTCTAAACCACAGGTGGGCAACCGGTAGCCCATGGGCCTCACCCAGCCCATGATGATTTTCAATCCAGCCCATGGAAGAAACTTTGGATGAACATAAAATGAATGTTTCCTCAGTAACACGTGTTTTGAGGCATTAACTTGTTGGCAGGGCGTGTAGGGGAAGCAGTGCCATTATCGGCGCGTTATCCCATCAACATTAAAGTCATGGACGCTATAGTTTTGACTTTATGCACTAGAAGTGTTGCTGTTGCGTCGTGGCAAGGCGGCCCAGAAGCTTAAGTAAGCGTGTGAATCAGGCCCGTCAGTCACCAAAGGTTGCCCATGCCTGCTCTAGACCATCAACAAAGCTGACAGCCACATGTAAAATTTATCAGATGGTTGGGCACTTTCATTATTTATGCATAAGTACATAGTTTTCAAATTTATTAATATATTTTGATGGTGTATATTTAATAATTTTTAATCAGTTACATATTATGTATCCACCTTTGTTAACGATGAGTCTAGTCAGCTCAGACGCTAGTCACCGCTAGATGGCTGTACTTCCCCTGCAATACGATTGTCGCTAGTTTCTGAACGCGACTACTTTCTGCCGTCACATCATACCATATCTCACTTTCACGTGTGGCTGTCAACAGCCCACAGGCCATATGCCTCATCATGTAAGTTCTTTTACATTATTTGTTGACATTATCTTGGTTTTTGTCCTTTTTTCTCCCTTTGAGCACCCATTTCTTTAGGTAATTTTGTTGATTATACGAGTATGATGTGTAACCCATGTCGCATTCTGATTAACCTGACCATATCTGCTTCAAATTTAAAGTTGGGCAGTGAATTCCTGTTATCATAATTAAGTTAGTGTTAAGCAGTTTACTGTCTTTTCTTATAGTTTCTGCATGTTCTTATTACAGTCTTGTTTCAGCTGAAGATGGGTTTATAATGGTCAAAAACCGGTCATTGAACAAATAAATCTTTTACAACTGGAGCAGTTTATAATCTGATTCCACAATTCTCAACTGTCGATGTCCTGTCAACTAAATTTTATAAAACATATTTACCAAGCACATGTAAGTACTGACATCATGTTCAATGAATTTGTTAGCATATGCACTGATTGCTGGAATCACATGCAATGCAGTTTTCTGGTAACTGATAAAACTAGGAAATTCAGTGAAGTTCGATACAGACGAAATTTCCAGGAAATACTGCTTAAAAAGTAGCATACTAATATGCAACTATATCAGTATACTATAAGCTATGGATAAATTCACATGTGCATTATACATTCGTTCTGAGGGTGTGAAACACATAGATCTATACATTGATAGAAAAATCGAGGTAATCAACATGAAGATAATGGAACCGGAAATGCTAGGCTTTATCTATGCAATGGGTACAGAAGTTTCGTCCCATCACCACCAATAGTTTCAGAATATATATAAGTCTTACATTAACCCAAAAAGCAGTTTAATATATGACATCACATCAATGGCAAAGAATAAAGTGATCGAAATGGGAAAGGCTATTCAAGGGAAATATGCCTGCTAAAACTAGGGCAGTGGTAACAGGAACAATCTCTCTCAGAAATGTTTACACCAATAAATGAAAAACTGAAAAAGTTGTCACAAACTATGGATGGAGGCATAAGTTCAAGAGAATCAGAAGAAGAAGAAGGAAATATTATTACCAGTTATGTTAACAATCACTGTATATGTGCTCAGCAAGGATGAGTCACACATGCTACATATCAACCCTATATGTCTAACTAAGGATGCAATATAGACTGAAAAGACAAAATTTGAGAGAACAGTGGGTTTATTAATGCAAATATTCTTCCAGTCTTCGAGTAGTCAAGTATCTGCAGAAAGAAAGTCAAGCATATACAGAAATGTTACGTTTGACTAATGCATATGGGAAAGACACTGATGTATTAAAGGCACTAAAAGTAACAAATACAATAACATTATTAAACCCACTTTAAAAGGTATATATAGTGCAGGTGATGGTACTGACACACAATATAAAAGACTGAATACTCTACCTCCGGCGTATATATGCTACGAAGACCTGAATCAAATCACAGAACGACTATGTCTACTCAAAGCAAGGGCTGTAGCAGGAAATACAGTGAATGGGAACAAAATCATATCAATAATTTCAAAGCTTTGAGAAAGACAGGTCAGTGCTGACTATGGAGACAGTCGTTCATGAGCTTCACAAGACTGTGTGCTAATCAATCCCCCCAGAGACACATCATAACATAGGATCTAGATGATTTATGGCAGTCCGTCTCAAAGATATGAACCAATATTCAAGTTCAAATCAAGACTTCAAATATATCTTAATAGTTATAGATACAGATTCATATTGCACCTGGGCCCTGCCTGTGAGACAAAGACAGGGGAGGAGATTGCACAATTGTTTGAGAAATTACTGCAAATGGGGAAAATCGATATCCAGAGAATCTCCAAACCTATCATGGCGGTGAATTGTACAATAGCCATTTCAAAAAATGGTTCAAATGGCTCTTAGCACTATGGGACTTAACATCGGAGGTCATCAGTCCCCTAGATCTTAGAACTACATAAACCTAACTAACCTAAGGACATCACACACATCCATGCCCGAGGCAGGATTCGAACCTGCGACCGTAGCAGTCGCGCAGTTCTGGACTGAAGCGCCTAGAATCGTTGGGTCACCGTGGCCGGCTAGCTATTTCAAGGCGATAATGAAACGATATGGGGATAATTCACTACTCAACATTCTCTCATAAGAAAACAACTGTTGTGGAAAGTTTGAAAAGGACTGTAAAATATCACATGTGGATGAGATTTAATCTTCAGGAGTCATACAAATGGTTAGACGTTCTCACCAAAATGATTGAGCAGTATAACCGAACTAGATGTACTACAGTTAGGATGAGGCCTATTGATGCACATGATAATTAGATTCTAAATACTACATTCATATTAAGATGGTAGACGTGCACAAGCAGAGATTCATGTTGATAATTATGCTCTTACTTCAAAACATAAAGCTGTGTTTGAGAAGTCTTACCTACTGAACTGGTGAACAGAGATATTCACAGTTTGCAAAGTGCAACTCGCGAATTCAAGAATCTACATCTCAAAGGACAGCGAAGATGAAGAAATTGCTCTAAGTTTTTACACAGAGGAAATACATAAAAGCTCTGAATCACATGTGTTTCTTGTAGAGTGTGTTACACAGTCAAGGAAGCAAGTCTTTAATGAAGTGATTCAGCTTCCCATCAAAACATAACAGTTGGGTTCAAATGGTTCAGATGTCTCTGAGCACTATCAGACTTAACTGCTCAAGTCATCAGTCCCCTAGAACTTAGAAGTACTTAAATCTAACTAAACCTAATGACATCACATACATCCATACCCGAGGCAGGATTCGAACCTGCGACCGCAGCGGCCACGCGGTTCCAGACTGTAGCGCTCAGAACCGCTCGGCCACTTCGGCTGGCTAACAGTTGGGTAAACATTCACAATTTGGTATATAAACAGAACACATAAACATCAAACTATACTGGAACCTGACATGAGAGCTAGGAAGCACATTGTAGGTGGTGGCGCAGTTCTCAATTAATTACCACTTGAATTGCATTTACTTGGATACAACTATTGTGTACCTGAAACGAAGATGAGAAAACTTCGAGTTTGTGGTGACGGTGGGATTAATATACTACACAATGCCCATGACAAGAATGATATTGCTTATGCTACAAATAATGATCGTTATGTTGCAGATCGAATATTAGTCGATAAAGTCAGAAAAATACATGGAAGAAAGGACACATGAATAGGAAAACATATTGCAGCATTCATAGCTGATAAAGCAATGTGTGCCACACATAAATTTGGAGATGGAATAAATCTCAAGTAAATTATGAGCGCTACTAAAGAAGAACCCTGCAAGGTGTCTAAAAAACGAACAAAAAATACATCCAGGCGGCGCTGCTAGCCGTTAAGTGTGCCTTGAAACATAAAGGAAGAAAAAGTCCAGTTCCAATGCCAAGGGTTCAACCAATACCTTAGGCATCAGGTGGGATCATCCCGTTTCTAATAACAGTATTCGCAGGGCTATCGGCAGCCGGTTCTTTGGCTGGGAAAGCTGCCACCATAGCTCAAACATTGAAGAATGCGCAGCACACAGAGAAGCAACTACAATAAGCTGAAAGGTATAATAGGACAATGGAGGACTATATTTAAAACCATACAAGAAACGACTTGGACTATTTATAAAAGAAAGGGCTCCTAACTATACTACTGGAAAGACTGATTGCCATTACAGATCTACTTAAATTTGTCAGAAAACTCAAAATTCCGAGATTCCATGGGGCATTTATGTGGAACACATTACTGGACATTATGTTTATGCAGAACACATAACCAGAAATTTTGTACAAATGACAGATATGTGGGATTGTTAATCTAGATGTTGCCGAAGGATATATCACTCACTGGGTTGCATGTGTTAAAAAACAAAATACTATCTAGTACGTCGACTCATATGGTGCTTTGAGACCACCTAAAAAATTGTACTGATACTTTACCGACAAGAACCGGGAGTTCTACAATTTTCGACGCTACCAAGACTTCAATTCACATCTCTATGGTCAGTTCTGTCTAATGTTTCTCCAGACAAACGCATAAAAAAGATAGTATACATATCACTACATCAGTCGATATTTAGATACGATGTTATACATTCTTACTCCAAAAGAGCACTCGTGAATATTGAGAGTGAACTACTTTCCCCCAAAAGATCTGAGCGAGGGGAGGGGTGCTTGTATTGCACTGATCGGTCTATAAACATATTACAGCATACCTAACGTCACTGAGAAGAATAATAAACTTCACCAAGAAGGCTATGGTTGTGTAAAATAAGGAGGATATGAAATGTGGACTGGCAATGGCAAGAAAAGCATTTCAGAAGAATGGAAATTTGTTAACATAGAGTATAATAGATTTAAGTGTCAGTTCTGAAAGTACTTGTATGGAGTGTAGCTATGCATGGAAATGAAACATGGACGATAAATTGTTTAGACAAGAAGAGAATAGAAGCTTTTCAAATGTGGTGCTACAGAAGAATGCTGAAGATTAGATGGGTAGATCATGTAACTAATGAGGAGGTACTGAACAGAACTGGGGAGAAGACCAAATTTGTACTACAACCTGACTAATTCTGATGCTTCAAGGGATCACCAATTTAGTAGCAGAGGGAAGCATCAGGTGAAAGAGGGGAGGGGGATAAAAATCGTAGAAGACAACCAAGAGATGAATACAGTAAACAGATTCAGAAGGATGTAGGTTGCAGTAATGACTTGGAGATGAAGAGGGTCACACAGGATAGAGATACAGGGAGAGCTGCATCAAACCAGTCCTTGGACTGAAGACAACTACGCTTTGAATTAAGAGCAATCAATAGTATACTTAAAGCAGAGATAAAAACAACATAATGGAGAATAGAATTTACACATGAAGATTCAGGTGGATAACTACTAGTTTTTTCAAGGAACCAGATGTTGGAAGGGAATAGTGCTACAATTTACGAGTCGAATTAGCAAGTAGTTATTCAACCTATTAATACTATCCATGTTGAATGTAATATAACGACGCAGTCATGATTTAATGATAGATTAATCCACACTATCTATGGTTTTTTTCTTACACTCAGCCCAGGCTATAAAATTGTGAAGTCCCCACTCATCCAATGTACGTTCCAGTTGACTGTGTAGACACTAGGCGATCTCGAATTGAATATCATAGATCAGATCGGGAATCAAATCGATTTTTGCGGTGAAGAAGGTATAGTACGTCTTTACTGGAACAAAATCATAGGTATAAAGCATAAATAGTGCATAAAAAATCATCAGAACACCACTTCACAGCGAAAGAAACAACGCGATAATTACGAGTTTCTTAAATAGATACGACTGAAACTCGCAATGACATCACTTGATACAACAAGTTCGGTTCAGTATGATGATTGAACCATTAACCAGGAGAATTTCTCTCATAAACCCTTGGCTTCGACGATCTTTGACAATAACAACAAGATATGAATTCTTATCCAACAACAAGAGGAGTTAACACTTTCAGGCAATAGTTTCCTATATTTGAAAGAAAGATTTGAGACCGAAAAGGAGGATGAAATCTCTCTACCGTCATCAAGATCGTGGGGTGTTCTAAAAACATTCGCCTTTCGGTTTCAAGAAATAAGATATGAACTTGATGGTATTTTGCTCGACCGCACAGGAAACATCAAAACATACATCTCAGAAAGATGAGTAAAATTATGTTCGATAAACTGATGTGGAAAGTAACTCATTCATCGGTATCAGACGAAGAGCGCCTGAAACTTTTGCAAGTGCTGCATGTGGGGACCCACTTACCATTAACCTTCATTCTTGGAAGCTTTACGAGTATCCAATCTTTCCAGAAACATCAAAAAAATCATCGACGATTTAATCATCTATTCAGCTTGAGTAAACTCGATTTATTATTCTAACGCTGCCAACAGATAGCTGGGGGAATCTGAAAAATTATTTGAGCTAATTTGACAACTGTGAACTAACCAAGACAGCGTAGTTTAGGTACAAGGCCTTGAAAAAGTTTTGTAGATGTGTAACATCTTCAAGAATGCATCAGTGTGGAATCTTTAGGAGTACAGATGCCCAACAATTCAGAGAATCAAGCAAATGTATGGTGAATACAGCAGCAGTAGTTATATGTGTGCTTCAGGAGATGTACAAACATTTAGCATTTGGATTATCAATAAATATTTTTTTGAAAAAAAGCTTTACATTTGTTTATTCACATCATATTCCTCCATAGTTCTACTTACAGGCCTCAGCTATGTATTTCAGGCCACAAACGGGTGCCATTCCGGCAGACAGCTTCAGCTGCATACTGTGTCTCAAGTTCACAGAGCTGCAATGTGACACGTCTGCAGCATGTGCACACCAAGGTCAGCGCAGTGTCTACATGTTGGGGAAATGTTGTATTCTCAATCAAGTCCAGACAGTGAATAGGTATGTGGAAATGAAAAGGGATTAATAATTGCTTAAATAACTGGAAAAATTGATTGGAAAGAACAGTTGAGAAATTTTTAAAGGTAATTTATGACTCTGTGCACATACATGGGTGAACTTTGACTGATACCAATATCAGCAGACCTTGAATATCAGTAAATTTAAGGTCAGTGAACATAATTTGCTTTACATACTGCTGCTTCCAGTAGTGTGCGGTTGCAAATAATCACTGCCACTTTTGAAACTATCGATCTGTCTATAAGTTCTTAAACACACGAAGCACAATATTTTTAGTATAAGTAAACCAAGTTCAGTAGGTGCCTATAAAGTCTGAGTCATTACCTTCACATTAATTCCATTGTATTTAGTCCTGACTGTGACAATGTCGTTGCAGGAATGCTCCTCCAGATATGTCGTTAATTATTCTTGTCTGCATCCAACCTCTTGATGCCGGATCTCGGCGGCTAGTGAAATAATGAACAGATAGAAGTTGAACTTATAACTGTGCGAATAAATATGTCTTTTCTAATAAATTTTTATGACACTTTTAATGCAAAGTTAAAATACACATTTTTAACAATGCTGGTACGACGGATCCAAGCATATGTCTGTACGTTACCACTTCCTGAAACAAAAGGGTGAAGATACATGAATTAATAAACTGAAGAGGATAACTGTTTCATACAGACATTAAACAATGTATCAAAACATTATCCTTGCCACAAAGCAACTCGTTAATTTACTTTTGGTGGTGTCTTTGGTTTTTAGCTCATTCAGTTTACATATAGCTTATATATAAGAAAAGAAAGACAAATAATATGATTCAATGCAATTGCCCCCAGTGTGCACCGATATCATATGGAGGTGCACAGTGACTGGGTTTATTTCCCTTTCTGATGTCTGATAATCCTGGCCGTTAAGGACATTATCTTTATTTTCAACCATTGTAGTTATCCTGAATGGATAATAATTTGTATCGGCATGTCAACTTCTTCTCACGCACGCACGCACGCACGCATACATACATACATACATACATACATACATATGTACAAACATATATATAAAACACACACACACACACACACACATATATATATATATATATATATATATATATATATATATATATATAACCACATAGTCCCATTATTGTCAGTCAACATCTATACAGTGTTTAGCTTGCGAAGTATGCATGTGCAGCCCAACGTCCATTATCGTCACTGTTGGCCCTCACATGTCCATGACGGGTCCAGTGTGTCCATGTGGTGCGTTTTCAGTGGCTTTCACTGTACAAATTCGTGAAGCTCACGTTCAGTGGCGTGATTCTTTGTGAAATCTTCGATGGGGTGACAACTTGTATCCATATCAGCGGCCCGAGGAATTTATTTCACCTCGGCGCTGTCACTTATTCAGTGGGGAGGCGAGACATATATGCGACATCCATCGACAAGGTAAGTTCCTTGCTGCTTTTACGACATTGTCGAGCACAGAAAATTCAAGTCACACCAAGTATTAGCATTTTCAGTTTCCCATGCATACACCAGCATATTGTTTTAACACACGTACACTTAACACTTTGCAGCTGGGTTTGGTATATTTTTGCGCTTTGTTTCTCATCATCTTCATACAGTTGCATTAAATTCATTGTCTTCATACAGTTGCATTAAATAAAGTTTTTGTACGGTCCTTGCCACATACTGTACACATGGTATAATAAAATACAAATACAATTACAAAATACATGTATCCTGTTCATTTGTTGACATGCCATTATCGTCGCTTGTATACATTATAGTCTGTAACATATTATCTCCCCTTTTTTATATACAGGGTCTCTACTTGCCATTTGATTGTAGTGCATTTTGTCAGATTTTACTTCTCGTTTCATTATTCGATTCCAGTTATATGAGTACACATTTTACACTCATTTGGTTATACATGCTTTGTATAACATTCATACAATAATAGATTCTGTTTTCATTTATGGCATATATTGATATACATTTCATTTCAGTTTACAGTGACTTCTTGTTGGAGCATATTTATCAATTCAAAAAGAATCAAAGAAGTAAATAGTAGTCGCTACAATAAATACTAAACACCTCTCAGGTAACTACTCCTGGCCTCGCCCCTCTAGCACTCTCGAAGAAGGATCTACACACTGCAGAGTTGTGGGAATTCCACGGAATGGCATTTTTGTGCTCAGTTACATCTCGTGAATAGTTTTAACTGTGATCCCATAAACAAAATAGTTTTTGTTTCTAAGCACAACTCAACTCTGACGATAACAATCGTATCAAATACAGTACTTATTCATTGTTTAAAAGTGCAGCTCGGTATTTACTTGTTATGTTCATTGGATAAAGGATAACCATTTCATGTGCTGAGGTTTACAGAGTTGTATCGTCAGTACAATATGTTAAATATAATGAGCATAAAACAGTGTTTACATTAAGTAACAAAAGTGCATAAAATATTTCAAAGTAATTCAGGCGTTTGAAGCTTTCATGGGTAGTTATTAGTTAGGTTTCGACCCCTTTATTATTTGCTAGTACTCAACCTTTGCTCAGCATTGTGATATGTGATGCACTGCAACTATTTTCTTCTACACATACTTCCACACTACCACATTCATACAAATCATAAACTTACAACTATATTTACTTGTTGCGTGGTCCTTTCTTATGTTTATATGGTACTTAACACTCTAGAAGCATTTATTTTTCTTCACTTTAGGACGTGTCGGTGCATCATTCCCTGGAAGAAAAAACTTATTACTAATTTAAAATTAATCTTCATAGTTGAGTGTATAGTAGCTCGATAGCTACTAATACTTTCTTAAAATATTCAACCATGTATTCATTCACTTCAGTGTGCAGTCATGTTATCACAAAACTTATTTCATGTCATGTGTGCGTCTCTACTTACCTTATAAATCTGAAAGATTTAGTGTATTAGAGATGTGGTGCGTCCTCTCATTCAGTTTGTCACTTATACTGTACTCGCTTGTTTACTGTCAGCAAGACTTCTATCGTCTATCATGTATGATTAGTGCATGCCCTCTAAATACTTAAATATGTAAATATTGTACCTATGTAGATATAATGTATGCAGTAGCGTAGCTTAAGTAAATATCTCGCAGTTGTGCGTCCCTTGGCTCTGAGCACTATGGGACTTAACATCAGAGGTCATCAGTCCCCTAGAACTTAGAACTTCTTTAACCTAACTAACCTAAGGACATCACACACATCCATTCCCGAGGCAGGATTCGAACCTGCGACCGTAGCGGTCGCGTGGTTTCAGACTGAAGCGCCTAGAACCGCTCTGCCACACCGGCCGGCTGTGCGTCCCTTTGCTGTGTATATAATTCCTTAGCTTATCTTTGTGTGTGTGTAGTGTTAGATGGTAGTAGTTGTAGTATAGACTCTCTCTTAACTTTCTATATCTCTGTTTATTTGATAGGCTTTACAAATGCTAGTGCGGGCTGTAGCTCATCAGGTTTGTTAGTATTGGCGCTCCAACACTACCAGCTTGTAGCGGGACTTTGAATTTCGCCGCGCTACGCTCGTTCCCGCAGATATTAATTATACCGTCGCAGCAATCTGAGAGCAGAGAAAATACTAAAATTGTAACTTTTTTTTGTTTTCTATCCGTTTTTTGCCTCTCGAGAGCGGAAGCTCAATGCAGACGTAAAACCTTATTAGCTAGTCTTGGTCGGTTTAAGACGAAAAAACTATTAATGTGTAGACGTATTGTGGAAGTTGTTATGAAATTCGGAGGATGGAAGTAGCAACGTAAAATAAGTTACATTCAGTATCAAGATGATTTTGATTTGTATAAATTAGTGATTCCTGGACGATTGCAAGATTTCGGAGCAGCTACTACTTTTCATGCAGAAATGAAGTAGGGGATTTTTGAAGACCTGGACGCCGTGCGAGAGAATACGGGTTAACATGGTAAAGGATGAACTCTTATCTACGCAATTTCCCCTGTTAATCACATTTTGTTATTCTCTGTTCTCTTTCAATAATTTTTGTAGTGGAAATTGATTTGACTTTTGCTCAGAAACGCCACAAGGACCACCCCAACAATAGCTTTTCCGAAACACGAAGTCCGATAACTTTTCTGTAATACGAAGTCCGATTTGCATTTCATTCTTTCCCTTTTTCACGGTCATTAACGATTTTAAAAACTCCTTTTTACTCACGATTTCTTCCCACATTTTCAACCTTTTCTTTTCTCTCTCAATTTCTTTTTTACTAACCACTTGCATGGGGGCTTAATAAAATGAAATGAAAATAATTTTAATTTTTGCTTTAGTAGCTGTCTGTCCGTTTACGAAGTCTCGTAACGGTTGGCCCTGACTAGTATTATTACGCTATCTGACTGCATAGAACAACAACAAGGAATGAAATGGAAATTTTCATTAACACAATTAATTAATTAATTAATTAAGTCCCCAGCAACTATAAAACCTACGAAACCAAAGCACAAGTATCACTGTTCTGTGTGTGGGAGTGTGACTCAACGTACACATCTGGCACGGTTCTTCTTCAAAAGACAAGAATTTCAAATACCATTTATACTGAATTAATTAAAGAAAATACAAATACCATAATTACTCAAGAGAACCACAATTACACTCTAATCCAAGAACACAAGCCAGATGCTTTGTTGACTGAACCTGTAATGACGCATTATTTAAAACATGCAAATAATGAAAAATAAATCAAGTTTCGTTACCTTCATATATTGATGACAAGCACTCAAATTATTACAATATATCTCCACACCGACTCGCTATTACAACATCTCAACAAGAATTTTTCAGTATCACATCTCAGCAAGCACTCCCTACTAGCACATCTCAACACGAACTGACTACTACGAGTCCTGGACAAGCACTGACCTCTAGCACATCTCAATAATGACAGCCCGTGGAGGCGGCGGAACAATGCTCTCTAGCGATCTCTGGCGCTGTGGCTCAGTGTAGCCACCTTTCATATGCCCTTCCTCCACGGCTAGAATTTGATGGTATTTTTGCCAGCATTGGTGGTGAAAATACCACCAAATTCGTCAAAAAAATACAGACAAAAATAAAAGATAATATTAATACGTAAATATCATATAACTAGATAAAATTTTGGCTTTGCACTGACCTTTCAATAACCTATTATATAGAATACAGTAAGCAATACAAATTCTTTCATACATGTGACTTTACATAATAGTTTACACAAGTATTATGTGGTTAAACAGTTCAATCAATAGCGTCAGCAATGACGAATATGTGCAGGTAAGAGTCTCATAGCTTTCCACAAACAGTAATACACAAAAAATCAGTTTATACAAATATTCACATAAACGCTTTCCATAGCCCAAGAATAAGCAGTTGACAGTTCCAGCAGTGGCACCCAGAAATGGTCAACAGGTGCAAATACCAATAAGTAACATTTTTTCAATAGAAGCAGTCCATCAGTGGCACCCGCAATGTTGAGCAGGTGCAGACACCAACAAGTAACACCATTTCAGTAGAAGCAGTCCATTAGTGGCACCAGAAATGTTGATCAGGTGCACACAGCAACAGGTGACTTCATTTCAGTAGAAGCAATCCATCAGTGGCACCCAGCAATGTTGAGCAGGTGCAGACATCAACAGGTCACATCTTTTCACTAGAAGCAGTCCATCAGTGGCACCCAGCAATGTTGAGTAGGTGCAGACACCAACAAGTAACACCATTTCAGTAGAAGCAGTCCATTAGTGGCACCAGCAATGTTGATCAGGTGCACACAGCAACAGGTGACTTCATTTCAGTAGAAGCAATCCATCAGTGGCACCCAGCAATGTTGCGCAGGTGCAGACATCAACAGGTCACATCTTTTCACTAGAAGCAGTCCATCAGTGGCACCCAGCAATGTTGAGTAGGTGCAGACACCAACAAGTAACACCATTTCAGTAGAAGCAGTCCATTAGTGGCACCAGCAATGTTGATCAGGTGCACACAGCAACAGGTGACTTCATTTCAGTAGAAGCAATCCATCAGTGGCACCCAGCAATGTTGAGCAGGTGCAGACATCAACAGGTGACATCTTTTCACTAGAAGCAGTCCATCAGTGGCACCCAGAAATGTTGAGTAGGTGCACACAGCAACAAGTCACATTTCTCAGCAGAAGCAGTTCCATAAAATACACTGTCACTGATCACACTGTTCATCAGAGTTTATAAGCAGAAATTAAACATGTCCTAGTGGCACCAATATTGTAGAAAAGGTACAAGTAACAGTCCATAATTTTTTACAATCACTGATCACACAGTTCATCAGCAGAAATTAAACATGTCCTTGTGGCACCAATCATGTAGAAAAAGTGCAAGTAACAGTCCATACTATTCACCATAACTACTGAGACAGTTCAGTCATGAACAATAGTTTGAATGCACATACAATTTCTTTAACAAATTATTATCAATGCTCTTACACTAAACATACAAATCATAATAAACACACAAATGATATCAGGTAATTGTCACATTAACTATTACAGTACACAATAACAGTTAACCTATAATATTTATGGGTGTCAGTGCAAGCCACAACAAACAAGTGAAATAATATTTAGGAGATAGGTGGGTAGGATTAGAAAAGGAAAACACACAAAACACATCCACTCATCTTTCATCCACATTAAGTACTACTGAGTAATTGAATAGTGTTAACTGTGTAAATGTAACTCTGTCCAAGATTTGATGTTCATCATGTGTACCAAGTACTAGTGGCAGCAATGTATAACAGTCAATAATAGTTAAGTCAACGTCATAGTCATCATGTCAAGACCAATGTTTGCCAAGCCAGATCAAAATGTACGGTTGCTGAACAACTGTCAGTGTACCAAGATATGCAAATGCTTCCTCTCTCAAAAAAGTATATACTGCTTAGTGATTTGACAAAGTGTGTGTGTAGACAATCTTCCTTCCACTTTAGTGTTCTAGTCTGCCATCTTCATCCTCCTTGTTCCATATAAACCCACAAAAACAATATGCTCCTCATTTACTTTACCTCTTATTCACCAAAACTCCAATAATCATCATCATCATTTAATCTCAATACCTCAATAATACGTCGATACATATAAACCTCAGCACCAATATCATTTCACTTCCATAACAACCCTTTCCTCTAGTCAGTCTCCTCGAACAAGTACAGACAAAATCCTAGTGCAACTTCAATTCATCATCCCATACAATCCGAAGACACAGTGTCCACACACAACCTCTGTGTAATCCATCTGACCCAAATTTTCTACTCATTATAAATTATAAGATACATTTTGGTTCCTTGTCCATCATTAAATAAAAGAAATGCATACATGACCTCTAACAGACTTTAGTTCGAATAACTCTCAGTAATTAAGTACGATTACGGAGTGTGAATGATCATAATATTTCACAGTGTGTACACCACTTCAAGAATCATAGCAGAAGCAAACATGTGGAGTATTATTTGTGTCAAGTGTCACTTCCTATTTCAATTGCTCACGAAAATGCAGTGTAATACTGCCAATGGTCTAAACCTAGTTTTGGTCTGTCATGTCGTTAGCTTCCTTCCTATTAGCATATATTTATACAGATTCCATAAAACCTCAGCTCATGTGACTTCTATGACTTTCTTGTACTAATGTCGTTCGTCGAATTACTGCAGTTCATTTTCTTATCTTAAAAATATAAGGCACTGAGCGTATGCAAAACAAGC